>NC_092085.1:1553275-1853534 GCF_043229965.1 Drosophila suzukii
TCACATCCATGAAGACTTCAGCAAATTCAATCCGATGGTCGCTCGAGATCTCTGCAAAGTCCAGTCTTTCCAACGATGTCTGCGCAGAATCAAATGCCTGGCTTAAGGAATTGATCCATTCCATTCGCGCCAGCAAATCAGATTCGTCAAACTGATTAACCGCATCAGCGTTTAAATAGCATTTCATCGAGCTCATTTGTCGCAAAATAGATTGGGCTTTGACTCGGTAGTAGTCGACGTCACTTGTGGATTCATTTTGAGCCCGAACCGAGTTTTCCGTATCAGACATTTTTCAATCACGAGAAAGAAAAAAATGAAATGAAAATGAAGTAAAGTAAAATGTCCGACCGCGTTAGAGGCACAAAACACCGTATACCCTTTACCGCGAAAACGTGAAGGCCAGCAAGCGTCGCCGATAAATTGCCTGCCTAGCAACAGCGGATTATGTAACTGGCAAACGAATGTATGTATGGCTATATGTACATGTATATATGTAATATGCGCTATTAACAAAGATTAAATGCGATTCACTTTGTTAAGAATTATTTGCACAACACAAATTTGGTGTTTTTTCACAGCGCAAAATGTACAAAAAATCAAACGGCCGGCTGTGCACTTTTATATGCACTTATGTATGTATGTGTGTTCGTATGTTTGTGCCCGAATGCACGATAACGACAGCGAAACAAAGCGTTTGTTTAAACTATATTAAACAATCGCAAGACCGAGCTGCAGACTCCGATAAAAACTGCTATCACGTCGGGGTCACCAAATGTTTGTGGGGAAGACAACAAATATGCCACCCTTATATTTATAATTAATAACGCACGAATAGGTTATATTAAAATGTATAGCTTTTATTCGGAGCGGCAGACGGACTGTGAATGTGTAAAAAGCTTGGCTCCAAGATCTTCATATAGACATATGCAGGCTTACAAAGTAGTTGCTGAATAGATAAGCGACAGCTTTATGGGTATAAGAAAGAAGGCGAAAGATAAGCAGAGAGCGATGCAGGTGCCGTCGTACACCTATGCGCGCATGACTAGGCGCTGGCGATCTGCTCCGAACAATAGCTATTCTGGCTCTGCACCAGTCGCGATTCAAGGCCAAAACCCTGACTGTCCACAGCGCCACCTTTCAATCTATGGAGGAACACGGACATGACTCCAGACAGTTCGGGGAGGATGTGCTCGTCGCCGAGGCCGACTCTTCGGGGCAGGATCTGATTGCCGACTGCGAGATCATAGCCATGGATCTCCAAGGCTTCCGAGGTGCTATGCGCATCCGGGATCGCCTCATCGCCAAGGGACTGTGCACGGAAGTTCGCTCGCCGATCGCAATGGATGATAACGAACCGCTCTCCAGTCTGGAGTAGCTCGCAGCACTTGGCACCCAGTACGCCATTGTCTTGACGTCCGTGAATGAGAGCATGGGCTCGGCGTCAGTGCACTACTTGTATGAGGACCGTTCTGAGCATCCCGACTTGCCGCAGGATCAGGCCATCGAGATGGTTGTGTCGGACTTCAAGCGCCGCCATGTCTTTAATTCAGCGGATGGTGTTCGTGACTGAGGTTGTTAACTTATAATAAAATTCTATTCAAAAACCTGTGATAATACTCCAGGAATCACGGTAAAGTTAATTTGTAAATATAAGAATACACACAATTTATTTATGTGTGTGTGTGATTTCCTGGAAGCGTCACACTATTTCGTCAGAATCCAGATTTCACGTCTTGTCACTTCAAAATTATGCGGAATAAGTGAGAGCTGAACCAGCTCATCGGAACCAAAACGATATTAGTGTTACCAGTAGTGAGCAGAATACTTTTGCTTATACGATATTCTTATCGATATGAAGTAATGTCATATTCCAACACACCTCCTCAAAAGTCTGATGCTCATGATTTATAAATTTAAAGTATAATAAAAAATTTGAAATTTGAATTGGCAAGACAAGATATTTCTGGGAGTGCACATTGACCCAACATTTGTTGCTTGAATTGGGGAAACCCAGTAAAACCCAATTAGGTCAATCTTAAAATTAATACAAAGAAAAATGAATATTCAAAATGACAAAATGATGTGATGCAAAATTAACATACAAAACAATTAAAGGCAATTTCAGGAAGTAATCTTATAAATTTAAAAATTATAAAGTAATTAGGAATATCTTCTGTTTCCAAACTTAATAACTAGAAAATATAACAGATTTTAAATTCAATAACATAGTTTCAAAAAATTATTCTTTTAAATGATAAATTAAATTATGTCTTTAACTTTTATGTAAGTATATAAAAAAAAATTGTCGTCTGCATCCATCAATCGGTTAAGCCAAGACGCTGTCTTAGTTGTGCGAAGCGTGGAGCTGGGAGTGGTTTTGTTAATATATCCGCCAGTTGATGATCTGTAGAAATATACTCAAGTTTTATTAGTTTATTTTCAACTTGTTCACGTGAAAAATGATATTTGATGTCTATATGTTTTGAACGTTTGTTTTAAACATCTTGAAAAGATATCCTGTTGTACTTCTCCTATCCAATTGACTTCCACCCCAATCTGAATCTACATATCCAACAAAGAAGTCGTCATTCTTCTCAGTTTTAGTGAATGTTAGCTTAAAATCAATAGTACCTTTCAGATATCTTAATACCCTTTTTAAGCATAGCCAAAGCTCTTTATTATTTTTCTGACTATACCGACTCAAAAGATTTACAGATATACTGAGATCTGGCCTTGTACATAGCATTACATACATAAGGCATCCAATCAAACTTTGACAAGGAGAATCGTCTCTTTCATCAGAGTCTAATAAATCAAAGTTCAGTTTACTTGGAAGTGGTGAATTTACAGAATTACATTGCTCCATTTTAAATTTTAATAAAATATTTTTAATATAAGCTGATTGGCTTAATTCCACTTTACTTTCTTTTGTGTCTATTTTAATACCAATAAAATACTTAATTTTCATTAAATCTGTCATTTGAAACTTGCTCATTAAATATGACTGAAATTTATTCTTTGTTAAAATGTTTTCTGTACAAATAACCAAGTCATCTACGTATAACAAAACATATATATTTTTTAAAATAGTCCCTTTATCCAAAATATATATACATCTATCTACAAGTGAATTTTTAAAACCAATATCTTTTAAAGCCTTTTCAAACACTTTAAACCAACATCTAGCCGCCTGCTTAAGACCATAAATTGCTTTATTCAATTTACAAACATGACTGCTATTACAAGACAGTCCTTGAGGAACTCTCATGTATATTTCCTCTTTTAAATCTCCATTTAAAAAAGCAGTTTTTACATCCATATGATGTACTTTAAGGCTATACTGGTTTGAAAAAGACATTATAAGTCTGAAACTTGCAATTCTAGTCACAGGGGCAAATGTTTCGTCGTAATCGATTAAACATTCCTGTGTAAATCCTCGTGCTACAAGTCTGGCTTTATATTTTACTGGTCTACCAAACACGTTCTGTTTTATTGTAAATATCCATTTACAATCGACTATGTTTTTGTTTTCAGGTCTTTCTACCAGTGACCATGTTTTGTTAATTTCATGAGAATTAAGCTCATCTTCAATAGCTGCTCTCCACTGTTCTTTATCACTCCTATTATTAATTTCATCAAAAGATATTGGAGCAGTACCTGTTAAAGTTTGCGCATTCATAACACAATTTTTAATCATATCTCTATATGACAATTTGGTCTTTTCTTTTAGTCTATTGCTTTTTCGAACCTTCAGGTTCAATATTTTCTTCAAGAATGGGAAAATCCATGTTGTTATCAACATCCACAGCTCTAGACATTATCCTGCTTGATTCATCAAACACTACATCTCTTGCAATAACAAATTTGTTATTCTCCACATCCCATACTTTATATCCATTTGGTTCATACCCGACAAGTATACCTTTCCATGATTTGTCATCAAATTTTCTTTTTCTCGTTTTGTTGAGAACGTATACTGTCGAACCAAAAACTCTTAAGTACTTCAGGCACGGCTTTTTGCTGTGCCACATTTCAAAAGGTGTCTTTCTGCATTCATGTAATGCACTAGTTGGGCTTCTATTAATAAGGTAGGTGGCTGTTAGCACTGCTTCACCCCAGAAAGTTTTCTGAATCTTGCCCCCTATAACTAAAGCTCGAGCTTTTTCCGTTATAGATCTAATAATCCTTTCGGATACACCATTTTGTTGTGGAGTATGTGGAACCGTCAAGTGGTAACTAATGCCTTTTTGAACACAGAACTCTTTAATTTCATTCGATAACAAGGAAGAACGCTATAGTCGAGTACCTCGACTATCAGATACCCGTTACTCAGCTATATGGAGATATGCAAGCAGCAAAGAGAGATTAAAATGCGCCACCTACCGGCGGTATACAGATTTAAGCGTTATGGGCGTTAGAGTGGGCGTGGCAACTTTTTTTTTGGATCAATCGATAGGTATCGACGAGACCAATACATTTCAGTTTAAATTTTTTATCTAGCATGAAAATTGTGGGCGTTACAGGTTTTCGCGGTTTGTGGGCGTTAAAGTGGGCGTGGCAAACTTTTTTTTGGGTCAATCGATAGGTATTGATGAGAACAATACATTTCAGTTAAAATTTTTATTCTAGCATGAAAACTGTAGGAGCCACAGTTTTGGGCGGTTTGTGGGCGTTAGAGTGGGCGTGGCACTGTGCTGACACAAACTTGCGCTGCGTAAGAAGCTCAGGAATCTGCACGCCAAATCTCAATAGCCTAGCTCCCATAGTTTCCGAGATCTCAGCGTTCATCCGGACAGACGGACCGACGGACAGACGGACATGGCTAGATCGACTCGGCTAGTGATCCTGATCAAGAATATATATACTTTGTGGAGTCGGAAACGCTTTCTTTTGCCTGTTACATACTTTCCGACGAATCTAGTATACCCTTTTACTCTACGAGTAACGGGTATAAATACTCCCTACCATTATCAATATAAAGGTTAACTATATTTAAATTAAACAAAGCATGCGTTTTAGCTACATAGTCTTGAAATACACTAAAAACTTCTGACTTATAACTCAACAGGTAAGTTACACAATAATGCGTATACTCATCAATAAAAACTACATAATAATTCTTATGATCAACAGTAGATGGGATTATTGGACCACACACATCAGAATGTACAACAAATAATGGTCGATTTATGTGGTCCTTATTTTTAAATTTATTAAAACTTAATCTCGCCTGCTTTCCCTTGACACAAGCTTCACATAATTCATTTTCTGGTTTTATGTTATTCAGCAAATCTGTATCGTCAAACATATTTTTGGTTTTAATTTCTAAAAACTTACTCCCTTACTCAAATGACCTAGCCTCTCATGCCTAAACTATAATTATTATTATACCCGTTACTCGTAGAGTAAAAGGGTATACAAGATTCGTCGGAAAGTATGTAACAGGCAGAAGGAAGCGTTTCCGACCCCATAAAGTATATATATTCTTGATCAGGATCACTAGCCGAGTCGATCTAGCCATGTCCGTCTGTCCGGATGAACGCTGAGATCTCGGAAACTATGAGAGTTAGGCTATTGAGATTTGGCGTACAGATTCCTGAGCTTCTTACGCAGCGCAAGTTTGTTTCAGTAGGCTGCCACGCCCACTCTAACGCCTACAAACCTCCAAAGAAAAAAGCTTTGACGTCAGAGCCAGACAATGCGAAATGTTTTTACGCGTGTATGTGTGTGTATGTAAATAGTTGCCGGCCGAACTTAGCGGCAAAGAAAAAAGCCCTGCCGGCGCTCAGAGAGAGCAAAGTGCGCGGCTAACTTATTCTATTGAATAATGAACCCTTTATCCATTTGTCCCATTGACGGGCAAAAACCTTTAAAGATCTGTACATCTTTATTTATCTCTTTCAAAGAATATGAATTAGCTTAATAAATACCTATAGATTGTCCCAAAAAAACTTTTCCGTTTTCAGTCCAATGCTCTCAAACCAAAGTAGTTAGGACAAGCCTTGACACTAGAGCCAGAAAACGACATACATACATACATATGTATTTATGCATGTGTGTGGACGTAAAAAATTGCAATCTAATATCCGCGGCAAATAGAATTCTTTCAAACAAATCTATTCAACCAAATATTTTGAAATACAGAATGTGCCTTAAAATTGTGTATGTTTAGCAAGCATACATAAATATAAATGTTTTTTGTCTATTTTATGTGTTGCTTTCTCATTCTTGGCGCTGGCTGAAACAAAAGCAGAGCCGAGAAATGAGAGCAAGGGAGAGAGAACAAAGTGCGCGGCTAACTTATTTTAAAGTTTGTTATCTGAGTAACGGGTATCTGATAGTCGAGGTACTCGGCTATAGCGTTCTTCCTTGTTTTTAGAAAAGAAAGTGTACTCATCCTTCAAAGCTACACCAGACGAATACTTACTTATTTAACAAGCACGATTTTATTGAAAATGCACCAAACATTTTCATAACTCAAGGAACGACCTTTTAAAACCAATAGTTACCAGTTCCACAAGAAAAGGAGAGTATTAATATAATTTTCAAAAGTTAATAATTGGTACCGTGAGTATGGTACAGGGTTGTCAACGTTATCTGATACTATCGCAACAATATTTTCCAACACTGAGAAAGGTTAATCTATAGTCGCACGTGTCAATGGAAACTATTTCACGTTTGACAAGCTCGAGTGAAAGTTTTCAACATGTCCAATACGCCGATCGAAGGATATTTGCTGCTCAGGGGACCAACCCATCTTACCAGTCGAATCTTCGGAGGAAACCTGCCGCCATGCAGCCGCAAGGAACTTGCTCAGCTATGTGCACGTTATGGAAAAGTTTTGGGTACAATGATAGAGGAGACGTTTGGTTTTGTTCAGGTCGAGAGCGAAAGACAGGCCAACATAGCTATTCTGGCTCTGCACCAGTCCCGATTCAAGGCCAAAACCCTGACTGTCCACAGCGCCACCTTTCAATCTATGGAGGAACACGGACATGACTCCAGACAGTTCGGGGAGGATGTGCTCGTCGCCGAGGCCGACTCTTCGGGGCAGGATCTGATTGCCGACTGCGAGATCATAGCCATGGATCTCCAAGGCTTCCGAGGTGCTATGCGCATCCGGGATCGCCTCATCGCCAAGGGACTGTGCACGGAAGTTCGCTCGCCGATCGCAATGGATGATAACGAACCGCTCTCCAGTCTGGAGGAGCTCGCAGCACTTGGCACCCAGTACGCCATTGTCTTGACGTCCGTGAATGAGAGCATGGGCTCGGCGTCAGTGCACTACTTGTATGAGGACCGTTCTGAGCATCCCGACTTGCCGCAGGATCAGGCCATCGAGATGGTTGATTCGGACTTCAACCTCCGCCATGTCTTTAATTCAGCGGATGGTGTTCGTGACTGCGGTTGTTAACTTATAATAAAATTCTATTCAAAAACCTGTGATAATACTCCAGGAATCACGGTAAAGTTAACTTGTAAATATAAGAATACACACAATTTATTTATGTGTGTGTGTGATTTCCTGGAAGCGTCACACTATTTCGTCAGAATCCAGATTTCACGTCTTGTCACTTCAAAATTATGCGGAATAAGTGAGAGCTGAACCAGCTCATCGGAACCAAAACGATATTAGTGTTACCAGTAGTGAGCAGAATACTTTTGCTTATACGATATTCTTATCGATATGAAGTAATGTCATATTCCAACACACTTCCTCAAAAGTCTGATGCTCATGATTTATAAATTTAAAGTTTAATAAAAAATTTGAAATTTGAATTGGCAAGACAAGATATTTCTGGGAGTGCACATTGACCCAACATTTGTTGCTTGAATTGGGGAAACCCAGTAAAACCCAATTAGGTCAATCTTAAAATTAATACAAAGAAAAATGAATATTCAAAATGACAAAATGATGTGATGCAAAATTAACATACAAAACAATTAAAGGCAATTTCAGGAAGTAATCTTATAAATTTGAAAATTATAAAGTAATTAGGAATATCTTCTGTTTCCAAACTTAATAACTAGAAAATATAACAGATTTTAAATTCAATAACATAGTTTCAAAAAATTATTCTTTTAAATGATAAATTAAATTATGTCTTCAACTTTTATGTAAGTATATAAAAAAAAATTGTCGTCTGCATCCATCAATCGGTTAAGCCAAGACGCTGTCTTAGTTGTGCGAAGCGTGGAGCTGGGAGTGGTTTTGTTAATATATCCGCCAGTTGATGATCTGTAGAAATATACTCAAGTTTTATTAGTTTATTTTCAACTTGTTCACGTGAAAAATGATATTTGATGTCTATATGTTTTGAACGTTTGTTTTAAACATCTTGAAAAGATATCCTGTTGTACTTCTCCTATCCAATTGACTTCCACCCCAATCTGAATCTACATATCCAACAAAGAAGTCGTCATTCTTATCAGTTTTAGTGAGTGTTAGCTTAAAATCAATTGTACCTTTCAGATATCTTAATACCCTTTTTAAGCATAGCCAAAGCTCTTTATTATTTTTCTGACTATACCGACTCAAAAGATTTACAGATATACTGAGATCTGGCCTTGTACATAGCATTACATACATAAGGCATCCAATCAAACTTTGACAAGGAGAATCGTCTCTTTCATCAGAGTCTAATAAATCAAAGTTCAGTTTACTTGGAAGTGGTGAATTTACAGAATTACATTGCTCCATTTTAAATTTTAATAAAATATTTTTAATATAAGCTGATTGGCTTAATTCCACTTTACTTTCTTTTGTGTCTATTTTAATACCAATAAAATACTTAATTTCCATTAAATCTGTCATTTGAAACTTGCTCATTAAATATGACTGAAATTTATTCATTGTTAAAATGTTTTCTGTACAAATAACCAAGTCATCTACGTATAACAAAACATATATATTTTTTAAAATAGTCCCTTTATCCAAAATTTATATACATCTATCTACAAGTGAATTTTTAAAACCAATATCTTTTAAAGCCTTTTCAAACACTTTAAACCAACATCTAGCCGCCTGCTTAAGACCATAAATTGCTTTATTCGATTTACAAACATGACTGCTATTTCAAGACAGTCCTTGAGGAACTCTCATGTATATTTCCTCTTTTAAATCTCCATTTAAAAAAGCAGTTTTTACATCCATATGATGTACTTTAAGGCTATACTGGTTTGAAAAAGACAATATAAGTCTCAAACTTGCAATTCTAGTCACAGGGGCAAATGTTTCGTCGTAATCGATTTAACATTCCTGTGTAAATCCTCGTGCTACAAGTCTGGCTTTATATTTTACTGGTCTACCAAACTCGTTCTGTTTTATTGTAAATATCCATTTACAATCGACTATGTTTTTGTTTTCAGGTCTTTCTACCAGTGACCATGTTTTGTTAATTTCATGAGAATTAAGCTCATCTTCAATAGCTGCTCTCCACTGTTCTTTATCACTCCTATTATTAATTTTATCAAAAGATATTGGAGTACTACCTGTTAAAGTTTGCGCATTCATAACACAATTTTTAATCATATCTCTATATGACAATTTGGGCTTTTCTTTTAGTCTATTGCTTTTTCGAATTTGAGTATTAGAGTCACTTGGTTCACCTTCAGATAAAACACCAGATATCTCTGGATCGGCATTTTTCACTTCATTCTCCACTTCATTTTCAATTTCACTAGGCTGCACATCTAATACTACCATATCAGTGTTTTTCTGAACCGTTTCACTCTCAATAAGACCAGAGTCTTGAAAAGCAGGTTCAATATTTTCTTCAAGAATGGGAAAATCCATGTTGTAATCAACATCCACAGCTCTAGACATTATCCTGCTTGATTCATAAAGCACTACATCTCTTGCAATAACAAATTTGTTATTCTCCACATCCCATACTTTATATCCATTTGGTTCATACCCGACAAGTATACCTTTCCATGATTTGTCAACAAATTTTCTTTTTCTCGTTCTATTTAGAACGTATACTGTCGAACCAAAAACTCTTAAGTACTTCAGGTACGGCTTTTTGCTGTGCCACATTTCAAAAGGTGTCTTTCTGCATTCATGTAATGCACTAGTTGGGCTTCTATTAATAAGGTAGGTGGCTGTTAGCACTGCTTCACCCCAGAAAGATTTCTGAATCTTACCCCCTATAACTAAAGCTCGAGCTTTTTCCGTTATAGATCTAATCATCCTTTCGGATACACCATTTCGTTGTGGAGTATGTGGAACCGTCAAGTGGTAACTAATGCCTTTTTGAACACAGAACTCTTTCATTTCATTCGATAAATACTCCCTACCATTATCAGTATAAATGTTAACTATATTTAAATTAAACAAAGCATGCGTTTTAGCTACGTAGTCTTGAAATACACTAAAAACTTCTGACTTATAACTCAACAGGTAAGTTACACAATAATGCGTATACTCATCAATAAAAACTACATAATAATTCTTATGATCAACAGTAGATGGGATTATTGGACCACACACATCAGAATGTACAACAAATAATGGTCGATTTATGTGGTCCTTATTTTTAAATTTATTAAAACTTAATCGCCTGCTTTCCCTTGACACAAGCTTCACATAATTCATTTTCTGGTTTTATGTTATTCAGCAAATCTGTATCGTCAAACATATTTTTGGTTTTAATTTCTAAAAACTTTCCCTTACTCAAATGACCTAGCCTCTCATGCCACAAACTATAATTATTATTATACCCGTTACTCGTAGAGTAAAAGGGTATACTAGATTCGTCGGAAAGTATGTAACAGGCAGAAGGAAGCGTTTCCGACCCCATAAAGTATATATATTCTTGATCAGGATTACTAGCCGAGTCGATCTAGCCATGTCCGACTGTCCGTCTGTCCGGATGAAAGCTGAGATCTCGGAAACTATGAGAGTTAGGCTATTGAGATTTGGCGTACAGATTCCTGAGCTTCTTACGCAGCGCAAGTTTGTTTCAGTAGACTGCCACGCCCACTCTAACGCCCACAAACCGCCCTAAAATGTAACACCTACAGTTTTGATGCTAGATAGAAAATTTTAACTGAAATGTATTAGTCTTGTCAATACCTATCGATTGGCCGCAAGGAACTTGCTCAGCTATGTGCACGTTATGGAAAAGTTTTGGGTACAATGATAGAGGAGACGTTTGGTTTTGTTCAGGTCGAGAGCGAAAGACAGGCCAACATAGCTATTCTGGCTCTGCACCAGTCGCGATTCAAGGCCAAAACCCTGACTGTCCACAGCGCCACCTTTCAATCTATGGAGGAACACGGACATGACTCCAGACAGTTCGGGGAGGATGTGCTCGTCGCCGAGGCCGACTCTTCGGGGCAGGATCTGATTGCCGACTGCGAGATCATAGCCATGGATCTCCAAGGCTTCCGAGGTGCTATGCGCATCCGGGATCGCCTCGCCAAAATGAATATTCAAAATGACAAAATGATGTGATGCAAAATTAACATACAAAACAATTAAAGGCAATTTCAGGAAGTAATCTTATAAATTTGAAAATTATAAAGTAATTAGGAATATCTTCTGTTTCCAAACTTAACAACTAGAAAATATAACAGATTTTAAATTCAATAACATAGTTTCAAAAAATTATTCTTTTAAATGATAAATAAAATTATGTCTTCAACTTTTATGTATGTATATAAAAAAAAATTGTCGTCTGCATCCATCAATCGGTTAAGCCAAGACGCTGTCTTAGTTGTGCGAAGCGTGGAGCTGGGAGTGGATTTGTTAATATATCCGCCAGTTGATGATCTGTAGAAATATACTCAAGTTTTATTAGTTTATTTTCAACTTGTTTACGTGAAAAATGATATTTGATGTCTATATGTTTTGAACGTTTGTTTTAAACATCTTGAAAAGATATCCTGTTGTACTTCTCCTATCCAATTGACTTCCACCCCAATCTGAATCTACATATCCAACACAGAAGTCGTCATTCTTATCAGTTTTAGTGAGTGTTAGCTTAAAATCAATTGTACCTTTCAGATATCTTAATACCCTTTTTAAGCATAGCCAACGCTCTTTATTATTTTTCTGACTATACCGACTCAAAAGATTTACAGATATACTGAGATCTTTTCTTTTTCTCGTTCTATTGAGAACGTATACTGTCGAACCAAAAACTCTTAAGTACTTCAGGCACGGCTTTTTGCTGTGCCACATTTCAAAAGGTGTCTTTCTGCATTCATGTAATGCACTAGTTGGGCTTCTATTAATAAGGTAGGTGGCTGTTAGCACTGCTTCACCCCAGAAAGTTTTCTGAATCTTGCCCCCTATAACTAAAGCTCGAGCTTTTTCCGTTATAGATCTAATCATCCTTTCGGATACACCATTTCGTTGTGGAGTATGTGGAACCGTCAAGTGGTAACTAATGCCTTTTTGAACACAGAACTCTTTCATTTCATTCGATAAATACTCCCTACCATTATCAATATAAAGGTTAACCAAAGACCATAGAATAACAAGATGCGTAACAGCCATACAACTGAATGTACGGCAAAATTTTTGGTGTGGATTTTCGATGTGGATTTTCGATCTTCCTTGTGTGCGTTGTCCGTGTAAAGCTCTTTGGTTGTGTTGGTGAATCATTTCGTGTGGTCTGCTGCAATAAGGGCTCAATGTCGCATTCGACTAACGCAAGTTGTCAAAGGCCTGTAGGCCAGGAGTCTAGTCGCTCAACCGCGAGAATTGCAGGTCGGAGTTCAACCCCAGCAAAAGATGTGAAGCGATTATTTTAAAACAGGGAGAAATGTTAAATTCGCCTTCCGAAATTTTTATTGCAGAAAAAAATTTCTGTAACGATTCGGACTTTGGAAAGTTAAGTGCTCTTTCAGATATATTTTTTAATGTATGTAAAATACATATGTATAAAGGTTTTTGAAAACATTTTTAATACTAATAAGAAACAAGAACACATTTAACAGTTTATAATGAGTAAACGTGTAACGTGTACTGGAGAAAGCCATTTTTCATCGTGGTTTGATGAAAATGATGAGTGCTATTCACATAAAATGCTAATGTTAGATAAATTAATTAGAGTTTTGCTGTACAAACATTGTAAGTGGCTAGACTCCGCAGACAAATGTAAAAGTAGCGATAAGCTTAATATACTGCGTCATAAATAAATAAATATCTGGGGATCTTTGAACAGTAAAGCTGAAATCTATTTATCGAACATTTGCATTTTATATGGAAAGCACTCACCATATTCATCAAAATATAATGAAAAATCCTTTTCTCGAGTACATACTTTTATTCAAAGTGAATTACTTATTGTGTTCATGTTTTTATTGTTATTAGATATTTTATTAAAACCTTTAATATGTAATTTACACAAAATAAAATATATCTATAGGAACGATTAATTCCTAAAGTCCCAGTTGGTACATCTAAAAAAACATTAAAAAAAACTAAAAAAAAAAAAAGGAAGAAAAACTAAAAAAAATAAAAAAAAACCAAAAAATAAATTTAAAAAAACTAAGAAATCTATTTGTGAAAAACTAAAAACAATAAAAAAACAAAAACGAATTTAAAAAAACTAAAAATACTATCAAAAATATTTAAAAAAAAATTGTCAAAAAAGTACAGCTAAAAAAATATTAAAATAAAAAAAAATATAAAAAAATATTAAGTTGAATCCAGCCTCAGAGTGGACTCGAACATCGAACTCAAATCCATTATCCACGGGCCACCAACATACGCAGAGCGCAACAGCCCTCTTATAATTCGCATTAGCAATACGTCTTTTAGATCGGTTCCTTTTCGTCAACATATTTCAAGAATCGACAAATGAGACAAAAATGGAATTTTGACTACACGCGAAGTGTAGTGAGCGAGATAGCAAGAGAGAGGGAAAGAGAAGGAAGCAAATCAACAGCATTCTAAAAATAGATTCCTATACGTGTAAGGGTTGCTTTGCAAAAATTAGCCCGCCTGTGTACATTTTCTTACTCCTAGTTACGCATCTTGTTATTCTATGGTCTTTGGGTTAACTATATTTAAATTAAACAAAGCATGCGTTTTAGCTACATAGTCTTGAAATACACTAAAAACTTCTGACTTATAACTCAACATGTAAGTTACACAATAATGCGTATACTCATCAATAAAAACTACATAATAATTCTTATGATCAACAGTAGATGGGGTTATGGACCACACACATCAGAATGTACAACAAATAATGGTCGATTTATGTGGTCCTTATTTTTAAATTTAATAAAACTTAATCTCGCCTGCTTTCCCTTGACACAAGCTTCACATAATTCATTTTCTGGTTTTATGTTATTCAGCAAATCTGTATCGTCAAACATATTTTTGGTTTTAATTTCTAAAAACTTTCCCTTACTCAAATGACCTAGCCTCTCATGCCACAAACTATAATTATTATTATACCCGTTACTCGTAGAGTAAAAGGGTATACTAGATTCGTCGGAAAGTATGTAACAGGCAGAAGGAAGCGTTTCCGACCCCATAAAGTATATATATTCTTGATCAGGATTACTAGCCGAGTCGATCTAGCCATGTCCGACTGTCCGTCTGTCCGGATGAAAGCTGAGATCTCGGAAACTATGAGAGCTAGGCTATTGAAATTTGGCGTACAGATTCCTGAGCTTCTTACGCAGCGCAAGTTTGTTTCAGTAGACTGCCACGCCCACTCTAACGCCCACAAACCGCCCTAAAATGTAACTCCTACAGTTTTGATGCTAGATAGAAAATTTTAACTGAAATGTATTAGTCTTGTCAATACCTATCGATTGACTAAAAAAAAATTTTGCTACACCCACTCTAACGCCCACAAACCTCCAAAGAAAAAAGCTATGACGTCAGAGCCAGACAACGCGAAATGTTTTTACGCGTGTATGTGTGTGTATGTAAATAGTTGCCGGCCGAACTTAGCGGCAAAGAAAAAAGCCCTGCCGGCGCTCAGAGAGAGCAAAGTGCGTGGCTAACTTATTCTATTGAATAATGAACCCTTTATCCATTTGTCCCATTGACGGGCAAAAACCTTTAAAGATCTGTACATCTTTATTTATCTCTTTCAAAGAATATGAATTAGCTTACATACATACATATGTATTTATGCATGTGTGTGGACGTACAAAATTGCAATCTAATATCCGCGGCAAATAGAATTCTTTCAAACAAAGCTATTCAACCAAATATTTTGAAATACAGAATGTGCCTTAAAATTGTGTATGTTTAGCAAGCATACATAAATATAAATGTTTTTTGTCTATCTTATGTGTTGCTTTCTCATTCTTGGCGCTGGCTGAAACAAAAGCAGAGCCGAGAAATGAGAGCAAGGGAGAGAGAACAAAGTGCGCGGCTAACTTATTTTAAAGTTTGTTATCTGAGTAACGGGTATCTGATAGTCGAGGTACTCGACTATAGCGTTCTTTCTTGTTTTTATATTTAAAAGAAAAGAAAGTGTACTCATCCTTTTTTATTTAACAAGCACGGGATTATTGAAAATGCACCAAACATTTTCATAACTCAAGGAACGACCTTTTAAAACCAATAGTTACCAGTTCCACAAGAAAAGGAGAGTATTAATATAATTTTCAAAGTTAATAATTGGTACCGTGAGTATGGTACAGGGTTGTCAACGTTATCTGATACTATCGCAACAACATTTTCCAACACTGAGAGAGGTTAATCTATAGTCGCACGTGTCAATGGAAACTATTTCACGTTTGACAAGCTCGAGTGAAAGTTTTCAACATGTCCAATACGCCGATCGAAGGATATTTGCTGCTCAGGGGACCAACCCATCTTACCAGTCGAATCTTCGGAGGAAACCTGCCGCCATGCAGCCGCAAGGAACTTGCTCAGCTATGTGCACGTTATGGAAAAGTTTTGGGTACAATGATAGAGACGTTTGGTTTTGTTCAGTTCGAGAGCGAAAGACAGGCCAACATAGCTATTCTGGCTCTGCACCAGTCGCGATTCAAGGCCAAAACCCTGACTGTCCACAGCTCCACCTTTCAATCTATAGAGGAACACGGACATGACTCCAGACAGTTCGGGGAGGATGTGCTCGTCGCCGAGGCCGACTCTTCGGGGCAGGATCTGATTGCCGACTGCGAGATCATAGCCATGGATCTCCAAGGCTTCCGAGGTGCTATGCGCATCCGGGATCGCCTCATCGCCAAGGGACTGTGCACGGAAGCTCGCTCGCCGATCGCAATGGATGATAACGAACCGCTCTCCAGTCTGGAGGAGCTCGCAGCACTTGGCACCCAGTACGCCATTGTCTTGACGTCCGTGAATGAGAGCATGGGCTCGGCGTCAGTGCACTACTTGTATGAGGACCGTTCTGAGCATCCCGACTTGCCGCAGGATCAGTCCATCGAGATGGTTGTGTCGGACTTCAACCGCCGCCATGTCTTTAATTCAGCGGATGGTGTTCGTGACTGAGGTTGTTAACTTATAATAAAATTCTATTCAAAAACCTGTGATAATACTCCAGGAATCACGGTAAAGTTAATTTTTAAATATAAGAATACACACAATTTATTTATGTGTGTGTGTGATTTCCTGGAAGCGTCACACTATTTCGTCAGAATCCAGATTTCACGTCTTGTCACTTCAAAATTATGCGGAATAAGTGAGAGCTGAACCAGCTCATCGGAACCAAAACGATATTAGTGTTACCAGTAGTGAGCAGAATACTTTTGCTTATACGATATTCTTATCGATATGAAGTAATGTCATATTCCAACACACTTCCTCAAAAGTCTGATGCTCATGATTTATAAATTTAAAGTTTAATAAAAAATTTGAAATTTGAATTGGCAAGACAAGATATTTCTGGGAGTGCACATTGACCCAACATTTGTTGCTTGAATTGGGGAAACCCAGTAAAACCCAATTAGGTCAATCTTAAAATTAATACAAAGAAAAATGAATATTCAAAATGACAAAATGATGTGATGCAAAATTAACATGCAAAACAATTAAAGGCAATATCTTCTGTTTCCAAACTTAATAGCTAGAAAATATAACAGATTTTAAATTCAATAACATAGTTTCAAAAAATTATTCTTTTAAATGATAAATTAAATTATGTCTTCAACTTTTATGTAAGTATATAAAAAAAAATTGTCGTCTGCATCCATCAATCGGTTAAGCCAAGACGCTGTCTTAGTTGTGCGAAGCGTGGAGCTGGGAGTGGATTTGTTAATATATCCGCCAGTTGATGATCTGTAGAAATATATTCAAGTTTTATTAGTTTATTTTCAACTTGTTCACGTGAAAAATGATATTTGATGTCTATATGTTTTGAACGTTTGTTTTAAACATCTTAAATAGATATCCTGTTGTACTTCTCCTATCCAATTGACTTCCACCCCAATCTGAATCTACATATCCAACAAAGAAGTCGTCATTCTTATCAGTTTTAGTGAGTGTTAGCTTAAAATCAATTGTACCTTTCAGATATCTTAATACCCTTATTAAGCATAGCCAAAGCTCTTTATTATTTTTCTGACTATACCGACTCAAAAGATTTACAGATATACTGAGATCTGGCCTTGTACATAGCATTACATACATAAGGCATCCAATCAAACTTTGACAAGGAGAATCGTCTCTTTCATCAGAGTCTAATAAATCAAAGTTCAGTTTACTTGGAAGTGGTAAATTTACAGAATTACATTGCTCCATTTTAAATTTTAATAAAATATTTTTAATATAAGCTGATTGGCTTAATTCCACTTTACTTTCTTTTGTGTCTATTTTAATACCAATAAAATTCTTAATTTCCATTAAATCTGTCATTTGAAACTTGCTCATTAAATATGACTGAAATTTATTCATTGTTAAAATGTTTTCTGTACAAATAACCAAGTCATCTACGTATAACAAAACATATATATTTTTTAAAATAGTCCCTTTATCCAAAATATATATACATCTATCTACAGGTGTATTTTTAAAACCAATGTCTTTTAAAGCCTTTTCAAACACTTTAAACCAACATCTAGCCGCCTGCTTAAGACCATAAATTGCTTTATTCAATTTACAAACATGACTGCTATTACAAGACAGTCCTTGAGGAACTCTCATGTATATTTCCTCTTTTAAATCTCCATTTAAAAAGCAGTTTTTACATCCATATGATGTACTTTAAGGCTATACTGGTTTGAAAAAGACATTATAAGTTTGAAACTTGCAATTCTAGTCACAGGGGCAAATGTTTCGTCCTAATCGATTAAACATTCCTGTGTAAATCCTCGTGCTACAAGTCTGGCTTTATATTTTACTGGTCTACCAAACACGTTCTGTTTAATTGTAAATATCCATTTACAATGTTTTTGTTTTCAGGTCTTTCTACCAGTGACCATGTTTTGTTAATTTCATGAGAATTAAGCTCATCTTCAATAGCTGCTCTCCACTGTTCTTTATCACTCCTTTTATTAATTTCATCAAAAGATATTGGAGCACTACCTGTTAAAGTTTGCGCATTCATAACACAATTTTTAATCATATCTCTATATGACAATTTGGTCTTTTCTTTTAGTCTATTGCTTTTTCGAAATTCAGTATTAGAGTCACTTGGTTCACCTTCAGATAAAACACCAGATATCTCTGGATCGGCATTTTTCACTTCATTCTCCACTTCATTTTCATTTTCACTAGGCTGCACATCTGATACTACCATATCAGTGTTTTTCTGAACCGTTTCACTCTCAATAAGACCAGAGTCTTGAAAAGCAGGTTCAATATTTTCTTCAAGAATGGGAAAATCCATGTTGTTATCAACATCCACAGCTCTAGACATTATCCTGCTTGATTCATCAAACACTACATCTCTTGCAATAACAAATTTGTTATTCTCCACATCCCATAATTAATATCCATTTGGTTCACACCCGACAAGTATACCATTCCATGATTTGTCATCAAATTTTCTTTTTCTCGTTTTATTGAGAACGTATACTGTCGAACCAAAAACTCTTAAGTACTTCAGGCACGGCTTTTTGCTGTGCCACATTTCAAAAGGTGTCTTTCTGCATTCATGTAATGCACTAGTTGGGCTTCTATTAATAAGGTAGGTGGCTGTTAGCACTGCTTCACCCCAGAAAGTTTTCTGAATCTTGCCCCCTATAACTAAAGCTCGAGCTTTTTCCGTTATAGATCTAATCATCCTTTCGGATACACCATTTTGTTGTGGAGTAAGTGGAACCGTCAAGTGGTAACCAATGCCTTTTTGAACACAGAACTCTTTCATTTCATTCGATAAATACTCCCTACCATTATCCATATAAAGGTTAACTATATTTAAATTAAACAAAGCATGCGTTTTAGCTACATAGTCTTGAAATACACTAAAAACTTCTGACTTATAACTCAACAGGTAAGTTACACAATAATGCGTATACTCATCAATAAAAATTACATAATAATTCTTATGATCAACAGTAGATGGGGTTATTGGACCACACACATCAGAATGTACAACAAATAATGGTCGATTTATGTGGTCCTTATTTTTAAATTAATTAAAACTTAATCTCGCCTGCTTTCCCTTGACAGAAGCTTCACATAATATATTTTCTGGTTTTATGTTATTCAGCAAATCTGTATCGTCAAACATATTTATACCCGTTACTCGTAGAGTAAAAGGGTATACTAGATTCGTCGGAAAGTATTTAACAGGCAGAATGAAGCGTTTCCGACCCCATAAAGTATATATATTCTTGATCAGGATCACTAGCCGAGTCGATCTAGCTATGTCCGTCTGTCCGTCTGTCCGTCTGCTGTCCGGATGAACGCTGAGATCTCGGAAACTATTGAGATTTGGCGTACAGATTCCTGAGCTTCTTACGCAGCGCAAGTTTGTTTCAGTAGACTGCCACGCCCACTCTAACGCCCACAAACCGCCCAAAACTGTAACTCCTACAGTTTTGACGCTAGATATAAAACTTTAACTGAAATGTATTGTTCTCATCAATACCTATCGATTGACCTAAAAAAAAGTTTGCCACGCCCACTTAAACGCCCACAAACCGCGAAAACCTGTGACGCCCACAATTTGCATGCTAGATAAAAAATTTTAACTGAAATGTATTGGTGTCGTCAATACCTATGTGTGTGTATGTAAATAGTTGCCGGCCGAACTTAGCGGCAAAGAAAAAAGCCCTGCCGGCGCTCAGAGAGAGCAAAGTGCGCGGCAAACTTATTCTATTGAATAATGAACCCTTTATCCATTTGTCCCATTGACGGGCAAAAACCTTTAAAGATCTGTACATCTTTATTTATCTCTTTCAAAGAATATGAATTAGCTTAATAAATACCTATAGATTGTCCCAAAAAAAACTTTTCCGTTTTCAGTCCAATGCTCTCAAACCAAAGTAGTTAGGACAAGCCTTGACACTAGAGCCAGAAAACGACATACATACATACATATGTATTTATGCATGTGTGTGGACGTAAGAAATTGCAATCTAATATCCGCGGCAAATAGAATTCTTTCAGACAAAGCTATTCAACCAAATATTTTGAAATACAGAATGTGCCTTAAAATTGTGTATGTTTAGCAAGCATACATAAATATAAATGTTTTTTGTCTATTTTATGTGTTGCTTTCTCATTCTTGGCGCTGGCTGAAACAAAAGCAGAGCCGAGAAATGAGAGCAAGGGAGAGAGAACAAAGTGCGCGGCTAACTTATTTTAAAGTTTGTTATCTGAGTAACTGGTATCTGATAGTCGAGGTACTCGACTATAGCGTTCTTCCTTGTTTTTATATTTAAAAGAAAAGAAAGTGTACTCATCCTTATTTATTTAACAAGCACGGGATTATTGAAAATGCACCAAACATTTTCATAACTCAAGGAACGACCTTTTAAAACCAATAGTTACCAGTTCCACAAGAAAAGGAGAGTATTAATATAATTTTGAAAGTTAATAATTGGTACCGTGAGTATGGTGGAACATGGCATTTTGACCCAACATTTGTTGCTTGAATTGGGGAAACCCAGTAAAACCCAATTAGGTCAATCTTAAAATTAATAAAAAGAAAAATGAATATTCAAAATGACAAAAATGATGTGATGCAAAATTAACATACAAAACAATTAAAGGCAATTTCAGGAAGTAATCTTATAAATTTGAAAATTATAAAGTAATTAGGAATATCTTCTGTTTCCAAACTTAATAACTAGAAAATATAACAGATTTTAAATTCAATAACATAGTTTTAAAAAATTATTCTTTTAAATGATAAATTAAATTATGTCTTCAACTTTTATGTAAGTATATAAAAAAAAATTGTCGTCTGCATCCATCAATCGGTTAAGCCAAGACGCTGTCTTAGTTGTGCGAAGCGTGGAGCTGGGAGTGGTTTTGTTAATATATCCGCCAGTTGATGATCTGTAGAAATATACTCAAGTTTTATTAGTTTATTTTCAACTTGTTCACGTGAAAATGATATTTGATGTCTATATGTTTTGAACGTTTGTTTTAAACATCTTGAAAAGATATCCTGTTGTACTTCTCCTATCCAATAGACTTCCATCCCAATCTGAATCTACATATCCAACAAAGAAGTCGTCATTCTTCTCAGTTTTAGTGAATGTTAGCTTAAAATCAATTGTACCTTTCAGATATCTTAATACCTTTTTTAAGCATAGCCAAAGCTCTTTATTATTTTTCTGACTATACCGACTCAAAAGATTTACAGATATACTGAGATCTTTTCTTTTTCTCGTTCTATTGAGAACGTATACTGTCGAACCAAAAACTCTTAAGTACTTCAGGCACGGCTTTTTGCTGTGCCACATTTCAAAAGGTGTCTTTCTGCATTCATGTAATGCACTAGTTGGGCTTCTATTAATAAGGTAGGTGGCTGTTAGCACTGCTTCACCCCAGAAAGTTTTCTGAATCTTGCCCCCTATAACTAAAGCTCGAGCTTTTTCCGTTATAGATCTAATCATCCTTTCGGATACACCATTTCGTTGTGGAGTATGTGGAACCGTCAAGTGGTAACTAATGCCTTTTTGAACACAGAACTCTTTCATTTCATTCGATAAATACTCCCTACCATTATCAATATAAAGGTTAACCAAAGACCATAGAATAACAAGATGCGTAACAGCCATACAACTGAATGTACGGCAAAATTTTTGGTGTGGATTTTCGATGTGGATTTTCGATCTTCCTTGTGTGCGTTGTCCGTGTAAAGCTCTTTGGTTGTGTTGGTGAATCATTTCGTGTGGTCTGCTGCAATAAGGGCTCAATGTCGCATTCGACTAACGCAAGTTGTCAAAGGCCTGTAGGCCAGGAGTCTAGTCGCTCAACCGCGAGAATTGCAGGTCGGAGTTCAACCCCAGCAAAAGATGTGAAGCGATTATTTTAAAACAGGGAGAAATGTTAAATTCGCCTTCCGAAATTTTTATTGCAGAAAAAAATTTCTGTAACGATTCGGACTTTGGAAAGTTAAGTGCTCTTTCAGATATATTTTTTAATGTATGTAAAATACATATGTATAAAGGTTTTTGAAAACATTTTTAATACTAATAAGAAACAAGAACACATTTAACAGTTTATAATGAGTAAACGTGTAACGTGTACTGGAGAAAGCCATTTTTCATCGTGGTTTGATGAAAATGATGAGTGCTATTCACATAAAATGCTAATGTTAGATAAATTAATTAGAGTTTTGCTGTACAAACATTGTAAGTGGCTAGACTCCGCAGACAAATGTAAAAGTAGCGATAAGCTTAATATACTGCGTCATAAATAAATAAATATCTGGGGATCTTTGAACAGTAAAGCTGAAATCTGTTTATCGAACATTTGCATTTTATATGGAAAGCACTCACCATATTCATCAAAATATAATGAAAAATCCTTTTCTCGAGTACATACTTTGATTCAAAGTGAATTACTTATTGTGTTCATGTTTTTATTGTTATTAGATATTTTATTAAAACCTTTAATATGTAATTTACACAAAATAAAATATATCTATAGGAACGATTAATTCCTAAAGTCCCAGTTGGTACATCTAAAAAAACATTAAAAAAAACTAAAAAAAAAAAAAAGGAAGAAAAACTAAAAAAAATAAAAAAAAACCAAAAAATAAATTTAAAAAAACTAAGAAATCTATTTGTGAAAAACTAAAAACAATAAAAAAACAAAAACGAATTTAAAAAACTAAAAATACTATCAAAAATATTTAAAAAAAAATTGTCAAAAAAGTACAGCTAAAAAAATATTAAAATAAAAAAAAAATATAAAAAAATATTAAGTTGAATCCAGCCTCAGAGTGGACTCGAACATCGAACTCAAATCCATTATCCACGGGCCACCAACATACGCAGAGCGCAACAGCCCTCTTATAATTCGCATTAGCAATACGTCTTTTAGATCGATTCCTTTTCGTCAACATATTTCAAGAATCGACAAATGAGACAAAAATGGAATTTTGACTACACGCGAAGTGTAGTGAGCGAGATAGCAAGAGAGAGGGAAAGAGAAGGAAGCAAATCAACGGCATTCTAAAAATAGATTCCTATACGTGTAAGGGTTGCTTTGCAAAAATTAGCCCGCCTGTGTACATTTTCTTACTCCTAGTTACGCATCTTGTTATTCTATGGTCTTTGGGTTAACTATATTTAAATTAAACAAAGCATGCGTTTTAGCTACATAGTCTTGAAATACACTAAAAACTTCTGACTTATAACTCAACAGGTAAGTTACACAATAATGCGTATACTCATCAATAAAAACTACATAATAATTCTTATGATCAACAGTAGATGGGGTTATTGGACCACACACATCAGAATGTACAACAAATAATGGTCGATTTATGTGGTCCTTATTTTTAAATTTAATAAAACTTAATCTCGCCTGCTTTCCCTTGACACAAGCTTCACATAATTCATTTTCTGGTTTTATGTTATTCAGCAAATCTGTATCGTCAAACATATTTTTATACCCGTTACTCGTAGAGTAAAAGGGTATACTAGATTCGTCGGAAAGTATGTAACAGGCAGAAGGAAGCGTTTCCGACCCCATAAAGTATATATATTCTTGATCAGGATCACTAGCCGAGTCGATCTAGCCATGTCCGTCTGTCCGTCTGTCCGGATGAACGCTGAGATCTCGGAAACTATGAGAGCTAGGCTATTTAGATTTGGCGTACAGTTTCCTGAGCTTCTTACGCAGCGCAAGTTTGTTTCAGTAGACTGCCACGCCCACTCTAACGCCCACAAACCGCCCTAGAATGTAACTCCTACAGTTTTGATGCTAGATAGAAAATTTTAACTGAAATGTATTAGTCTTGTCAATACCTATCGATTGACCAAAAAAAAATTTTGCTACGCCCACTCTAACGCCCACAACCCTCCAAAGAAAAAAGCTATGACGTCAGAGCCAGACAATGCGAAATGTTTTTACGCGTGTATTTAGTTGCCGGCCGAACTTAGCGGCAAAGAAAAAAGCCCTGCCGGCGCTCAGAGAGAGCAAAGTGCGCGGCTAACTTATTCTATTGAATAATGAACCCTTTATCCATTTGTCCCATTGACGGGCAAAAACCTTTAAAGATCTGTACATCTTTATTTATCTCTTTTAAAGAATATGAATTAGCTTAATAAATACCTATAGATTGTCCCAAAAAAACTTTTCCGTTTTCAGTCCAATGCTCTCAAACCAAAGTAGTTAGGACAAGCCTTGACACTAGAGCCAGAAAACGACATACATACATACATATGTATTTATGCATGTGTGTGGACGTACAAAATTGCAATCTAATATCCGCGGCAAATAGAGTTCTTTCAAACAAAGCAATTCAACCAAATATTTTGAAATACAGAATGTGATTTAAAATTGTGTATGTTTAGCAAGCATACATAAATATAAATGTTTTTTGTCTATTTTATGTGTTGCTTTCTCATTCTTGGCGCTGGCTGAAACAAAAGCAGAGCCGAGAAATGAGAGCAAGGGAGAGAGAACAAAGTGCGCGGCTAACTTATTTTAAAGTTTCTTATCTGAGTAACGGGTATCTGATAGTCGAGGTACTCGACTATAGCGTTCTTCCTTGTTTTTATATTTAAAAGAAAAGAAAGTGTACTCATCCTTCAAAGCTACACCAGACGAATACTTATTTATTTAACAAGCACGGGATTATTGAAAATGCACCAAACATTTTCATAACTCAAGGAACGACCTTTTAAAACCAATAGTTACCAGTTCCACAAGAAAAGGAGAGTATTAATATAATTTTCAAAGTTAATAATTGGTACCGTGAGTATGGTACAGGGTTGTCAACGTTATCTGATACTATCGCAACAACATTTTCCAACACTGAGAAAGGTTAATCTCTAGTCGCACGTGTCAATGGAAACTATTTCACGTTTGACAAGCTCGAGTGAAAGTTTTCAACATGTCCAATACGCCGATCGAAGGATATTTGCTGCTCAGGGGACCAACCCATCTTACCAGTCGAATCTTCGTAGGAAACCTGACGCCATGCAGCCGCAAGGAACTTGCTCAGCTATGTGCACGTTATGGAAAAGTTTTGGGTACAATGATAGAGGAGACGTTTGGTTTTGTTCAGTTCGAGAGCAAAAGACAGGCCAACATAGCTATTCTGGCTCTGCACCAGTCGCGATTCAAGGCCAAAACCCTGACTGTCCACAGCTCCACCTTTCAATCTATGGAGGAACACGGACATGACTCCAGACAGTTCGGGGAGGATGTGCTCGTCGCCGAGGCCGACTCTTCGGGGCAGGATCTGATTGCCGACTGCGAGATCATAGCCATGGATCTCCAAGGCTTCCGAGGTGCTATGCGCATCCGGGATCGCCTCATCGCCAAGGGACTGTGCACGGAAGTTCGCCCGCCGATCGCAATGGATGATAACGAACCGCTCTCCAGTCTGGAGGAGCTCGCAGCACTTGGCCCCCAGTACGCCATTGTCTTGACGTCCGTGAATGAGAGCATGGGCTCGGCGTCAGTGCACTACTTGTATGAGGACCGTTCTGAGCATCCCGACTTGCCGCAGGATCAGGCCATCGAGATGGTTGTGTCGGACTTCAACCGCCGCCATGTCTTTAATTCAGCGGATGGTGTTCGTGACTGAGGTTGTTAACTTATAATAAAATTCTATTCAAAAACCTGTGATAATACTCCAGGAATCACGGTAAAGTTAATTTGTAAATATAAGAATACACACAATTTATTTATGTGTGTGTGTGATTTCCTGGAAGCGTCACACTATTTTGTCAGAATCCAGATTTCACGTCTTTTCACTTCAAAATTATGCGGAATAAGTGAGAGCTGAACCAGCTCATCGGAACCAAAACGATATTTGTGTTACCAGTAGTGAGCAGAATACTTTTGCTTATACGATATTCTTATCGATATGAAGTAATGTCATATTCCAACACACCTCCTCAAAAGTCTGATGCTCATGATTTATAAATTTAAAGTTTAATAAAAAATTTGAAATTTGAATTGGCAAGACAAGATATTTCTGGGAGTGCACATTGACCCAACATTAGTTGCTTGAATTGGGGAAACCCAGTAAAACCCAATTAGGTCAATCTTAAAATTAATACAAAGAAAAATGAATATTCAAAATGACAAAATGATGTGATGCAAAATTAACATACAAAACAATTAAAGGCAATTTCAGGAAGTAATCTTATAAATTTGAAATTTATAAAGTCATTAGGAATATCTTCTGTTTCCAAACTTAATAACTAGAAAATATAACAGATTTTAAATTCAATAACATAGTTTCAAAAAATTATTCTTTTAAATGATAAATTAAATTATGTCTTCAACTTTTATGTAAGTGTATAAAAAAAAAATTGTCGTCTGCATCCATCAATTGGTTAAGCCAAGACGCTGTCTTAGTTGTGCGAAGCGTGGTGTTGGGAGTGGTTTTGTTAATATATCCGCCAGTTGATGATCTGTAGAAATATACTCAAGTTTTATTAGTTTATTTTCAACTTGTTCACGTGAAAAATGATATTTGATGTCTATATGTTTTGAACGTTTGTTTTAAACATCTTGAAAAGATATCCTGTTGTACTTCTCCTATCCATTTGACTTCCACCCCAATCTGAATCTACATATCCAACAAAGAAGTCGTCATTCTTCTCAGTTTTAGTGAGTGTTAGCTTAAAATCAATTGTACCTTTCAGATGTCTTAATACCCTTTTTAAGCATAGTCAAAGCTCTGTAACGAACTGATTTTTATTGTCTGCTCGCTACGAGATTCGTGCGGCTAGCTCAGTATATTGTGTGTTCGTCCCACCAAATTTATATTAACGTGACCGCCCAGTAGCTCAGGGAGAAAGCACAGAATTCTCGGGTTCGTATTGGGTTTTATTGCGGGTATATTATTACAAGTGTCTTAGTCGCTTGGTTGGCTTTGACTCGTTGCTTGTGACCTTCGGTGCTTCCGACGGTCCTGGATGACTCTACGACCTCTCGCCTTGATGACTCGGTGCTCCCGTCCTGTAGCTCCCTGAAGATACTCGCAGCTCCCTGAAGATCCTCGCCGCTCCCTGAAGATCCTCGCAGCTCCCTGAAGATGCTCGCTCGCGGTTCACTTCTCACGCGTGACTTGGTGACTGCTGGTAACGACTCGGACTCGCGAGGGGTATCGGCCGTACGGGCTTAGGGAAGCGTCACCGTTCTCAGACTAGGGTGAACAGAAGCTGCGCTCTCCAGGATCGCTCCTTTCGACACACCGCCGCCTGTCCCTTGCTCTGTCCCGGATGGTCCCACTGGGGTTTCTGCTCAGCCCGCGCGGACAGTCAAGGCGGTAACGCCAGGAAGCTGCCTCGCGCCTTACTTCGCTTCCACGCCTAGTGTAAACGAACGTTCCACCTGTGAGGAGTTGAATAACTCCCCACAAATAGAAGCAGCAGCAGATGGCCGGCCGCTTACCAGATACGCGGCGAATTCGCGTAGTAACGGCGCGGCGGGGAGATCGAGAGAGTTCGGAGACCAACGAAGGAGAGCGAGAGAGTTTGGAGACCAATGAAGGAGAGCGAGAGAGATTGGAGACCAAGGATGGAGAGTGAGAGAGTTTGGAGACCAACGAAGGAGAGCGAGAGAGATTGGAGACCAAGGATGGAGATCGAGAGAGTATGGAGACTTCGCGGGCAGAGCAAGAGTGCCGTATGCAGAAGGGGATAACGGAACTCCTCTGGACTTTGGACTCTCCCGTGAACTTTGGACCGGGAGAGGAAGTGCCACATCTCGGCAGTGGAGCGGCACACAGGCGTGCCACAAGCGGCACGGGAATCAGCGGAACGGCAGCAGTGGGCGGAACGTCCATTGGAAGCGGTACATAAAGGACAAGTGGGTCATCCAGGAGGCACGGACTTTGGACCCAAAGTGGAGAGATCCAGCGGGCCGTGCGCAAAAGGGAAATAACGGTGCTTGGAGGCCCTATATAAGGCCGCAGAGCGCTGGCAGCTGGATCAGTCGATCACAAGGAGTCAAACCGTCAAGATCACTCAGATACCAAAGTGAACAATCAAACAACCAGATAATCTACAAGGGAGCAGCAGCAAGTCGAGTCGCCAGAGAAGCAGCGCCGTGGGAGCCTACAAGGAGCGAGATTGCTACGTCGAGACGTTCGGGATTGGGATACCAGGAATCTCCGAATTGAGACGCAGGTAGCTGAGATCCAGAGGGCATCACACGGCTAGGTCAAGGCGGTCGGTTAATCCTGTCCACACAGTCCTGGCGTTACGCCTGGAAAGAGTATAACAAGCCAGAAGGGAGAGCGGTCGATCAGTAAGGTCTCGAGTGGAATTGTCCAGGAGAGCCCTACGGATTCGACTTGCGAGGTCCCGGAGCGGCGTGCCCGAACCACGAATATAACAAGCCAGAAGGGAGAGCGGTCGATCGGTACGGTCTCGAGTGGAATTATCCAGGAGAGCCCTACGGATTCGACTTGCGAGGTCCCGGAGCGGCGTGCCCGAACCCCGAGTACCACAAGCCACACGGGAACGTCCCGGACAAAAAGCAAAAGGGTGAGGCTAGGGTGGAACGTTCGTTTACACTAGGCGTGGAAGCGAGGTAAGGCGCGGGGCAGCTTCCTGGCGTTACCGCCTTGACTGTCCGCGCGGGCTGAGCAGAAACCCCAGTGGGACCATCCGGGACAGAGCAAGGGACAGGCGGCGGTGTGTCGAAAGGAGCGATCCTGGAGAGCGCAGCTTCTGTTCACCCTAGTCTGAGAACGGTGACGCTTCCCTAAGCCCGTACGGCCGATACCCCTCACGAGTCCGAGTCGTTACCAGCAGTCACCAAGTCACGCGTGAGAAGCGAACCGCGAGCGAGCATCTTCAGGGAGCTGCGAGGATCTTCAGGGAGCGGCGAGGATCTTCAGGGAGCTGCGAGTATCTTCAGGGAGCTACAGGACGGGAGCACCGAGTCATCAAGGCGAGAGGTCGTAGAGTCATCCAGGACCGGCGGAAGCACCGAAGGTCACAAGCAACGAGTCAAAGCCAACCAAGCGACTAAGACACTTGTAATAATATACCCGCAATAAAACCCAATACGAACCCGTGAATTCTATGCTTTCTCACTGAGCTACTGGGCGGTCACGTTAATATAAATTTGGTGGGACGAACACACAATATACTGAGCTAGCCGCACGAATCTCGTAGCGAGCAGACAATAAAAATCAGTTCGTTACATCTGGCGCCCAACGTGATTGTCCCAACAGTGAGAACAGCACAGTAAAAATGGGAAAGAAGTGGATTTACCGCCTCAAGAAGGAAGACTTCGCCCATGTCGCACAGAGGCTCAACGTCGCCCTGGAGGGCAGGCTAGACGACATGAGGAAGGCACTATCGGAATACTACTCCGAAACAGAGAACGATCCACAACTCGTCGACATCTGGGCCGAGCTAGAGGCGACATACTACGACAGAGCCGGCCCAAGCATTACATTAACGAACGCTGAAGGGGACAACCTGGTGGCAAGCCTGAGCGTTGACAACATACAGAAAGAGGCCCACAGGAGAGAGTCAAGCCAGGAAAAGAAAGCAGCAGCGCTGATCCCGAGACCAAGCCAGTCGGACTATGCAAAGGTCGCTAAGCAGGTCCGCGAATGGTCGTTCAGGTTCGACGGGGCGGAAAAACCATTCGAGTTCCTGGAGCAGGTAGAATGGTCCGCCAACACGTACGGTTTGGAGCTTGATATGATCCCTCGAGCGATGCCGGAGTTGCTAAAAGGAAGGGCCTTGAAATGGTTCATCGCCAACAATAAGCAATGGAGAACATGGGCAGAATTCATTGAAAGCTTCCACACATATTTCCTGCCAAGAGACTTCTTCACCAGGCTGGCGGACCAGGTCCGGCAAAGGAAGCAAGGCTTCAGCGAGTCGTTCAAGGACTACATGATCGACATGCAGACGATGGTGAGGCCACTTAACTATTCTACGAAAGAGACGTTAAGGGTCATTAAAGAGAACTGCACCCCCAGTCTAAGGATCTTCCTAAGGGCATACAAAGTGTCGGACCTGGACACGCTGATGATATTAGCAGACGAGTATGAAGAACTGGAAAAGGAGCGGGAAGCGTTCGCGCAAGAAAACAAATTCTCGAAGAACAAGTCGTCATCGCCAGCGCAGGTAACATGCAGAAGATGCGAAGAGACAGGAATCCAGGAGACGCGGGGAAACGACCAATGGTCGCCACCTAACCGAGTACCACGGCAGCAGGCAACAGGAGCACCACGCGGAGGCCAATGGACACCACCACAACAGCAACAGATGCAACCAGCAAACAATGTTTGGAGGCCACCAAGTATAACACAAAGGCCTCGTGAAACGACACACATCACAGACCCCCAGGAGGCCTGCCGAAAGTGCGGCGGTCATGGACACTGGGCGCGGGGATGTCGGCACCAACGCCTGTTGTTCTGCTGGGTGTGCGGGAGAGTAGGCGTCAGGAGCGTTGAATGCTGCCAGCAGGCGGGAAATGCCCAGCGATCTCAGCCGCAGAGAGGCGAGCGGGGGTCGCAAGATGCTACCTCTCCAAACTAACGGGAAAGCTGATCGAGGAGGAGCAGCAGTTGTCCGCAGCGGTGACGATTGGTGGGGGCACATACAAGGCCACAATCGACACCGGGGCAACAGCAAGCTTTATAAGCAAAGAGCTGGCGGACGACCTGGCTGCCCTCGGAAAGATTACGAGGATACGACGGCAAGTTAGGTTGGCAGACGGAAGATGTGGCGGAATCGATGAGCAGCTGGAGGTGGAAATTGCGTTCGGGAACAAGCGACTGAGCATGAGCCTGCTGATACTACCAGGAGTAGTGGATTCATTGGTGTTGGGATGGAACTTTCTAACACAAGTCGGTACCGAAATTAAGTGCGCTGGACACGAAGTGATAATACCGGCCAGGAATCGTCACAAGGGATGGCTCGAGGAAAAGTTGTCGGTGGCAGTCGTACAACGGGCAAGCGAAGATGACGACACGACGAAATTCCTGGAGGCAGAGCTATCGACTTTCAGCAGCATGAAGGGAACATCAAACATGGCAGAGCATCAGATCACGATGAAAGACGACAAACCAATAAAGCAGCGATACTATCCCAAGAATCCGAAAGTTCAAGGGGAGATCAATGCGAAGGTGGACGAGCTTCTCCAAATGGGATACATAGAACACTCAACAAGCCCATACAGTTCTCCCATCGTGATGGTTAGAAAAAAGACGGGCAAATGGAGACTGTGCGTCGACTTTAGGCAAATAAACGCCAAATCTGTAAAGGATGCCTACCCGATGCCCCGAATAAATTATATTCTCGACCAACTGAGGGAAGCACGGTACATCAGCAGCTTGGACCTAAAGGATGGGTACTGGCAAATCCCACTGAAAGCGGACAGCAGGCAGTATACGGCATTTACAGTGCCGGGGAAAGGTTTATTCCAATGGAAAGTAATGCCATTCGGACTTCATTCGGCGTCTGCGACTTTTCAACGGGTGCTGGACCGGGTGATCGGCCCAGAAATGTCGCCGCACGCATTTGCTTACCAGGACGACATCATAGTGATCGGGCGCTCGCTGGAAGAACATAAGGCCAACCTAAAGGAAGTTTTCCGACGACTAAAGGAGGCAAATCTGAGATTAAACCCGGAAAAGTGTCAATTTTTTAAGAAAGAGCTGTTATATCTCGGTCATCGAGTGACTAGCGAAGGAATAGGCACGGATCCGGAAAAGGTAGCAGCCATCGCCGAACTAGAACCACCATCGACAGTAAGAGAGCTCCGACAGTACCTGGGCGTAGCGTCATGGTACCGCCGGTTTGTACCTGACTTCGCAAAAATAGTCAAACCTCTCAACGATCTGCTACGCAAGGGCAATAAATGGGTGTGGACACAGGAACATCAGACGGCGTTCGAAGAGGTGAAGGCAAGACTCGTCGCAGACCCCGTACTGGCATGCCCGGACTTCGACAAACCATTCATCTTGCAAACTGACGCAAGCGACTACGGCATCGGGGCAATCTTGACCCAGGAAACTGAACGAGGCGAAAAGGTAATCTCTTACTCAAGCCGAACGCTAAACGGCGCTGAGAAGAATTACTCAACAACCGAGAAGGAGTGCTTGGCAATCGTCTGGGCAATCCGAAAGCTCAAGCCGTATCTGGAAGGTTACCACTTTAAAGTAGTAACCGACCACATGGCACTGAAGTGGCTCAACAGCATAGAGAGCCCTTCAGGGAGGATCGCCAGATGGGCCCTGGAGTTGCAGCAGTACGACTTCGAAATAGCGTACAGGAAAGGGCAACTCAACGTGGTGGCAGACGCTTTGTCAAGGCAGCCACTGCCGGAAACGCTTCGAGGGATCAAGGAGACTTCGGCGGCGGAAGCTTCTGCAGCATGCAGCTGGATTCTGGAAATGCGCGAAAAGATAAGGACCCAGCCGCAAAAGTATCCAGACTACGTGATGGAGGGTAACACCCTGTACAGGAATATACCCCATAGAGCGGGCAGCGAAGATGTTGCAACATGGAAGATGTGCGTCCCGAAAGCGCTGCGGGAAACGGTGCTGAAGGAGAACCACGACTCACCGGCGGCTGGCCATGTAGGAAGCCGAAAGACAATAGCACGTCTGGCAGCCCGGTACTACTGGCCAGGAATGCACAGAGACGCCCGAGCCCACGTGCGAGTATGCGAGACATGCATGAGGTTCAAGCCGAATCAGATGCAAATGGCTGGGAAAATGCTTACGCAGGTGCCAGAGGAACCATGGGCTACGGTATGTGCGGACTTCGTCGGACCCCTGCCGCGTTCGAAACACGGCAACCAAATGCTGCTGGTATTGATAGACAGGTTCTCCAAGTGGACTGAGTTGGTGCCGCTGCGAAGCGCGACGGCCGAATCTCTAATGAAAGCTTTCAAAGAACGCATAATCGCGAGGTATGGGGTCCCCAAAATAGTCATAACGGACAACGGAGTCCAGTTTACCAGCAAAACCTTCAAGAGTTTCCTGGCCGAAATGGGAGCCAGGCAACAGTTCACAGCTCCATACACCCCACAGGAGAACCCGACTGAGAGAGCCAATAGGACGGTGAAAACAATGATTGCGCAGTTCGCAGGGCAGAACCAAAGAGACTGGGACGAAAAATGGCCAGAAATCATGCTGGCAGTAAACACGAGCGTTTCAGAATCCACAGGTTACACACCGTCGTTCATTACCCAAGGCAGAGAACCAAGACTACCGAGCGCCCTATACGACAGAGAAACCGTAGGGACCGGACGACCGACAGAGACCCCGGAAGAGAATGCTAACAAACTCAGGGAAATCTTCGAGATTGTAAGGCGGAACCTGGAGAAAGCATCCCAGGACCAGGCTAGGCATTATAACCTAAGGAGGAGGCAATGGACGCCAAAGGTCGGTGACGTCGTGTGGGCCAAGGAACACCATTTATCAAAAGCGGCCGAGGGGTTCGCAGCAAAATTGGCCCCAAGATACGACGGACCTTACCAAGTCATAGGTTTTGCGTCACCAGTAATCTGCAAAATAAGACACATAAACACAAAGAAAGAGCGGACCATCCACGTAAGCGAGCTGAAACAGCAACAAACGGAAAACACAGGCGAGCGGCTACAGCAAGCAGACACAACAGATGCAAAACAACATTAAAAGTCCAAGGATACCCACAAGGATGCCCAAAGGATACTACGAAGGGTGTCCAAGAATACCTTCAAGGATGCCCAAAGGATACTACGAAGGGTGTCCAAGAATACCTTCAAGGATGCCCAAAGGATACTACGAAGGGTGTCCAAGAATACCTTCAAGGATGCCCAAAGGATACTACGAAGGGTGTCCAAGAATACCTTCAAGGATGCCCAAAGGATACTACGAAGGGTGTCCAAGAATACCTTCAAGGATGCCCAAAGGATACTACGAAGGGTGTCCAAGAATACCTTCAAGGATGCCCAAAGGATACTACGAAGGGTGTCCAAGAATACCTTCAAGGATGCCCAAAGGATACTACGAAGGGTGTCCAAGAATACCTTCAAGGATGCCCAAAGGATACTACGAAGGGTGTCCAAGAATACCTTCAAGGATGCCCAAAGGATACTACGAAGGGTGTCCAAGAATGCCTTCAAGGATGCCCAAAGGATACTACGAAGGGTGTCCAAGAATACCTTCAAGGATGCCCAAAGGATACTACGAAAGGAGTCAAAGGATACGTCCAAGGATTCCCAAAGGGTACTACGGAAAGAGTCCAAGGATACCTGCAAGGATTCCCAAAGGATACTACGAACAAATTCCAAGGATAACTCCAAGGATACTACAGGTCATCTACAAAGGCGCAATGAAACACATAAAGGACATCAGGAGAACGTTAAGAACACAAAGGGAGCGAACCAGAGCGTCTAAGGTCTCGATTGGGACTGATCGGAGGAAAAGAAAAAACACGCATCAAAAGTCTGCCGAAGGAAGAGGGAAGACGGTACAGAGCAGAGAGCTGTACCGTAGATCTGAGTAGTAAGAAGGAGAGGCCGATGGAAATAGCGGGATTGAGCAAAGAGGAAGGCTCGGAACCGAGGTGTCGTTAAAGGGAGCCCAGGCTCCAGCTGCACAATCAAAATCAACGAGCAATCATGAGCACACGTGTAACCAGAAGCGAGGCGCGCAGGATGATGGCTGTCCACCAGCCGTCCGGAGGATCTAGCCCGGGGCAAGGATGGTCGGCAGCCCGGCCTACCCGAACCTCGCGGCGGATCTCCGGGCGGGGCGTCCCCGATCCGGTGATCAGCTCCGACAGCGACGTCGAGTTGGTGGAGGACCCACGGGTGGAGCAACGGCGATGGCGGCTTCGCAAAGCGGTCAACAGGGCCGACGGCCGCATCCCGACTGGCGCGGCGGAGGTAGAGTGGGCCAGCGAAGAGCCGCCCCAGGACCAGCTGGCTCTCAGTAGCCATGCCGAGGCTGTGGTAGCGGCTACGTGGGAGTTCCGGCGCAAGTGCGAGGCGCGAAGGCGAGACGAGGAGCGGCGGTTGAAGGAAATGGAGGAGACGCCGGAGTGGCAGGCCCAGCTACGGATGGCCGAGGAGGAGGAGGCGCAGCTGTGGGAAAACCCGGGGTACCCACCTACGCCGAGGTATGCGCCCGAACCCTGCACCACGCCGCAAGAAGTGGCAGACGAATGGGCGTCCTCGCCTCCGCGGTGGCTGCCCGAAATCCCGCCCACACCGCGGTACGAGGGGTCACCACGGTGGACGCCAGCGCGACCGCCCACGCCGAGGTACGAGCAGCAGCCACCGCAGCAGCAGCAGCCACCGCAGCAGCCGCCACCACCGCAGCAGCCGCCACCACCGCAGCAGCCACCACCGCAGCAGCCGCCACCACCGCAGCAGCCACCACCGCAGCAGCAGCCACCACAGCAGCAGCCACCACCGCAGCAGCAGCCACCGCAGCAGCAGCCACCACCGCAGCAGCAGACACCGCAGCAGCAGCCATCGCAGCAGCAGCCACCACCGCAGCAGCAGCCACCGCAGCAGCAGCCACCGCAGCAGCAGCAGCCACCGCAGCAGCAGCCACCACCGCAGCAGCAACACATCCGGACCGATATCCCGGCGGCCCACGTGAGCCACAGCACCCGGACGTTCGTGGCCGAAGGGGTAAGGTGGCGACAGCAGACGGTCGTCTGGACCTGGCCGGAGGGACCCGCGGAGGAGACGGCAGCGGCGGAAGAACCCCGGATATGGGAAGAGTGTGGTCCCCGGGTGAGCCCGCTGGACCCCAGGACCCGTGGCAGACCGGAGCAGTGGGCACCACCGACGCCGAGCACCGGACCAGCAACGCCAAGGACAGGGCCGTCGACGCCAACGTCAACCGGGAGCGCAGGAACCGCGGAGCATCTGGAGCGAGGACCCTGGGTGTGGCCTGAGCCCGTGGGAAACGGCCGTCCTCCGCTCAAGCGGCAGCACTCGGCGCCCGAAGTGGCCGAGGTGGTGGCCCGGCCAAAGTTGTCGCGGACGGTGTCGGCGCCGGAAGGACAGCGATGGCGAGAAATCGCGGAGACGGAGTGGCCCGAAGGGATCGCGGAGACACCGGTGGTACAGGAGGCTCGCATCCTGGGCGGCAGGCGCAGCGTGCGCGTATGGAGAGAGGGGCGCGCGTTCCGCGTCCGGTTGGGGCTGGCGGGCATGAGAGTGTTCGAGGAGCAAAAATAAAAAATTAAATAAACCGAGAAAACACAGAGTTTAAAAAAAAAAAAAAAGGAAAAAAAAACCGACATAGAACGGGAAACGCGGCTGAAACAGGGGCCAGAAGTAAGGGGCATACATGGCAGCTCCAGCGTCCTGAAATCAATATTGGGTTAAGACAGGAAGCAGCCAAGCGACACCAAAATACTTACCTGCAGCGAAGCAAATGCGAAGTCCTCTCCGCACCAGCGTTCGAGTGTTGTCAGCGTAAAGCCAGGCTCAGCCGGCTGAGGACGATTGAAGGGCGAGAGAGAGAGACGAGAGGCGAGAGAGGTCATGTGGAGAGAGAAAGGATGAAATAGAAAGGAGTGAGGAAATGCGAAAACTTACCTAGAAAGTTGCAAAATCACCATGAGCCAGGGAAGGGGGCGCCTCGATAGGCGATCGATTGGCACTGGACGATAGTGCGATCGATGGGCACACGACAATGGAAATATCGGCCAAGGTGGAAGTATCGCAACGAGCAGGTGGCAACGCCGCACCGTCGATAGCGAATAAATATCGATCACGCACGAATGGTGTGACCAGGCGGAGGAGACACGGAATGGAGTAAGACGCAGCAATGAGCAGCGAGCTGGGGATCGATAGCCCAGGAGTATCGATGTCCCAGTGGGAACACAGGAAATATCGGCGCGGGAGATTTAAAGTTGCTACGAGGAGGATGACCCCCGCTGTAGAAACTCAAGGGAGTTAGGAGCGTCGAGGGAGCATCGAGGGAGCAACGAGGGAGCGCCGCGGGAATCACAAGGACTCAAAGGCTAGGATAAGCAAGGAAACGCCGGAGAGTAGGAACCAGTCTTAAATGTTTCCCGAAGTAAGGGGGGAATGTGAGGAGTTGAATAACTCCCCACAAATAGAAGCAGCAGCAGATGGCCGGCCGCTTACCAGATACGCGGCGAATTCGCGTAGTAACGGCGCGGCGGGGAGATCGAGAGAGTTCGGAGACCAACGAAGGAGAGCGAGAGAGTTTGGAGACCAATGAAGGAGAGCGAGAGAGATTGGAGACCAAGGATGGAGAGTGAGAGAGTTTGGAGACCAACGAAGGAGAGCGAGAGAGATTGGAGACCAAGGATGGAGATCGAGAGAGTATGGAGACTTCGCGGGCAGAGCAAGAGTGCCGTATGCAGAAGGGGATAACGGAACTCCTCTGGACTTTGGACTCTCCCGTGAACTTTGGACCGGGAGAGGAAGTGCCACATCTCGGCAGTGGAGCGGCACACAGGCGTGCCACAAGCGGCACGGGAATCAGCGGAACGGCAGCAGTGGGCGGAACGTCCATTGGAAGCGGTACATAAAGGACAAGTGGGTCATCCAGGAGGCACGGACTTTGGACCCAAAGTGGAGAGATCCAGCGGGCCGTGCGCAAAAGGGAAATAACGGTGCTTGGAGGCCCTATATAAGGCCGCAGAGCGCTGGCAGCTGGATCAGTCGATCACAAGGAGTCAAACCGTCAAGATCACTCAGATACCAAAGTGAACAATCAAACAACCAGATAATCTACAAGGGAGCAGCAGCAAGTCGAGTCGCCAGAGAAGCAGCGCCGTGGGAGCCTACAAGGAGCGAGATTGCTACGTCGAGACGTTCGGGATTGGGATACCAGGAATCTCCGAATTGAGACGCAGGTAGCTGAGATCCAGAGGGCATCACACGGCTAGGTCAAGGCGGTCGGTTAATCCTGTCCACACAGTCCTGGCGTTACGCCTGGAAAGAGTATAACAAGCCAGAAGGGAGAGCGGTCGATCAGTAAGGTCTCGAGTGGAATTGTCCAGGAGAGCCCTACGGATTCGACTTGCGAGGTCCCGGAGCGGCGTGCCCGAACCACGAATATAACAAGCCAGAAGGGAGAGCGGTCGATCGGTACGGTCTCGAGTGGAATTATCCAGGAGAGCCCTACGGATTCGACTTGCGAGGTCCCGGAGCGGCGTGCCCGAACCCCGAGTACCACAAGCCACACGGGAACGTCCCGGACAAAAAGCAAAAGGGTGAGGCTAGGGTGGAACGTTCGTTTACACTAGGCGTGGAAGCGAGGTAAGGCGCGGGGCAGCTTCCTGGCGTTACCGCCTTGACTGTCCGCGCGGGCTGAGCAGAAACCCCAGTGGGACCATCCGGGACAGAGCAAGGGACAGGCGGCGGTGTGTCGAAAGGAGCGATCCTGGAGAGCGCAGCTTCTGTTCACCCTAGTCTGAGAACGGTGACGCTTCCCTAAGCCCGTACGGCCGATACCCCTCACGAGTCCGAGTCGTTACCAGCAGTCACCAAGTCACGCGTGAGAAGCGAACCGCGAGCGAGCATCTTCAGGGAGCTGCGAGGATCTTCAGGGAGCGGCGAGGATCTTCAGGGAGCTGCGAGTATCTTCAGGGAGCTACAGGACGGGAGCACCGAGTCATCAAGGCGAGAGGTCGTAGAGTCATCCAGGACCGGCGGAAGCACCGAAGGTCACAAGCAACGAGTCAAAGCCAACCAAGCGACTAAGACACTTGTAATAATATACCCGCAATAAAACCCAATACGAACCCGTGAATTCTATGCTTTCTCACTGAGCTACTGGGCGGTCACGTTAATATAAATTTGGTGGGACGAACACACAATATACTGAGCTAGCCGCACGAATCTCGTAGCGAGCAGACAATAAAAATCAGTTCGTTACACACCCTAGCCTCACCCTTTTGCCTTTTGTCCGGGACGTTTCCGTGTGGCTTTTGGTACTCGGGGTTCGGGCACGCCGCTCCGGGACCTCGCAAGTCGAATCCGTAGGGCTCTCCTGGATAATTCCACTCGAGACCGTACCGATCGACCGCTCTCCCTTCTGGCTTGTTATATTCGTGGTTCGGGCACGCCGCTCCGGGACCTCGCAAGTCGAATCCGTAGGGCTCTCCTGGACAATTCCACTCGAGACCTTACTGATCGACCGCTCTCCCTTCTGGCTTGTTATACTCTTTCCAGGCGTAACGCCAGGACTTTGTGGACAGGATTAATCGACCGCCTTGACCTAGCCGTGTGATGCCCTCTGGATCTCAGCTACCTGCGTCTCAATTCGGAGATTCCTGGTATCCCAATCCCGAACGTCTCGACGTAGCAATCTCGCTCCTTGTAGGCTCCCACGGCGCTGCTTCTCTGGCGACTCGACTTGCTGCTGCTCCCTTGTAGGTTATCTGGTTGTTTGATTGTTCACTTTGGTATCTGAGTGATCTTGACGGTTTGACTCCTTGTGATCGACTGATCCAGCTGCCAGCGCTCTGCGGCCTTATATAGGGCCTCCAAGCACCGTTATTTCCCTTTTGCGCACGGCCCGCTGGATCTCTCCACTTTGGGTCCAAAGTCCGTGCCTCCTGGATGACCCACTTGTCCTTTATGTACCGCTTCCAATGGATGTTCCGCCCACTGCTGCCGTTCCGCTGATTCCCGTGCCGCTTGTGGCACGCCTGTGTGCCGCTCCACTGCCGAGATGTGGCACTTCCTCTCCCGGTCCAAAGTTCACGGGAGAGTCCAAAGTCCAGAGGAGTTCCGTTATCCCCTTCTGCATACGGCACTCTTGCTCTGCCCGCGAAGTCTCCATTCTCTCTCGATCTCCATCCTTGGTCTCCAATCTCTCTCGCTCTCCTTCATTGGTCTCCAATCTCTCTCGCTCTCCTTCATTGGTCTCCAAACTCTCTCGCTCTCCTTCGTTGGTCTCCAAACTCAATCGATCTCCCCGCCGCGCCGTTACTACGCGAATTCGCCGCGTATCTGGTAAGCGGCCGGCCATCTGCTGCTGCTTCTATTTGTGGGGAGTTATTCAACTCCTCACATTCCCCCCTTACTTCGGGAAACATTTAAGACTGGTTCCTACTCTCCGGCGTTTCCTTGCTTATCCTAGCCTTTGAGTCCTTGTGATTCCCGCGGCGCTCCCTCGTTGCTCCCTCGATGCTCCCTCGACGCTCCTAACTCCATTGAGTTTCTACAGCGGGGGTCATCCTCCTCGTAGCAACTTTAAATCTCCCTCGCCGATATTTCCTGTGTTCCCACTGGGACATCGATACGCCTAGGCTATCGATCCCCAGCTCGCTGCTCATTGCTGCGTCTCACTCCTTTCCATGTTTCCTCCGCCTGGTCACACCATTCGTGCGTGATCGATATTTATTCGCATATCGATACCGACGGTGCGGCGTTGCCACCTGCTCGTTTGCGATATTTCCACCTTGGCCGATATTTCCATTGTCGTGTGCCCATCGATCGCACTATCGTCCAGTGCCAATCGATCGCCTATCGAGGCGCCCCCTTCCCTGGCTCATGGTGATTTTGCAACTTTCTAGGTAAGTTTTCGCATTTCCTCACTCCTTTCTATTTCATCCTTTCTCTCTCCACACGACTTCTCTCGCCTCTCGTCTCTCTCTCTCGCCCTTCAATCGTCCTCATCCGGCTGAGCCTGGCTTTACGCTGGCAACACTCGAACGCTGGTGTGGAGAGGACTTCGCATTTGCTTCGCTGCAGGTAAGTATTTTGGTGTCGCTTGGCTGCTTCCTGTATTAACCCCATATTGATTTCAGGACGCTGAAGCTGCCATGTATGCCCCTTACTTCTGGCCCCTGTTTCAGCCGCGTTACCCGTTCTATGTCGGTTTTTTTTCTTTTAAACTCTGTTTTGTCGGTTTATTTAACTTTTATTTTTGCTCTTCGAACACCCTCATGCCCGCCAGCCCTAACCGGACGCGGAACGCGCGCCTCTCTCTCCACACGCGCACGCTGCGCCTGCCGCCCAGGATGCGAGCCTCCTGCACCACCGGTGTCTCCGCGATCCCTTCGGGCCACTCCGTCTCCGCGATTTCTCGCCATCGCTGTCCTTCCGGCGCCGACACCGTCCGCGACAACTTCGGCCGGGCCACCACCTCGGACACTTCGGGCGCCGAGTGCTGCCGCTTGAGCGGAGGACGGCCGTTTCCCACGGGCTCAGGCCACACCCAGGGTCCTCGCTCCAGATGCTCCGCGGTTCCTGCGCTCCCGGTAGGCGTTGGCGTCGACGGCCCTGTCCTTGGCGTTGCTGGTCCGGTGCTCGGCGTCGGTGGTGCCCACTGCTCCGGTCTGCCACGGGTCCTGGGGTCCAGCGGGCTCACCCGGGGACCACACTCTTCCCAGATCCGGGGTTCTTCCGCCGCTGCCGTCTCCTCCGCGGGTCCCTCCGGCCAGGTCCAGACGACCGTCTGTTGTCGCCACCTTACCCCTTCGGCCACGAACGTCCGGGTGCTGTGGCTCACGTGGGCCGCAGGGATATCTGTCCGGATGTGTTGCTGCTGCGGTGGTGGCTGCCGCTGCGGTGGCTGCTGCTGCTGCGGTGGCTGCTGCTGCGGTGGCTGCTGCTGCGGTGGTGGCTGCTGCTGCGGTGGCTGCTGCTGCGGTGGTGGCTGCTGCTGCGGTGGCTGCTGCTGCTGCGGTGGCTGCTGCTGCTGCGGTGGCTGCTGCTGCGGTGGCTGCTGCTGCGGTGGTGGCTGCTGCTGCGGTGGCTGCTGCTGCTGCGGTGGCTGCTGCTGCGGTGGCTGCTGCTGCGGTGGTGGCTGCTGCGGTGGTGGCTGCTGCTGCGGTGGTGGCTGCTGCTGCGGTGGCTGCTGCTCGTGCCTCGGCGTGGGCGGTCGCGCTGGCGTCCACCGTGGTGACCCCTCGTACCGCGGTGTGGGCGGGATTTCGGGCAGCCACCGCGGAGGCGAGGACGCCCAATCGTCTGCCACTCCTTGCGGCGTGGTGCAGGGTTCGGGCGCATACCTCGGCGTAGGTGGGTACCCCGGGTTTTCCCACAGCTACGCCTCCTCCTCCTCGGCCATCCGTAGCTGGGCCTGCCACTCCGGCGTCTCCTCCATTTCCTTCAACCGCCGCTCCTCGTCTCGCCTTCTCGCCTCGCACTTGCGCCGAAATTCCCATGTGGCCGCTACCACAGCCTCGGCATGGCTACTGAGAGCCAGCTGGTCCTGGGGCGACTCTTCGCTGGCCCACTCTACCTCCGCCGCCCCAGTCGGGATGCGGCCGTCGGCCCTGTTGACCGCTTTGCGAAGCCGCCATCGCCGTTGCTCCACCCGTGGGTCCTCCACCAACTCGACGTCGCTGTCGGAGCTGATTACCGGATCGGGGACGCCCCGCCCGGAGATCCGCCGCGAGGTTCGGGTAGGCCGGGCTGCCGACCATCCTTGCCCCGGGCTAGATCCTCCGGACGGCTGGTGGGCAGCCATCATCCTGCGCGCTTCGCTTCTTGTTACACGTGTGCTCATGATTGCTCGTTGATTTTGATTGTGCAGCTGGAGCCTGGGCTCCCTTTAACGACACCTCGGTTCCGAGCCTTCCTCTTTGCTCAATCCCGCTATTTCCATCGGCCTCTCCTTCTTACTACTCAGATCTACGGTACAGCTCTCTGCTCTGTACCGTCTTCCCTCTTCCTTCGGCAGACTTTTGATGCGTGTTTTTTCTTTTCCTCCGATCAGTCCCAATCGAGACCTTAGACGCTCTGGTTCGCTCCCTTTGTGTTCTTAACGTTCTCCTGATGTCCTTTATGTGTTTCATTGCGCCTTTGTAGACGACCTGTAGTATCCTTGGAGGTATCCTTGGAATTTGTTCGTAGTATCCTTTGGGAATCCTTGCAGGTATCCTTGGACTCTTTCCGTAGTACCCTTTGGGAATCCTTGGACGTATCCTTTGACTCCTTTCGTAGTATCCTTTGGGCATCCTTGAAGGTATTCTTGGACACCCTTCGTAGTATCCTTTGGGCATCCTTGAAGGTATTCTTGGACACCCTTCGTAGTATCCTTTGGGCATCCTTGAAGGTATTCTTGGACACCCTTCGTAGTATCCTTTGGGCATCCTTGAAGGTATTCTTGGACACCCTTCGTAGTATCCTTTGGGCATCCTTGAAGGTATTCTTGGACACCCTTCGTAGTATCCTTTGGGCATCCTTGAAGGTATTCTTGGACACCCTTCGTAGTATCCTTTGGGCATCCTTGAAGGTATTCTTGGACACCCTTCATAGTATCCTTTGGGCATCCTTGAAGGTATTCTTGGACACCCTTCGTAGTATCCTTTGGGCATCCTTGAAGGTATTCTTGGACACCCTTCGTAGTATCCTTTGGGCATCCTTGAAGGTATTCTTGGACACCCTTCGTAGTATCCTTTGGCCGTCCTTGGAGGTATCATTGGGATCGTTTCGTAGTATCCTTTGGTCATCCTTGTGGGTATCCTTGGACTTTTAATGTTGTTTTGCATCTGTTGTGTCTGCTTGCTGTAGCCGCTCGCCTGTGTTTTCCGTTTGTTGCTGTTTCAGCTCGCTTACGTGGATGGTCCGCTCTTTCTTTGTGTTTATGTGTCTTATTTTGCAGATTACTGGTGACGCAAAACCTATGACTTGGTAAGGTCCGTCGTATCTTGGGGCCAATTTTGCTGCGAACCCCTCGGCCGCTTTTGATAAATGGTGTTCCTTGGCCCACACGACGTCACCCACCTTTGGCGTCCATTGCCTCCTCCTTAGGTTATAATGCCTAGCCTGGTCCTGGGATGCTTTCTCCAGGTTCCGCCTTACAATCTCGAAGATTTCCCTGAGTTTGTTAGCATTCTCTTCCGGGGTCTCTGTGGGTCGTCCGGTCCCTACGGTTTCTCTGTCGTATAGGGCGCTCGGTAGTCTTGGTTCTCTGCCTTGGGTAATGAACGACGGTGTGTAACCTGTGGATTCTGAAACGCTCGTGTTTACTGCCAGCATGATTTCTGGCCATTTTTCGTCCCAGTCTCTTTGGTTCTGCCCTGCGAACTGCGCAATCATTGTTTTCACCGTCCTATTGGCTCTCTCAGTCGGGTTCTCCTGTGGGGTGTATGGAGCTGTGAACTGTTGCCTGGCTCCCATTTCGGCCAGGAAACTCTTGAAGGTTTTGCTGGTAAACTGGACTCCGTTGTCCGTTATGACTATTTTGGGGACCCCATACCTCGCGATTATGCGTTCTTTGAAAGCTTTCTTTAGGGATTCGGCCGTCGCGCTTCGCAGCGTCACCAACTCAGTCCACTTGGAGAACCTGTCTATCAATACCAGCAGCATTTGGTTGCCGTGTTTCGAACGCGGCAGGGGTCCGACGAAGTCCGCACATACCGTAGCCCATGGTTCCTCTGGCACCTGCGTAAGCATTTTCCCAGCCATTTGCATCTGATTCGGCTTGAACCTCATGCATGTCTCGCATACTCGCACGTGGGCTCGGGCGTCTCTGTGCATTCCTGGCCAGTAGTACCGGGCTGCCAGACGTGCTCTTGTCTTTCGGCTTCCTACATGGCCAGCCGCCGGTGAGTCGTGGTTCTCCTTCAGCACCGTTTCCCGCAGCGCTTTCGGGACGCACATCTTCCATGTTTCAACATCTTCGCTGCCCGCTCTATGAGGTATATTCCTGTACAGGGTGTTACCCTCCATCACGTAGTCTGGATACTTTTGCGGTTGGGACCTTATCTTTTCGCGCATTTCCAGAATCCAGCTGCATGCTGCAGAAGCTTCCGCCGCCGACGTCTCCTTGATCCCTCGAAGCGTTTCCGGCAGTGGCTGCCTTGACAAAGCGTCTGCCACCACGTTGAGTTGCCCTTTCCTGTACGCTATTTCGAAGTCGTACTGCTGCAACTCCAGGGCCCATCTGGCGATCCTCCCTGAAGGGCTCTCTATGCTGTTGAGCCACTTCAGTGCCATGTGGTCGGTTACTACTTTAAAGTGGTAACCTTCCAGATACGGCTTGAGCTTTCGGATTGCCCAGACGATTGCCAAGCACTCCTTCTCGGTTGTTGAGTAATTCTTCTCAGCGCCGTTGAGCGTTCGGCTTGAGTAAGAGATTACCTTTTCGCCTCGTTCAGTTTCCTGGGTCAAGATTGCCCCGATGCCGTAGTCGCTTGCGTCAGTTTGCAAGATGAATGGTTTGTCGAAGTCCGGGCATGCCAGTACGGGGTCTGCGACGAGTCTTGCCTTCACCTCTTCGAACGCCGTCTGATGTTCCTGTGTCCACACCCATTTATTGCCCTTGCGTAGCAGATCGTTGAGAGGTTTGACTATTTTTGCGAAGTCAGGTACAAACCGGCGGTACCATGATGCTACGCCCAGGTACTGTCGGAGCTCTCTTACTGTCGATGGTGGTTCTAGTTCGGCGATGGCTGCTACCTTTTCCGGATCCGTGCCTATTCCTTCGCTAGTCACTCGATGACCGAGATATAACAGCTCTTTCTTAAAAAATTGACACTTCTCCGGGTTTAATCTCAGATTTGCCTCCTTTAGTCGTCGGAAAACTTCCTTTAGGTTGGCCTTATGTTCTTCCAGCGAGCGCCCGATCACTATGATGTCGTCCTGGTAAGCAAATGCGTGTGGCGACATTTCTGGGCCGATCACCCGGTCCAGCACCCGTTGAAAAGTCGCAGACGCCGAATGAAGTCCGAATGGCATTACTTTCCATTGGAATAAACCTTTCCCCGGCACTGTAAATGCCGTATACTGCCTGCTGTCCGCTTTCAGTGGGATTTGCCAGTACCCATCCTTTAGGTCCAAGCTGCTGATGTACCGTGCTTCCCTCAGTTGGTCGAGAATATAATTTATTCGGGGCATCGGGTAGGCATCCTTTACAGATTTGGCGTTTATTTGCCTAAAGTCGACGCACAGTCTCCATTTGCCCGTCTTTTTTCTAACCATCACGATGGGAGAACTGTATGGGCTTGTTGAGTGTTCTATGTATCCCATTTGGAGAAGCTCGTCCACCTTCGCATTGATCTCCCCTTGAACTTTCGGATTCTTGGGATAGTATCGCTGCTTTATTGGTTTGTCGTCTTTCATCGTGATCTGATGCTCTGCCATGTTTGATGTTCCCTTCATGCTGCTGAAAGTCGATAGCTCTGCCTCCAGGAATTTCGTCGTGTCGTCATCTTCGCTTGTCCGTTGTACGACTGCCACCGACAACTTTTCCTCGAGCCATCCCTTGTGACGATTCCTGGCCGGTATTATCACTTCGTGTCCAGCGCACTTAATTTCGGTACCGACTTGTGTTAGAAAGTTCCATCCCAACACCAATGAATCCACTACTCCTGGTAGTATCAGCAGGCTCATGCTCAGTCGCTTGTTCCCGAACGCAATTTCCACCTCCAGCTGCTCATCGATTCCGCCACATCTTCCGTCTGCCAACCTAACTTGCCGTCGTATCCTCGTAATCTTTCCGAGGTCAGCCAGGTCGTCCGCCAGCTCTTTGCTTATAAAGCTTGCTGTTGCCCCGGTGTCGATTGTGGCCTTGTATGTGCCCCCACCAATCGTCACCGCTGCGGACAACTGCTGCTCCTCCTCGATCAGCTTTCCCGTTAGTTTGGAGAGGTAGCATCTTGCGACCCCCGCTCGCCTCTCTGCGGCTGAGATCGCTGGGCATTTCCCGCCTGCTGGCAGCATTCAACGCTCCTGACGCCTACTCTCCCGCACACCCAGCAGAACAACAGGCGTTGGTGCCGACATCCCCGCGCCCAGTGTCCATGACCGCCGCACTTTCGGCAGGCCTCCTGGGGGTCTGTGATGTGTGTCGTTTCACGAGGCCTTTGTGTTGTACTTGGTGGCCTCCAAACATTGTTTGCTGGTTGCATCTGTTGCTGTTGTGGTGGTGTCCATTGGCCTCCGCGTGGTGCTCCTGTTGCCTGCTGCCGTGGTACTCGGTTAGGTGGCGACCATTGGTCGTTTCCCCGCGTCTCCTGGATTCCTGTCTCTTCGCATCTTCTGCATGTTACCTGCGCTGGCGATGACGACTTGTTCTTCGAGAATTTGATTTCTTGCGCGAACGCTTCCCGCTCCTTTTCCAGTTCTTCATACTCGTCTGCTAATATCATCAGCGTGTCCAGGTCCGACACTTTGTATGCCCTTAGGAAGATCCTTAGACTGGGGGTGCAGTTCTCTTTAATGACCCTTAACGTCTCTTTCGTAGAATAGTTAAGTGGCCTCACCATCGTCTGCGATAGTGCCTTCCTCATGTCGTCTAGCCTGCCCTCCAGGGCGACGTTGAGCCTCTGTGCGACATGGGCGAAGTCTTCCTTCTTGAGGCGGTAAATCCACTTCTTTCCCATTTTTACTGTGCTGTTCTCACTGTTGGGACAATCACGTTGGGCGCCAGATGTAACGAACTGATTTTTATTGTCTGCTCGCTACGAGATTCGTGCGGCTAGCTCAGTATATTGTGTGTTCGTCCCACCAAATTTATATTAACGTGACCGCCCAGTAGCTCAGTGAGAAAGCACAGAATTCTCGGGTTCGTATTGGGTTTTATTGCGGGTATATTATTACAAGTGTCTTAGTCGCTTGGTTGGCTTTGACTCGTTGCTTGTGACCTTCGGTGCTTCCGACGGTCCTGGATGACTCTACGACCTCTCGCCTTGATGACTCGGTGCTCCCGTCCTGTAGCTCCCTGAAGATACTCGCAGCTCCCTGAAGATCCTCGCCGCTCCCTGAAGATCCTCGCAGCTCCCTGAAGATGCTCGCTCGCGGTTCACTTCTCACGCGTGACTTGGTGACTGCTGGTAACGACTCGGACTCGCGAGGGGTATCGGCCGTACGGGCTTAGGGAAGCCTCACCGTTCTCAGACTAGGGTGAACAGAAGCTGCGCTCTCCAGGATCGCTCCTTTCGACACACCGCCGCCTGTCCCTTGCTCTGTCCCGGATGGTCCCACTGGGGTTTCTGCTCAGCCCGCGCGGACAGTCAAGGCGGTAACGCCAGGAAGCTGCCTCGCGCCTTACTTCGCTTCCACGCCTAGTGTAAACGAACGTTCCACCCTAGCCTCACCCTTTTGCCTTTTGTCCGGGACGTTTCCGTGTGGCTTTTGGTACTCGGGGTTCGGGCACGCCGCTCCGGGACCTCGCAAGTCGAATCCGTAGGGCTCTCCTGGATAATTCCACTCGAGACCGTACCGATCGACCGCTCTCCCTTCTGGCTTGTTATATTCGTGGTTCGGGCACGCCGCTCCGGGACCTCGCAAGTCGAATCCGTAGGGCTCTCCTGGACAATTCCACTCGAGACCTTACTGATCGACCGCTCTCCCTTCTGGCTTGTTATACTCTTTCCAGGCGTAACGCCAGGACTTTGTGGACAGGATTAATCGACCGCCTTGACCTAGCCGTGTGATGCCCTCTGGATCTCAGCTACCTGCGTCTCAATTCGGAGATTCCTGGTATCCCAATCCCGAACGTCTCGACGTAGCAATCTCGCTCCTTGTAGGCTCCCACGGCGCTGCTTCTCTGGCGACTCGACTTGCTGCTGCTCCCTTGTAGGTTATCTGGTTGTTTGATTGTTCACTTTGGTATCTGAGTGATCTTGACGGTTTGACTCCTTGTGATCGACTGATCCAGCTGCCAGCGCTCTGCGGCCTTATATACGGCCTCCAAGCACCGTTATTTCCCTTTTGCGCACGGCCCGCTGGATCTCTCCACTTTGGGTCCAAAGTCCGTGCCTCCTGGATGACCCACTTGTCCTTTATGTACCGCTTCCAATGGATGTTCCGCCCACTGCTGCCGTTCCGCTGATTCCCGTGCCGCTTGTGGCACGCCTGTGTGCCGCTCCACTGCCGAGATGTGGCACTTCCTCTACCGGTCCAAAGTTCACGGGAGAGTCCAAAGTCCAGAGGAGTTCCGTTATCCCCTTCTGCATACGGCACTCTTGCTCTGCCCGCGAAGTCTCCATTCTCTCTCGATCTCCATCCTTGGTCTCCAATCTCTCTCGCTCTCCTTCATTGGTCTCCAATCTCTCTCGCTCTCCTTCATTGGTCTCCAAACTCTCTCGCTCTCCTTCGTTGGTCTCCAAACTCTCTCGATCTCCCCGCCGCGCCGTTACTACGCGAATTCGCCGCGTATCTGGTAAGCGGCCGGCCATCTGCTGCTGCTTCTATTTGTGGGGAGTTATTCAACTCCTCACAGCTCTTTATTATTTTTCTGACTATACCGACTCAAAAGATTTACAGATATACTGAGATCTGGCCTTGTACATAGCATTACATACATAAGGCATCCAATCAAACTTTGACAAGGAGAATCGTCTCTTTCATCAGAGTCTAATAAATCAAAGTTCAGTTTACTTGGAAGTGGTGAATTTACAGAATTACATTGCTCCATTTTAAATTTTAATAAAATATTTTTAATATAAGCTGATTGGCTTAATTCCACTTTACTTTCTTTTGTGTCTATTTTAATACCAATAAAATACCTAATTTCCATTAAATCTGTCATTTGAAACTTGCTCATTAAATATGACTGAAATTTATTCATTCTTAAAATGTTTTCTGTACAAATAACCAAGTCATCTACGTATAACAAAACATATATATTTTTTAAAATAGTCCCTTTATCCAAAATATATATACATCTATCTACAGGTGAATTTTTAAAACCAATATCTTTTAAAGCCTTTTCAAACACTTTAAATTAACATCTAGCCGCCTGCTTAAGACCATAAATTGCTTTATTCAATTTACAAACATGACTGCTATTACAAGACAGTCCTTGAGGAACTCTCATGTATATTTCCTCTTTTAAATCTCCATTTAAAAAAGCAGTTTTTACATCCATATGATGTACTTTAAGGCTATACTGGTTTGAAAAAGACATTATAAGTCTGAAACTTGCAATTCTAGTCACAGGGGCAAATGTTTCGTCGTAATCGATTAAACATTCCTGTGTAAATCCTCGTGCTACAAGTCTGGCTTTATATTTTACTGGTCTACCAAACTCGTTCTGTTTTATTGTAAATATCCATTTACAATCGACTATGTTTTTGTTTTCAGGTCTTTCTACCAGTGACCATGTTTTGTTAATTTCATGAAAATTAAGCTCATCTTCAATAGCTGCTCTCCACTGTTCTTTATCACTCCTATTATTAATTTCATCAAAAGATATTGGAGCACTACCTGTTAAAGTTTGCGCATTCATAACACAATTTTTAATCATATCTCTATATGACAATTTGGGCTTTTCTTTTAGTCTATTGCTTTTTCGAATTTGAGTATTAGAGTCACTTGGTTCACCTTCAGATAAAACACCAGATATCTCTGGATCGGCATTTTCCACTTCATTCTCCACTTCATTTTCAATTTCACTAGGCTGCACATCTGATACTACCATATCAGTGTTTTTCTGAACCGTTTCACTCTCAATAAGAACAGAGTCTTGAAAAGCAGGTTCAATATTTTCTTCAAGAATGGGAAAATCCATGTTGTTATCAACATCCACAGCTCTAGACATTATCCTGCTTGATTCATCAAACACTACATCTCTTGCAATAACAAATTTGTTATTCTCCACATCCCATACTTTATATCCATTTGGTTCATACCCGACAAGTATACCTTTCCATGATTTGTCATCAAATTTTCTTTTTCTCGTTTTATTGATAACGTATACTGTCGAACCAAAAACTCTTAAGTACTTCAGGCACGGCTTTTTGCTGTGCCACATTTCAAAAGGTGTCTTTCTGCATTCATGTAATGCACTAGTTGGGCTTCTATTAATAAGGTAGGTGGCTGTTAGCACTGCTTCACCCCAGAAAGTTTTCTGTATCTTGGGCCCTATAACTAAAGCTCGAGCTTTTTCCGTTATAGATCTAATCATCCTTTCGGATACACCATTTTGTTGTGGAGTAAGTGGAACGGTTAAGTGGTAACTAATGCCTTTTTGAACACAGAACTCTTTCATTTCATTCGATAAATACTCCCTACCATTATCAATATAAAGGTTAACTATATTTAAATTAAACAAAGCATGCGTTTTAGCTACATAGTCTTGAAATACACTAAAAACTTCTGACTTATAACTCAACAGGTAAGTTACACAATAATGCGTATACTCATCAATAAAAACTACATAATAATTCTTATGATCAACAGTAGATGGTTGTTCACGCCAAAAGGGCGTTTAATTTCAGGAGGCAGTGTCGAGCTGCAGTTTTATCCAGATTTCTATATCTTGCGCGCTCGCACTGCCGTCCGCTCTCCCTCTCCATCTCTCCCCTAAGTCTCCGCTCTGCTCTGGAGCGCTTAAGTTAAGTTAGGCTTAAGCAGTTCATGTTTCAAAGTGTACGAATAAACACCTACACACGTCGCGTAAAAACCCCAAAAGTACTCCCGTGTTTTTTGGGTACCAATCAATCTTGGGGCTTCAATTATTTCACACCATCAGAATGTACAACAAATAATGGTCGATTTATGTGGTCCTTATTTTTAAATTTATTAAAACTTAATCTCGCCTGCTTTCCCTTGACACAAGCTTCACATAATACATTTTCTGGTTTTATGTTATTCAGCAAATCTGTATCGTCAAACATGTTTTTGGTTTTAATTTCTAAAAACTTTCCCTTACTCAAATGACCTAGCCTCTCATGCCACAAACTATAATTATTATTATACCCGTTACTCGTAGAGTAAAAGGGTATACTAGATTCGTCGGAAAGTATGTAACAGGCAGAAGGAAGCGTTTCCGACCCCATAAAGTATATATATTCTTGATCAGGATCACTAGCCGAGTCGATCTAGCCATGTCCGTCTGTCCGTCTGTCCGGATGAACGCTGAGATCTCGGAAACTATGAGAGCTAGGCTATTGAGATTTGGCGTACAGATTCCTGAGCTTCTTACGCAGCACAAGTTTGTTTCAGTAGAATGCCACGCCCATTCTAACGCCCACAAACCGCCCTAAAATGTAACTCCTACAGTTTTGATGCTAGATAGAAAATTTTAACTGAAATGTATTAGTCTTGTCAATACCTATCGATTGACCAAAAAAAAAATTTTGCTACGCCCACTCTAACGCCCACAAACCTCCAAAGAAAAAAGCTATGACGTCAGAGCCAGACAATGCTAAATGTTTTTACGCGTGTATGTGTGTGTAAGTTATCCAACCCGTAAAACGGTTCCACTTATGGAATTTATAAACAAATTTTTGAATTCAATCTCAGCTATGTTACCCTTGCCTTCAGCGACATTGCCTTTGTTTAAAGACTCTGCCTTTGCCTTTGCCATTTACTTCGAGGGCCGCGCTTGACCGTCCTGCTAAGATAAATAAACCAATCGTAAAGTAAACACAAGCTTCCGTTCGAAGCCCAAACTTTTCCGTTCAAAGCCCACAGTATTGCGTTCTAAGTTCAGAACATATTGCGTTCCGATTTTCAATCAAATTGCATCGGTCAGCATAATTTCATTTCACAACGAGATGCGACAGTTTCAGCATAAGCTTTTATTTTAAACAAAAATTAAAGTTCTGGAAGCTTAAGAAAAGGAAAGCTTCTGGCCGAGGTTCATTGGATAATTTTTTAGAATTAAGATTCAGTCCTATTTTATCCGAGACCGCGATCGGTTCACAATCTTTAAAAAGTGTCTTGTATTAATTCAGTTTAAGAATAAAGGTTTATCACCCAAGTTTTAAAAAATTAAAAAATAAATTTTTTTAATTCATCTATTAACGACGAATTTAATTGGCGCCCAACGTGGGGCCGCGTTAATTAAAAAGTTCCAAAAATTATTTAGTGAAAAATAAGTTAAATATAAACGGAGCTCGCGCGGCCAACAACTCAACATTTCTAGTGGAGAAATTAAAAAATCCACCAAACATCACAACAAAGTGACAGTGGTCGTTAACAGTAATTAAATGGAAATTAATAAATGAAATAATCCATTTAAAGGTGAACTTTAAAAAAAGGGTGGACCAAAATCTTAAATAAAAAAAAATACAAGAACACAAAATAAAGCAAAACCAGAAACGCACTAAACAAAAACAGTTAAACAAACCAGCTCTTACAACAACAACAACAAAATCACAAATCGCTGAAACAGGAAAAATTAAAGAAGGAAGGATGGGCATTTTATTGCCAATAATTTCTACTGAGTCCAGGAAGGAAGATCAACCTACAACCTCGCAGAAGGAAGACCCCATCGGGACAGTCTCGTAAGAAATTAATTTTCAATAAAAAAAATTAAATTAAAAATTATAATCTAAGATCAGAGAATTTAAAAAAAAAAAAAAAAATATAAATAATATAAGATTTAAACATTGATAGAAAGTAAGATAGATTCACGATTTAAAAAAAAAAAAAAATATTAAACAATCTGGAAGATTTAATAAATAGCTTTGGTGAAAAAAATCTAACCATGGCAACCGGAGGTTCAGCACCACATTTTTCTGCAGGTAGTATAGCCACAGCAGGCGGCTTAACAGTGGAATTAATAAATAGATTGATAAATGTTCAATTAAATGAAGTGAGCAGGAAAATAGAAGGTTTGGAAGGAAAGTTAGCCACAGATGCAAACACTGTGGAGGATTATAAAATACAAACAATCGACCCAACTCTAAAATGCGATACAACACTTGAAGTGGTAAAATCTTTACCAAAATTCACGGGGGAACCAACACAATATGTAGGTTGGAGGGAAGCCGCAGAAACTGTAATGAGTCTCTATAAAATTCAAAGTGAACAATATTTTATCGCCTTAACAATTCTACCATTACCAATCATGGCACCGTTTTAAACTTTAGAGCAACCTTATCTAGATTGGACTTTATATATAGCGATAAACGACCAATACATATTCTCGAGTCAGAACTAAGTATCCTCAGGCAGGGACGAATGACAGTTACAGAATACTATAATGAAGTCAATAAAAAAACAAGGAAGAACGCTATAGTCGAGTACCTCGACTATCAGATACCCGTTACTCAGCTAAATGGAGATATGCAAGCAGCAAAGCGAGATTAAAATGCGCCACCTACCGGCGGTATACAGATTTAAGCGTTATGGGCGTTAGAGTGGGCGTGGCAAATTTTTTTTTTGGACCAATCGATAGGTATTGTCGAGACCAATACATTTCAGTTAAAATTTTTTATCTAGCATAACAATTTTGGGCGTCACAGGTTTTCGCGGTTTGTGGGAGTTAGAGTGGGCGTGGCAAATTTCTTTTTGGATCAATCGATAGGTATTGACGAGACCAATACATTTCAGTTAAAATTTTTTATCTAGCATGAAAATTGTGGGCGTCACAGGTTTTCGCGGTTTGTAGGCGTTAAAGTGGGCGTGGCAAACTTTTTTTTGGATCAATCGATAGGTATTGATGAGAACAATACATTTCAGCTAAAGTTTTTATTCTAGTATCAAAACTGTAGGAGCCACAGTTTTGGGCGGTTTGTGGGCGTTAGAGTGGGCGTGGCACTCTGCTGAAACAAACTTGCGCTGCGTAAGAAGCTCAGGAATCTGCACGCCAAATCTCAATAGCCTAGCTCCCATAGTTTCCGAGATCTCAGCGTTTATCCGGACGGACAGACAGACGGACAGACGGACAGACGGACATGGCTAGATCGACTCGGCTAGTGATCCTGATCAAGAATATATATACTTTATGGGGTCGGAAACGCTTCCTTCTGCCTGTTACATACTTTCCGACGAATCTAGTATACCCTTTTACTCTACGAGTAACGGGTATAGTGAGTTATCAATATACAAAAAGGTAACTACAGTTCATGGGTATTCAATTATTAGGTATTACCATATTATAAATATATTTGAAACAAGACAATTATTTTATGAAATCGAAGGATTAGAATCTGATCTGCTAATTGGATTTAATTTATTAAGAAAAATTGGAGCTATAATAAATATAGAAAAGGGAGTCTTGGAATATAAAGGGAAAACAGAAAAGTTAAAATATTATGATAATGAGGAAAAAAATGAAATAAGTTTAATTGAAGAAAATAATATTCTTCCGTTAAAAGAATTTATTATAAAAAAATATTTTGATGAAAAAAATAGCGAAAACACAGATTTATTATTTGTGGAAAATAGTGAAAAAAGCTTGGGAATACAAAATCCTGAGAGTGCCGACGAAGTAAATACCGTCAATAAAAATACAAATATCTTGGGAATTCAAAATCCTGAGAGTGCCGACGAAGTAAATACCGTCAATAAAAATACAAATGTCTTGGGAATTCAAAATCCTGAGAGTGCCGACGAAGTAAATACCGTCAATAAAAATACAATTATCTTGGGAATTCAAAATCCTGAGAGTGCCGACGAAGTAAATACCGTCAAAAATCAAATAAATAAAAATCGTTTGAAATATAAAAATTTCAAGCCCGCCGTCGTTGAGTTATCCGACAAACAACAGATAAACAATATAGGTACTGATCAATTAGACGGACTAAAGGAAAAAATAGTTCTCTATATTGAAAAAGAGCATTCAAAGATAAATATGCAAATTCCTTTTAGAACAGACATAAAGGGGGAAATAAATCTTATTCACGACAGGCCAATATACGGGAAACAATATCCGTACGCTATTTCTGTCACCGACTTTGTGAACAGCGAAATCAGTAGAATGTTAGCAGAGGAAATTATAAGGCCTAGTCGAAGCCCTTATAATTCACCAGTTCTGGTAGTACCAAAGAAAGGAGAAAATCAAGACGGAAGCCGTAAATTAAGACTCGTCATTGACTATAAAAAATTAAATGAAAATACCATACTTGACAGGTACCCAATGCAAGACCCTTCAGTAATTCTATCTAATTTGGGAAAGGCAAGATATTTTTCAACAATAGATTTAGAATCAGGTTTTCATCAGATATTAATGAAAGAATCTGATGTAGAAAAAACATCCTTCTCAATAAACAATGAAAAATACGAGTTTTTAAGAATGCCATTCGGACTAACAAATGCACCAAGAATTTTTCAGAGAGCAATGGACGACATCCTAAGAGAACAAATAGGGAAAACATGTCATGTCTACATGGACGACATTATAATATTCTTAAACTCGATTGAACAACATTATAAAGACTTAAACAAAATTATAAATATATTATTAAAGGCAAACATGAAAATCTCTTTAGAAAAATAAAAGTTTTTTAAACGTGAAACCAGTTTTCTAGGATACATCGTATCTTATAACGTCATCAAGACAGACCCAGAAAAAATTGACACCATAATTAAATATCCGCTTCCAAAAAATATTCGGGAACTAAGAAGTTTCTTAGGCCTTACGGGCTATTATAGAAAATTTGTTTTAAATTACGCCTCTATAGCCAAACCTCTAACAAAATATCTTGGAGGTTATAATGGCAAAATTTCAAAAAGAATGTCAACAAAAATGTTAATTCAGCTGGATGACCCAGCTATTAAAGCTTTTAACGAGCTGAAAGAAAATCTCATTGCTCAAGTAGAATTAGTTCAACCGGATTATAATAAAAAATTTACCCTGACCACCGAAGCTTCGGACGTCGCAATTGGTGCAGTATTATCTCAAGAAGGTAAACCAATTACTTTTATTTCAAAAACCTTGACTAAAACGGAACAAGTTTATGCAACTAATAAGAAGGAACTTTTAGCCATAGTATGGGCTCTTAAAAATCTAAGAAACTACTTATACGGAGTGATTGGAATTGAAATCCAAACCGATCATCAACCATTATCTTTCGCAATCTCTGATAAAAATCCTAATATTAAAATGAAACGCTGGTACTCCTTCATAGAAAGTTTCACTCCTAAAGTCATTTATAAGCCAGGTATAACTAATGTAGTTGCAGACGCCTTGTCAAGAATTCAGATCAACAACTTAACTGACAGTAACGAATCGGTCTCAGATCAAATCACTCAGCATTCAGCAGAGAGTAGTTTTGAGAATGTTATACAAGAAACCCGTAAACCCTTAAACCAGTTTAAGCAACAATTGCTATTAGCAACGGGGAGGTATACAATACATGAGTCGATTAATATATTCGAAAATACCAGACATATAATAGAATTTGACACTCCCGAAAATTTGATATCAATCTTAAGAGAATATATTCCTCCTAATTTAACGGTAGGTATTCATTGTACTTTAGAGGACTTTTATAGAATTCAAAAACCACTTAAAGATAATTTTGTGAATAAATTTTTGTATACAAAAATATTTTTCCAAGATGTAGAAACTCCTGAGGACAGAGCACTTATAATCGAAGAAACACATTGCAGAGCACACAGGGGACTTGACGAAAATTATAAACAAATCAGTAGATTGTATTATTGGCCAAACTTACTTACAAAACTAAAAGAATATATAAAAAATTGTAAAATTGCAATCCCGAGTAAAGAAGGCGAAAATTTACACATCGACATATATTACGCGCAAAGTCTAACTTTCATAACTTGTATTGACGCTTACTCAAAATTTTTAGTAGTAAAAGAAATCCAAAATAAATTTAATATCGAAAACAAAGTAATGTAACTTCTTCAACAATTTCCACAAGCCAAAGTAATAATGACCGATAATGAACCAAGCTTTACCTCGGCCCAATTTAAATCTTTTGCACAAAGGTGCGGTTTAACTTTACATTACGCAGACCCGAGGCACAGTACCTCAACGGACAAGTTGAAAGGCACATTCTACACTAACAGAATTAGCTCGATGCATTAAAGAAGAATTTAATCTGACCGACTATTCCGAAATAGTAATAAGAGCCGCTCAAGAATATAATCAGAGCATTCACTCTACAACGAACCAAAAACCTTTTGACGTACTATATAATAAAAAAGAGCACGATAACATTCCTTAAATTTTAAAAAATACACAAGAGAAAATGTTAGAAACACATAATGAAAACAGAAAAGAAAAAGTATATCATGTAGGACAGGTAATTTATGAAAAGAAACACGGGGAAAGAAATAAACTTAAAACTAGATATAAAAAACAAGTAGTTAAAGAAAATTTACCTAACAAAATAATAATCAACAATAGAAATAGAATTATTCACAAAGATAATATAAAATTCTAAAAATTTATATGTTACTTTTTTTTTCCTTTTCCAGAAAATGTTTTATCAGGTGCTCATACTACACCTTATTTTATTAACAAAATCAGAAATAATAGACTATACAAGTCACGAGTATCTTTTATTCAAGGACAATAAAGACGTATTGACGTACGATTCATACGCAGAATTATTCCACGTAACTAACTTAAGTTTTTATAAAGAAATAAAAAAATTGGAATCAGATAATATAAAAAGGGATACTAATAAAAGGTGACAATGGGAAATTAAATATGACATAGAAGTAATCGAATTAATTTTATCCCAATTAATATCAACTAGGTCAAAAAGGGGGATAAATGAGATAGGCACTGTGTGGAAATGGTTAGCTGGAACTCCGGATCATGATGATTTTATTAAAATACAGAATGAAATTGATGAATTAATTGAAAATAATAATAAACAATTTATTATCAATTCCAAACTGTTTAAAGAAATAGAATCTCTTTCTGATGATTTTAAAAATGTTTTTATTGATCAAGATTTACCACTGCGAAAACATCGCTTACGATTATTAACATTTGATCTGCAAAATTTAATTGACACAATCACACTAGCAAAAATTGACGTTTTTAATACCAAAATATTAAACAATGATGACATTATGGAAATGTTAAAACATGAACAAAAACCAGTAATTATCGCTGACTTAATGGACATCTCTGTTTTTAAAATCGGACTGCATAATGAACTTGTAATAATTTATATAAAATACCCAATAATAAAAAACAGATGCGAAATATATTACGCTAGAGCGATTTCCCAAATCGATGGGAAACTAGTATTAAGCAATCAAGTCGCAAAATGCGCAAATATGTTTTATGAAATGTCTAACTTTAAGAACGAACTTTTTAATAATTATTGCACTTTAAATAATGAAAAAACTTGTTTTACCCGCTTATTAAATGGCGAGAAATCCACTTGTAAAAAAATAAGAGAGAAAAATAAAAAAATAGACATCATACAAGATGGTGCCATTCATATAAATGGTAACAATATTGTGAACAACTCTCATTTAAACGGTTCATTTTTGATAACATTTAATGGTACAACCGAAATTAATAATATTTCTTATACCAATTTGGAAAACAAAATTCTTTACTACTTAACTACAAACCACTTCAAAAATTATGAAATATCCGATTAAATATTATCAAATAACTCAGAACTTTCTTTAGATAATATAAACATTTTAAATCCTTTCATTAAAATTAGTAATACCAAAATATCACTTACCTTTATATTATTAATTTTAATCATTATATATTTGATTTTTTTACTTATTATAAAATACAAAAATGTCATATTATTTGTAACCAAAAAACAACGGCCAGAACCAGAAAAATTAAAAAAAAAAATTAAAATTAAAAAATTAAAAAAATTAACCAAGAAAATTTTTTAACAGAATTAAGAGATCAATTAAATGAATTTCATATTGAATCGGGACGATCCATTTTAGAAGGGGGAGAGTTATCCAACCCGTGAAACGGTTCCACTTATGGAATTTATAAACAAATTTTTGAATTCAATCTCAGCTATGTTACCCTTGCCTTCAGCGACATTGCCTTTGTTTAAAGACTCTGCCTTTGCCTTTGCCATTTACTTCGAGGGCCGCGCTTGACCGTCCTGCTAAGATAAATAAACCAATCGTAAAGTAAACACAAGCTTCCGTTCGAAGCCCAAACTTTTCCGTTCAAAGCCCACAGTATTGCGTTCTAAGTTTAGAACATATTGCGTTCCGATTTTCAATCAAATTGCATCGGTCAGCATAATTTCATTTCACAACGAGATGCGACAGTTTCAGCATAAGCTTTTATTTTAAACAAAAATTAAAGTTCTGGAAGCTTAAGAAAAGGAAAGCTTCTGGCCGAGGTTCATTGGATAATTTTTTAGAATTAAGATTCAGTCCTATTTTATCCGAGACCGCGATCGGTTCACAATCTTTAAAAAGTGTCTTGTATTAATTCAGTTTAAGAATAAAGGTTTATCACCCAAGTTTTAAAAAATTAAAAAATAAATTTTTTTAATTCATCTATTAACGACGAATTTAATTTGTATGTAAATAGTTGCCGGCCGAACTTAGCGGCAAAGAAAAAAGCCCTGCCGGCGCTCAGAGAGAGCAAAGTGCGCGGCTAACTTATTCTATTGAATAATGAACCCTTTATCCATTTGTCCCATTGACGGGCAAAAACCTTTAAAGATCTGTACATCTTTATTTATCTCTTTCAAAGAATATGAAATAGCTTAATAAATACCTATAGATTGTCCCAAAAAAACTGTTCCGTTTTCAGTCAAATGCTCTCAAACCAAAGTAGTTAGGACAAGCCTTGACACTAGAGCCAGAAAACGACATACATACATACATATGTATTTATGCATGTGTGTGGACGTACAAAATTGCAATCTAATATCCGCGGCCAATAGAATTCTTTCAAACAAAGCAATTCAACCAAATATTTTGAAATACAGAATGTGCCTTAAAATTGTGTATGTTTAGCAAGCATACATAAATATAAATGTTTTTTGTCTATTTTATGTGTTGCTTTCTCATTCTTGTCGCTGGCTGAAACAAAAGCAGAGCCGAGAAATGAGAGCAAGGGAGAGAGAACAAAGTGCGCGGCTAACTTATTTTAAAGTTTGTTATCTGAGTAACGGGTATCTGATAGTCGAGGTACTCGACTATAGCGTTCTTCCTTGTTTTTATATTTAAAAGAAAAGAAAGTGTACTCATCCTTCAAAGCTACACCAGACGAATACTTATTTATTTAACAAGCACGGGATTATTGAAAATGCACCAAACATTTTCATAACTCAAGGAACGGAACGACCTTTTAAAACCAATAGTTACCAGTGTTGAACTAATAAGCTTTTTTATTAGTTGTTGCTAAATTAAAATACGAATTTCAGGTTGCTTTAGGCTTGTTAACAACTTATTAGCGAGAGAGAGTACAGCAGGCGAGACGAGAATGCGTTTTATGTCGAGATCAGAATTCGTACTGATTTACAAAGGGACAGCCAGCCGAAAGCTGGGCCGAAAAATGCAAGTACACAAAAGACGAGAGAGCTAGATAAAGAGAGCTACCTTTCGCGATGCCATTAATATAAGAGATCGAATTAAGAAGATAGTTGGCTGCTGCGGCTGCGTGACCCGACATACTCCCCCCGTTGGAAGCCTGGGCTTCAACATTATCCTTAAGGGGTAGCAGACACAGCTTGTTTACTGCTCGCTTTGTCACTCCTGATGCTGTCTTCAGAACGGCAACTCGAGCAACCCCATCTCCACCGAAGAGAAGCTCGATCACTCTGGCGAGGGGCCACTTCATGGGAGGCAAGTTTTCGTCCTTAACCAGAACTAAGTCATCGACAACCAGGCCAGGTTTTGGGGTGCGCCACTTGTAGCGCTGTTGTAGCAGTGTTAGGTATTCTTCCTTCCATCGGGACCAAAAGATCTGCTGCAAGTAAGCCACGCGTTGCCATCCATCCAAGCGATTGAAGTTAAGACTGGTCACATCCGGCTCGACGAAAGAAGAAGGCGGACCACCATTCAAAAAATGTGCTTGGGTTAATACATCCAGATCAGCTGGGTTTTCTGAAATCGAGACTAATGGTCGAGAATTAACAACCGCCGAAATGTGACACACCAGGTTCCGCAACTCCTCAAAGGCTAAAACAGCAGTGCCAACAGCGCGGTAGAAATGATGCTTAGCGATCTTTACAGCCGCTTCCCAAAGACCGCCAAAGTGAGGCGACCTAGGAGGAATGAAACACCAATCAATAGCTTCAGCTAGGCAAAAGTCCAATGTAGCTCTCTGATGATCACTGCTGAGGAAAAGACGCCTTAGTTCGAGCAGCTCATTGCGAGCTCCAACAAAGTTGGTTGCATTATCAGACCAAATCTGCCGCGGCCTTCTTCTAGTGCATATAAATCGTTTGAGGCCATGTAGAAACGATACCGTAGAGAGATCCTTGACCAACTCCAGATGAATAGCCTTCGTGGCGAAGCAAATGAAGACACAAACGTAGCATTTTACTGGAGGCTTGCTTCGCACCTCTGACTTGTAGAGAAATGGCCCGCAAAAGTCAATGCCAGTGACTTCGAATGCATGAGATCCATCAAGTCGTTCCTTTGGAAGATCCGCCATTATATGCTCCACTACTCGAGGCTTCATTCGAAAGCATCTAATGCATTTGTTTACCGCCTTCATTACCGTCTTTCTCCCCCCAATAGGCCAATGTTGGGATCGAATTATGCCAAGTAATGCCCGTGGCCCAGTGTGCAGATTGCGTTCATGAAAGTGAGTAATAATGGCAATAGTGACCGAATGACTCCGTGGTAATATAATTGGATGACGCCCATTAAAATCCAGAGAAGAATTCTTCAGCCGGCCATCCACTCTAAGAAGCCCAAATTGGTCAATGAATGGCGAAAGAGATGCGAGCGAGCTGGAGGAGTGCACCATTCCCTTTGACTGCAATGATTTGATGTCATCCCATAAATGTGAGCGCTGGACAAGACGAAGCAACAGCAACAGAACAACAACTCCATCCAAAACAGCCGACACATTGGAGCACCACTTTCTAAGCTTAAATTTTCCCTTGGCTAGAAGTTTTGATGCCTGATCCATAATGATGACTGCCTCTTCCTTGGACTTGGCTCCAGATATCAAATCATCCACATAAAAATCGCGACGAATGACCTCAGCCCCAAGCGGAAACGCTGTATGCTCGTCTGCTGCCAACTGATGCATAGCTCGCACAGCCAGAAATGATGCTGGCTTCGTGCCATAAGTAACGGTGTCTAGCTTAAACACCCGCAATTGATCCTGGGGGGAGTCCCTCCACAAAATGCATTGCAAATGGCTGTCCTCAGGCTGAACCCTAACACAACGGTACATTTTGCAAATGTCTCCTGTGATTGCTACTGGGTGTGAACGAAACCGTAGAAGAATCTGGAACAGCTTAGGCTGAATAACAGGGCCTGCCATAAGAACATCGTTGAGAGAATAGCCTGAGGAACTGGCCGCCGATCCATCAAAAACTACGCGAAGCTTTGTAGTGGAGCTATCTTTCTTTATGACGCAATGATGAGACAAGAAATATCGGCACAACCCGATGTCAGCGGCAGAAACTGATGACATATGTCCTAGATCGGGATATTCTTTTATGAATGCTGCATATTGAGCCTTCAAAGATGGCTGACGATTCAACTTTCTCTCTAGGGACAATAATCTTCGATAAGCTTGCTGGTAGGACTCTCCCAAAAGATCTAGATTAAACTTGGCAGGCAGCCGAACAGAATAATCACCAGCTGGCAAACGATTGACGTGTCTTACGAAATGTGCTTCACAGTCCAATTCTTCCTTAGTAGCGCGTATAATTGGCTCGGCGCAGCTTTCCACTTCCCAAAATCGTCGAAGAAGATCATCTAACCGATCGAAACTATTCTCTCTACTAGCGAGAAGTTCATCTTGAGACGACATTAAAACCGAGCCATTGGAAAGGCCATAGCCTCCAGAAACAACCCAACCCAGACGCGTCTTTTGAATTAGGGGTAATCCAGGTGGGAGCTTGATTTGGCCAACGCACAACATCTCGAAAAAGAGGCTGGCTCCGATTAAAAGATCCACCCGCTGGGGAGCATAAAACCTTGGGTCAGCTAACTGTATATTTTTGGGTATGTTCCAGCTGCCAATGTCGACGTTGAAGCTAGGCTGTCGCTCTGTTATGTTCGGAGCAATCACCGCGGTAATGTTGGCCGAGTATTCGGAAGTTCGGGACTGAATCGTAATATTGACCGAGTGACCGTCCGTCACAAAACTGGAATCTCCAACTCCAGTTACAGATGCTGAGGATTTTACTTTCTTTACTTGAAGCTGATTTGCGAATCGGGACGTTATTAGATGCAGTTGGCAGCCCGAATCGAGTAGAGCTCGACAGGGAACGAAAACCCCAGAACGGTTTTTTACTAAAATGCTAGCCGTTGCTAAGAGCACAATATCATTACTAAATTCCTGTGCAATAAGAGCAGTCGAAGTGGAAGGCAGTGCAGAGGGTGAAGCAGAAGGATGTGCTTCTTGAAGCTGTGCTCCTTCTTGTGAAGGAAAAGAAGGTGAGTTTCCCAGGTGAAGCAGGGTGTGGTGCTTAGATCCGCATGAACGACAACTACTAGAGTTGCATTGCCGAACTTGATGACCAACCTTAAGACAATTTATGCAAAGACCGAGCCGCTTCGCTTCATGAAGCCTATTCGCAGGAGACAGGATTTTAAAATTCTGACAATAAGAAATGGAATGCCCAGTATCATTACAGATTATACAAATCCAGGGGTTAGCGTTCGAGACAACAAATGCTGATCTACGCGCATTGGGTATTCTGTTACTTCCCACCTGATTGCCCGGCGTATAGTTTGCCATGGCGAAATCCATAGTCTCCAACGTCCTGCATCGCTGCTCCAGAAATTATGCCATTGACTCCCACGTAGGAATTAAATTGACGAAGGCAGGGTCCTCTAAACGCTCTTCCCACTTTGCCTGACTTGTAGGATCCAACCTTTGGAACAGAACTTGGACGATGATGCATCCTGCGATTTGTTCTGTCGTGCCCAGTCCCTTGAGAGCACGAATATGAGCATTGAATTTATCGGACAGATCCCGAAGTGTCGAGACGGAACCACTCTGCACCGCCTTTAGTCCCAGGATCTCAATAATGTGTGCCTGAAAAACCAAACGTCGATTATCAAATCTATTTTTCAGCAAATCTAAAGCAATTGCGTAGTTGCCATCCGAAATTTCCAATGAGCGAATAGTTTCCAACGCTGCGTCCCTCAGGCATGATCGTAGATGCTGCAGCTTTTCTACGTTGGTGAGGTCGGGATGACTATCTATGATCGTGGTAAACATAGAATAAAAGTCAGACCAATTTGCATAACCTCCAGCGAATTTTGGAAGCTCCAGTGGGGGCAGCAATGCTGCCCTATGTCGAGGCTGACGCTGCTGGGGGCCGAAAACTCCCGGAGTGATGCCGTCAGCAAAAGTTGAATGCGAAAGAAGCTGTGAGGTGCGCTTTGAAATTTCGGATCGAACCGATGACTTCAGAGTTACGAGAATGTCATCAAATTTCTCACTTAAATCACTTTCAATTTCCTCTAAATCCAACTCTTCGAGCTCACCGAGCACCTTTTTAAATGACTCTTGAAGCTCATCAATCAACTCTAACCTCACATGAAGACCGGATTCGTCGCATGAAGTTAACGCCGCACTTGATAGGGAATCCACTAAGCGCTCCACTCTATTAAATAAAGCCGTTGCCTTGCGCTTTAAAAATATTGCCCTGTTTGCATCAGCGGTAACATCTCCAAAAGCTCCCGTAGGCATGGCTACAACAACAACAGCAGACGAAATGCCCGAAATTCGGCTCCAGCGGGAAGATGAGCGCAAAGCAAACGAGGGAATAACAGCCCGTTACTTGGCTATGTACGCTTCTATGTATAGCTGATTTTGCGCCTTATGTGTAAATTTCCGCAATCACCAACTGCTATTTATTTATAGCGCTCACTGCATTTAAGGCCTTATGATTGTTGCTACGCCAATGCACCGCAGAAACAAGAATGAAAAAAGTCAATAAATAGACTTATATGATTTGCACTTAGTATTATTTATGCACAAATCACGTCGGGGTCACCAATGTTGAACTAATAAGCTTTTTTATTAGTTGTTGCTAAATTAAAATACGAATTTCAGGTTGCTTTAGGCTTGTTAACAATTTATTAGCGAGAGAGAGTACAGCAGGCGAGACGAGAATGCGTTTTATGTCGAGATCAGAATTCGTACTGATTTACAAAGGGACAGCCAGCCGAAAGCTGGGCCGAAAAATGCAAGTACACAAAAGACGAGAGAGCTAGATAAAGAGAGCTACCTTTCGCGATGCCATTAATATAAGAGATCGAATTAAGAAGTTAGTTGGCTGCTGCGGCTGCGTGACCCGACAGTGCGGATATATACTATTACACAATAGGTGTATAACAAAAAGGGCCATAAGCCAAGCAAACGATCTAGATAAGATCTAAATGCACACGCACAACACCATGATAATTATAATAAAAATATATATTCCAAAATCTTGAAATAAATATACATAAATTGAAAACAAAACTTTTTCAAAATAATGGTCTAAGTAATGAGAAATGAATTAATTGTCCAAGAAACATAATTTCTAAACAAAAAAATTAATTAAATAAAAAATAAAGATAATAAATAAAAATTTAAAAAAAAACATGATCGTAAAGAACACAAAAAAAAAGATAACTAGATTTTGAGAATAGAGAAAAGGGTATTTTTTGATAAACCAAAAGATAACAGAGCCCCTGTAATTTCTTATGCAAATAGATGGATAGGTACGAATGGAAAAATAGGTGAACAATAAAACGAAACGTCGCTAAAAATATTTTTAATAATGCCGACAAATAAAGCGATAAACCTTTAGAAAGGACCCCGAATTTTCTGAGCGAGTGCAAGCCATACTTCAATTGCACAAGTCACCAATGTCAATCAATGAACTCAAAAATGAAAACATTGAAAGATATAACCTACAATTTTCACCATTGATCCATTGCACTGCAACACAAAAAGGAATTATTCTGAGTACAGTACCAAATTGTAAAGTTTTTTCGGAAGTAAATAAAGATCCGTTTCTTGGTAACGTAATAGTGATAAAAGCAGCATGGAATGGATTGAAATAAAGGATAGGCTGACAGAAGTAAAAAATACGATTGACAAGTCCTTTAAATGCCTAAATCAAAACAGAAATATACAAGAAGGCACCATAAACAAACACGCTAAAATACTAGTAGAATGCTTGATTGAAGCACGAACGCTAGTACATAATAACAGAGAAACACTAAACCAGCCACACTGGTCATATGCCACAAAATTATTCCTACGGATAAGATCCAATCTTATTTCTGTCAAAGAAAAATACGATTTGCATATATCTATCCCCACTGTTCTTAATACCCCAGTGACGGCTGAACCTAGTCAACAACTAGAGTCAGATACCGATACTACTGAAAAAATAGATTCAGAAGAAAAAGAAGAAAATATTGACGAGAAAAATATAAATGATTTAACAATACCTGCCGTAAACACATTACCTGAGGCAGAAGAAGAAAATTGGTTAGAACCTGAATCTAATTGTAGTACTGTTGAGGATAAACAAGTCATAATACCTTAGCAAGAAAAAATGGCTATCACACCAATTGAATTCCTAAAATTAGCCTCATCACTCATACCAGAGTTTGATGGTAAGGCAGAAAATTTGAAAAGTTTCTTAGATTCCTTAACTTTGGTAAACTCCCTGAAGGAATCCCATGAAGCTTTAGAAGTTAATCTGATCAAGACTAAGCTAAAAGGCCATGCACGAAACTTAATAGACAATGAGAATTCAATCTCAGAAATAATAGAGAAACTAAAAAATAAAGTTAAAGGAGAATCAGTAGATGCCATTTCGGCAAAAATATTGAATCTCCAACAGAGACAGAAAACAGCCAATCAATACGTTCAAGAAGTAGAGAAATTGGCAAAGGCACTAGGAGGAGCCAACATAAATGACGGACTTTCATCAGAATTAGCCACTCAGTAAAGCAAAACACATGCCGTCAAAGCAATGACCAAAAATTGTACAATCGATAAGATAAAACTTATCATGGAGGCTGGCACATTCAACACATTGGATGATGCCATGTCCAAATTCGTAAACAGTTGTACAGATGCAACAGGCCAATCAAACACGGTCCTGTTTTACAATAGAAGTAACCCTGGAAATTACCGCGGAAGAGGTAGTTTCCGCTCTTATAACAACAATAATAGTAGCCGTGGTTACTTTAACAATAATAGAGGACGAGGCCAAAATAGAGGAAGTTATAGAGGAAATAACCACCAAAATAGGGGTTATTACTATAACAATAATAATAACAATAATATTAGGGTAGCCCAAAACGTTTCGGGAAACTCCCAACAACCTTTAGATACCGAGCAATAGGGACCACAAAAATTCACACAATCATTCTCGGCTAAAATATATTTGTAACTTTCAAAAATGTCGCAACCGGAAAAGAAGTTGTATTTTTAGTAGACACTGGTGCGGACATATCTATACTCAAAGAAAATTCATATGTTTTTCCAAACATTCAATCCGACTGTGTAATAAACATACAAGGAATCAGTCAAGAAATTACAAAATCTATAGGACAAATATCCATTGAGATACAGACTTCTAAATATATAATCCCACATAATTTTCATATTGTAAATTTACAATTCGCCATTCCCTGTGATGGAATATTAGGAATCGACTTTATCAAAAAATACAACTGTCAGTTAGACTTCAAGCAATCCGAAGATTGGCTTATAATTAGACCAAATAACTTAAAATTCCCAATTTATGTTCCGATAACATACAGTTCTGGCAATAACTCCATAATTCTGCCAGCAAGATCCCAAGTTGTCCGAAAAATGAAAATAGATTCAATTGAAGACAGTGTGTTGATTCCAAACCAAGAAATTGAGCATGATAGCAAATACCATAGCATCCCCTGAAAATGCATTCATTAGACTACTTAACACAACAAGTACAGATAAAGTAGTTAGCATTAATAAATTAAATTATGAATCACTTTCGATCTACGACGTAGTTCAATCAAGCAAAGAAAATTGAGAAAAGTTTGTATTATCTCCACTTTTCAAAAATTTTCCTCCACAATTCCGGATACAACTGTCAACCCTATGCACACAATATAGCGATGTATTCGGATTGGAAACCGAATCGTTAAGTACAAATAATTTTTATAAACAAAAGCTGAGATTGAAGGATGAAGAACCGGTTTATATCAAATACCACAGAAGTCCTCACAGTCAAAAAGACGAAATTCAAGCCCAGGTACAAAAATTAATAAAAGATAAAATTGTGGAACCATCTGTATCTGCATATAACAGCCCACTCCTATTAGTTCCGAAAAAGTCCATCTCGGGCTCAGATATAAAGAAATCTCGATTAGTAATTGACTATCGTCAGATCAATAAAAAATTATTGTCTGCTAAGTTCCCACTAACCAGAATTGATGACATTTTGGACCAACTAGGTAGAACAAAATATTTTTCATGTCTCCACTTAATGTCAGGTTTTCACCAAATCGAGCTGGAAAAAAGCTCCAGAGATAGGACGTCCTTCTCGACCATTCTGCTTAAAAATAGCGCCAAACTCTTTTCAGAGGATGATGACTATAGCATTCTCTGGACTAGATCCTTCTCAAGCATTTTTTTACATGGATGATCTAATAGTCATTGGTTGTTCCGAAAAACATATGCTTAAAAACTTATCTGATGTTTTTGAGAAATGTAGGAAATGCAACCTAAAGTTACATCCTGAAAAATGCCCGACGACAAAAATACGACGTGATAAAAAATTATCCAGTCCCACACGATGCGGACAGCGCTAGAGGATTTGTTGAATTCTGCAATTATTAAAGACGTTTTTTTAAAAACTTTGCCGACTATTCTCGTCACATAACTAAGTTATGCAAAAAAAAATGTAAAATTTGAATGGACAGCTGACTGCCAGCATGCGTTCGAACATCTTAAATCGGCTTTAATAGAACCAACATTGTTACATACCCAGATTTCAGTAAAGAATTTTACATAATTACAGATGCTACTAAGCAAGCTTGTGGAGCAGCTTTAACGCAAAACAAAAATGGACTTCAACTCCCAGTTGCATACGCATCAAGATCGTTTACAAAGGGTGAAAGTAACAAAAGTACAAAGGAACAAGAACTTACAGCAATTCATTGGGCAAAAACCACACTTCAGACCATACAATATATTTATGGTAGACTCTTCACTGTCAAAACAGATCACAGACCACTTACGTACCTATTTTCCATGACAAATCCGAGTTCCAAACCCACGCGAATAATTAGAAGAGATCGACATCACTGTAGAGGATCTAAAGGGTAAAGATAATTACGTAGCAGATGCGTTATCGAGAATAACCATCAAAGAGCTAAAAGACATTACCAGAAATATAAATAAAGTCACTACAAGATATCAAAGTAGACATAAATCCGCGCAGAAGAAAAAGAAATAGAGTTGCCTAGGCAATCTATAGAAAAAGCTTCAAAGCCCTACGTATACGGAGTCATCAATAATGACGAAGTACTAAAGTAGTGACCTTGCACATAAATAATATGACCTGTTTCTTCAAACATGGAAAACAAATTACTGCAAAATATAACGTTAGCGATTTATTTACCAATGGAATTCTTGACTTAGGTCAGTTCTTCCAAAGGCTTGAAATGCAAGCCGTTATATATAAAATCAGCCAACTTAAAGTGGCACCGTGGGAAAATATCTTTGAACAAGTTTCAAAAGATGATTTTAAAAAAATGGCCAATTAGACATTGAAATCATTGAGCGTAGCGCTACTCAACCCGGTGACCGTAATATATAATGATAAAGAAAAAGAAGCTATACTGTCTACATTTCATAACGATCCAGTACAAGGAGGTCACACTGGCATAACTAAAACCTTGGCCAAGGTCAAAAGATATTATTATTGGAAAGATATGACCCGATATATTACTAAGTACATAAGAAAATGTCTAAAATGCAAGAAATCAAAAGTGACAATACATACAAAGACTCCTATGACAATCACAGATATTCCAATAAATGCTTTCGACAGAGCGATAGTAGTCACAATTGGTCCGCTACCAAAATCAGATAATGGTAACGAATATGCAGTCACACTTATATGTGATCTAACAAAATATTTAGTTGCCATTCCAATTGCCAATAAAAGTGCAAACACTGACGCAAAAGCTATTTTCGAATCTTTTATGTTAAGGTACGGTCCAATAAAGACGTTCATTTCGGACATGGGAACCAAATATAAAAATTCAATCATAAATGAATTGTGCAAATATTTAAAAATTAAAAATATAACTTCTACAGCACACCACCACCAGACAGTTGGAACAGTAGAAAGAAGTCACAGAACATTTAAAAAATACATACGCTCATACATATCGATTGATAAAAATGATTGGGACGTATGGTTAAAATATTTCGTATACTGTTTCAACACTACACCCTCAATGGCACATGATTACTGTCTATATGAGTTAGTTTTTGGCGAAACATCGAATTAGCCAAAAAAAATTTAATACCATAAAAAGCATAGAGCCTATATATAACATAGATGATTTTGCTAGAGAGAGTAAATATAGATTAGAAATAGCACATAAAAGAGCTAGAATTATGATAGAGGAAAATAAAAGGAAAAACAACGAATTTTATGACCTTACGACTAACGACATAGATATATCTATAGGAGATAAAGTTTTATTGAAAATGAAACAGGACATAAGCTAGATTCTAAATATACTGGACCATATACGGTAGAAAGTATAGAAGAGAACGAAAATATAATAATTTCAAACAATAAAAATAAGAAGCAAACAGTACAAAAAGATAGACTAATCAGTTCATTACTCTTACAAATATTTCCAGTATGGCCATATATAGCAGTAAAAACATAATAACACAAAAAAAACACTAAAAATTAAAACGCATAAATTTATATATATTTTCTTATATACAAATCAATATACTAATAAAATAACTATAATTTCGTTATTTTTCTAAAGGAGGGAGATGTAGTATGTTCACATATTGAATGCACTCTGTACTCAATGTTTCGCATTAATATTATTACATATACATTGTAGCACTTGGCCACAATAAGTAAGCCACAAATACAAGTACCAAACAGTTCTCAACTACACTGTCAGTAGCTGTACGAAGAATTGTAACAGCCTTAAGAATTCATTGAATAAAGAGAACTCTAAGCAAAAGGTTGACGTGCAAATCTAAATTGAAACAACATATTCAAATTGGGATAATAACTAATATAGAGGCATGCAAACTAGATGCACATCTGAACAACCCTTTGCTTGTTCGTGAGTTGGCTGACAAACTTCCAAATCAATATAAGATGAACTGGGCATTGCACCCAAAAGATGAATCCATAGCAAATGTAAAAGCATTTAGCGATTGGTTGTATAAGATCGCATAAGCATCCTCCACAGTCATTTCAACCTCACATTCAAGGACGTATAATGTACATACTCATACCATCTACAATGATGTACATCCGCAACATGCGGAAACGGAAGAGTACCCACACAATTCCTACCGATCCGAGAACTCAGCTGGTTTCGTATGCCAAAGCGCAGAGCATCAAGTCGCTCAATGTGAACAATTCAAAAACGCACTTACGAAGGAAGGCAAAAAGATGTTCGCGACAACAGGCTCTGTTTCAAGTGTCTGAAAGTTCATGGCCGTAGATGTTTTTTTACAAATGCATGCCGTGTTGTAGGATGTGAATCAAGGCATCATCCCTTTCTTCACAGAGGCAAGCCCAAAGTTTTCACGTCTTACCAAGTCAAATCAGCAGAAGTTGAACAATATTTTCGTATCCTGCCAATACATATCCAAGGTGACAATACTGAAGTTGACACCTTTGCTTTGCATTAGTGACACCCCCGAACCGATCTGTAAGCAGTGGGCCAATCAAACCACCAGAAGAGAGAGCAATTCGGTACGCTGCAATATTCGAGTTGCCGGGGCAGGCGCCACTGTGAAAATCCTAGGCTTGCCAAAACAGACGGTCAACGTACATGAATTGCGCATCAAGTTTTCACGTCTAGATGGAATACCCCTACAATCTTTTTCGAATGCCGAACCAATGATTCTTATTGGAACCAACAACTGGAAGCTCGCTGTTCCACGAAGGATCAGAGAAGGAAAATGGAATGATCCCATTGCGTCCAAGTGTATTCTAGGCTGGGGACTGCAAGGCTCCACAAGCTCCAACACTGCCTTTTCCATGCACCACTGCCAGTGCACCTGGGGCGAGATTGAAAAGAGCATTAAAGAGAGTTTTTGCGTTGAAACTGTTACTCCGCAGACGTTTCGTTCCGTGGATGACGAGAAGGCCCTGGAAACATTGGATAAAACTTGTTCAAAGAATGAAGGACATTATCAAGTAGGACTTCTTTGGCGCGAGAATAATCCAACTCTTCCGGAAAGCTACAACAACGCAATGAAACGGCTAAACTGTCTAAAGGCTAAGATAAACCGAGAACCGGAACTTTTTGGCAAAATTGAGATGCAAATAAATAATATACTCGAAAAAGAGTATGCATCCGAACTGTCCAGTGCCGAACTTGTTGAACAGCCTGATCGCGTGTGGTACCTTCCAATATTTATAACCCACAATCCAAATAAGCCTCAAAAGGTCCGTCTCGTCTGGGATGCGGCTGCTAAATCTCACGGGAGGTCACTCAACGATTTCATGTATACCGGTCCCGATTTACTACATCCACTTACCAAAGTATAAAAGACGTTTCGAGTTGGTAAAATAGCTGTTTGTGGCGACATTGCTGAAATGTTCCACCAAATTGGAATCCTCGAATCAGATGCGCAACGTTTTGTATGGTACAACAAGGAAACGCAGGCAATCAGAACCTTTGAAATGAGATCCATGACATTCGGAATATCCTGTGCGCCATGCATTGCTCATTATGTTCGCGACAAGAACGCGGAGGAATACAAGCTGCAAAGCCCTCGTGCGTTCGAAGCCATTACCAATTACATAGATAGCCTAGGCGACGAAACTGAAGCAATCGAGGTTACGTTAAAGGTCCGAGACATACACGCGGCTGGAAGTTTCAATATAAGGAACTGAGCTTCTAATTCACACGAAGTACTAAAACATTTACACGGTGATTCCCTCGATCTTCAACCGCCAAAGGAACTCGGAGATCCAGAAAAAGTCCTCGGTATGTTTTGGGAACCAGCAACTGATATGTTTTCAGATTTGCACGAATGAAAAGAAACGTCCTGTCGGAAGAAGCCTTGCCAACCAAACGCGAGGTACTGCAAGTGTTGATGTCCATATTTGATCCATTGGGATTCTTGTCCTGCTACACTATTGGCCTCAAAATGCTCCTTCAGGAAATTTGGCGCACAGGCATAGGCTGGGACGACATCTTACCAGGACCTCAGCTGAGTTTTTGGACGAAATGGAAAGACTTGCTACCCCAAGCTACAACTGTTCAAGTACCGCGCCATTACTCGCCCTTACTTTGTATGGCAGATTTTGTTGAACTACATACTTTCGTGGACGCCAGTGAGTACGGATATGCCGCCGTGTGTTACTTTCGGATAGGAAAAGGGGATGATATCACCGTCTCACTGATCGCAGCAAAAAGTAAGGTGGCTCCCCTCAAGCCACTTTCCATACCCCGCATGGAACTACTTGCTGCCGTAATCGGCGCACGTCTATCCTACAAAGTGCGGAGCATTCGCAACATAAGCGTCGATCAACACACTTACTGGACCGATTCAAGGACAGTACTTTCCTGGATGACGATGGACCCGCGTAATTTTTACTCTTTTGTAATGCATCGCGTAGGAGAAATCCTGGAGACCACAAACGCTGGTCAGTGGCATTGGGTACCAACAAAGCTTAACGTAGCAGACATGGCGACAAAGTTTATCAGCAAACCAAACTCACAGGAATGGATTAACGGCCCATCATTTCTTCAACATTCAAAGGACCAGTGGCCAAAACAGCCCACTTTGTGCCCTTCTAACAAAGTCGACCATGATGAGATTAAAAAAACGGTCTTGATAATCAGAAAAGAAAGCATAGTAGTGGTACCATTATACGTTGAGCGTTTTTCTGATTGGAAGCGCTTATACCGAGCAACGGCTACTTTTCTGTTATACTTGGACATTCTACGAGCTAGATGCAAAGCTGAGAAACTCCAAAAAATATTAACGCTCGAACAACTGACGACGGCCAAAAACCTACTCTTCAGGAAAGCACAACAAGATAATTTCAAATCGGAACTCGAGACTCTTCAATCAAACGGATTCATAAGTAAGCCCAGCGTATTGATTGGACTGAATATTTACATAGATAGTGATGGAATAATGCGTACTCAAGGCCGATCAGACACAATAAATCAAAGCCGAGACCAAATTGTCTTGCCAAAGCGCCACCACATCACTCAACTTATAGTAAAGGAATTTCACGAAACAAACCATCACATGCTTCACGAGGGAACAATTAATCTAATCCGCAGCGTATATTTTATTCCCCAGTTACGTGTTATTTACAAATCCGTACGGAAAGCGTGCCAAAGATGCAAAAATAATTCGGCGATCCCGGAACCACCTCAGATGGCACCACTACCGCCAGCTAGAGTCGCGAGCTTCGAGAGGCCCTTTACATACACTGGAGTGGATTTCTTCGGTCCAATTCTCGTTAACGTAGGCCGACACAAAGAAAAACGGTGGGGTGTTATATTTACATGCCTCACTCTGCGCGCAGTTCATATAGAGATAGCCCACAGCCTTGACACTAGCTCTTGCATAATGTGCCTGGCAAACTTTATGTCGCGACGCGGGACGCCCAAGGAAATATTTTCTGATAATGGAACAAATTTCAAAGCAACCGAAAAGATTGTCAAAGAGGAGCTAAAAAATGTTGAGTTCGACAAGCTCGTTATAAAATATGACAAAATTAAATGGCGCTTCAATCCACCTGCCGCACCACACATGGGCGGGGCATGGGAACGTTTAATTCGATCGATTAAAATGGTACTCAAATCCATTTCCCCAAACGCCAATTACAACGACGAAAGTCTCAAAAATGCTCTTATAAGTGCAGAGTACGTAATAAACTCCCGTCCACTGACCTTCGTTTCCTTGGAGGCAGAAGACGATGATGCACTTACTCCCAACCATTTATTGCTAGGATCCGCAGACGGCTTCAAGCCTCCACTGACAAGCGAGTCAAGCCCAAGACAACGTTGGCGCCAGGCAAACGAACTAGCCGATCTTTTCTGGAGGAGGTGGGTGAAGGAATATATGCCAATAATCACCAAGCGATCCAAATGGTTTCCCAACGACATCCTCTGGCAGTTGGCGACGTCGTAATCGTAGTGGACGAAAATCTACCCAGGAACCTTTGGCCCAAAGGACGAATTACAGAGGTCGTCACAGCCAAAGATGGTCAAGTTCGATCTGCCACTATTAAGACTCAACATGGTATTATGGTACGGCCAGCAACCAAAATAGCTGTACTGGACGTTGCTTCTAAGTAAATGTAAACACCCCATAGCTGTTTACGTGGGGGGGAATGTTACCGCCCCAGTACATTTTGAAACGTCGATTAATTTACATAAATTCATCGGTTGGATCCGACACCAATCAACATCTCGCCGACAATCGAAAGACCATACAGTTACAGTGCGATCCTCAACAGGAGAGGAAGATTTTTTAAAGCTCTTGATTTAATTTTGATTTTGTAATTTGATTTAACTAATAAAAGTCATCGGATTATAAAGCAGTGCTGTTAGAAGCTTTCATTAAGGGGTCGGCTGTAACAATAGCTATTCTGGATCTGCACCAGTCGCGATTCAAGGCCAAAACCCTGACTGTCCACAGCGCCACCTTTCAATCTATGGAGGAACACGTACATGACTCCAGACAGTTCGGGGAGGATGTGCTCGTCGCCGAGGCCGACTCTTCGGGGCAGGATCTGATTGCCGACTGCGAGATCATAGCCATGGATCTCCAAGGCTTCCGAGGTGCTATGCGCATCCGGGATCGCCTCATCGCCAAGGGACTGTGCACGGAAGTTCGCTCGCCGATGGCAATGGATGATAACGAACCGCTCTCCAGTCTGGAGGAGCTCGCAGCACTTGGCACCCAGTACGCCATTGTCTTGACGTCCGTGAAGTAGTAGTGCACTACTTGTATGAGGACCGTTCTGAGCATCCCGACTTGCCGCAGGATCAGGCCATCGAGATGGTTGTGTCAGACTTCAACCGCCGCCATGTCTTTAATTCAGCGGATGGTGTTCGTGACTGAGGTTGTTAACTTATAATAAAATTCTATTCAAAAACCTGTGATAATACTCCAGGAATCACGGTAAAGTTAATTTGTAAATATAAGAATACACACAATTTATTTATGTGTGTGTGTTATTTCCTGGAAGCGTCACACTATTTCGTCAGAATCCAGATTTCACGTCTTGTCACTTCAAAATTATGCGGAATAAGTGAGAGCTGAACCAGCTCTTCGGAACCAAAACGATATTAGTGTTACCAGTAGTGAGCAGAATACTTTTGCTTATACGATATTCTTATCGATATGAAGTAATGTCATATTCCAACACACATCCTCAAAAGTCTGATGCTCATGATTTATAAATTTAAATTTACAAACATGACTGCTATTACAAGACAGTCCTTGAGGAACTCTCACGTATATTTCCTCTTTTAAATCTCCATTTAAAAAAGCAGTTTTTACATCCATATGATGTACTTTAAGGCTATACTGGTTTGAAAAAGACATTATAAAAATAAAATATATATATATAAAAATTTTGCTACGCCCACTCTAACGCCCACAAACCTCCAAAGAAAAAAGCTATGGCGTCAGAGCCAGACAATGCGAAATGTTTTTACGCGTGTATGTGTGTGTATGTAAATAGTTGCCGGCCGAACTTAGCGGCAAAGAAAAAAAGCCCTGCCGGCGCTCAGAGAGAGCAAAGTGCGCGGCTAACTTATTCTATTGAATAATGAACCCTTTATCCATTTGTCCCATTGACGGGCAAAAACCTTTAAAGATCTGTACATCTTTATTTATCTCTTTCAAAGAATATGAATTAGCTTAATAAATACCTATAGATTGTCCCAAAAAAACTTTTCCGTTTTCAGTCCAATGCCCTCAAACCAAAGTAGTTAGGACAAGCCTTGACACTAGAGCCAGAAAACGACATACATACATACATATGTATTTATGCATGTGTGTGGACGTAAAAAATTGCAATCTAATATCCGCGGCAAATAGAATTCTTTCAAACAAAGCTATTCAACCAAATATTTTGAAATACAGAATGTGCCTTAAAATTGTGTATGTTTAGCAAGCATACATAAATATAAACGTTTTTTGTCTATTTTATGTGTTGCTTTCTCATTCTTGGCGCTGGCTGAAACAAAAGCAGAGCCGAGAAATGAGAGCAAGGGAGAGAGAACAAAGTGCGCGGCTAACTTATTTTAAAGTTTGTTATCTGAGTAACGGGTATATGATAGTCGAGGTACTCGGCTATAGCGTTCCTCCTTGTTTTTATATTTAAAAGAAAAGAAAGTGTACTCATCCTTCAAAGCTACACCAGACGAATACTTACTTATTTAACAAGCACGATTTTATTGAAAATGCACCAAACATTTTCATAACTCAAGGAACGACCTTTTAAAACCAATAGTTACCAGTTCCACAAGAAAAGGAGAGTATTAATATAATTTTCAAAGTTAATAATTGGTACCGTGAGTATGGTACAGGGTTGTCAACGTTATCTGATACTATCGCAACAACATTTTCCAACACTGAGAAAGGTTAATCTCTAGTCGCACGTGTCAATGGAAACTATTTCACGTTTGACAAGCTCGAGTGAAAGTTTTCAACATGTCCAATACGCCGATCGAAGGATATTTGCTGCTCAGGGGACCAACCCATCTTACCAGTCGAATCTTCGTAGGAAACCTGCCGCCATGCAGCCGCAAGGAACTTGCTCAGCTATGTGCACGTTATGGAAAAGTTTTGGGTACAATAATTGAGACGTTTGGTTTTCTTCAGTTCGAGAGTGAAAGACAGGCCAACATAGCTATTCTGGCTCTGCACCAGTCGCGATTCAAGGCCAAAACCCTGACTGTCCACAGCGCCACCTTTCAATCTGTGGAGGAACACGGACATGACTCCAGACAGTTCGGGGAGGATGTGCTCGTCGCCGAGGCCGACTCTTCGGGGCAGGATCTGATTGCCGACTGCGAGATCATAGCCATGGATCTCCAAGGCTTCCGAGGTGCTATGCGCATCCGGGATCGCCTCATCGCCAAGGGACTGTGCACGGAAGTTCGCTCACCGATCGCAATGGATGATAACGAACCGCTCTCCAGTCTGGAGGAGCTCGCAGCACTTGGCACCCAGTACGCCATTGTCTTGACGTCCGTGAATGAGAGCATGGGCTCGGCGTCAGTGCACTACTTGTATGAGACCGTTCTGAGCATCCCGACTTGCCGCAGGATCAGGCCATCGAGATGGTTGTGTCGGACTTCAACCGCCGCCATGTCTTTAATTCAGCGGATGGTGTTCGTGACTGAGGTTGTTAACTTATAATAAAATTCTATTCAAAAACCTGTGATAATACTCCAGGAATCACGGTAAAGTTAATTTGTAAATATAAGAATACACACAATTTATTTATGTGTGTGTGTGATTTCCTGGAAGCGTCACACTATTTCGTCAGAATCCAGATTTCACGTCTTGTCACTTCAAAATTATGCGGAATAAGTGAGAGCTGAACCAGCTCATCGGAACCAAAACGATATTAGTGTTACCAGTAGTGAGCAGAATACTTTTGCTTATACGATATTCTTATCGATATGAAGTAATGTCATATTCCAACACACCTCCTCAAAAGTCTGATGCTCATGATTTATAAATTTAAAGTTTAATAAAAAATTTGAAATTTGAATTGGCAAGACAAGATATTTCTGGGAGTGCACATTGACCCAACATTTGTTGCTTGAATTGGGGAAACCCAGTAAAACCCAATTAGGTCAATCTTAAAATTAATACAAAGAAAAATGAATATTCAAAATGACAAAATTATGTGATGCAAAATTAACATACAAACAATTAAAGGCAACTTCAGGAAGTAATCTTATACATTTGAAAATTATAAAGTAATTAGGAATATCTTCTGCTTCCAAACTTAATAACTAGAAAATATAACAGATTTTAAATTCAATAACATAGTTTCAAAAAATTATTCTTTTAAATGATAAATTAAATTATGTCTTCAACTTTTATGTAGGTATATAAAAAAAAATTGTCGTCTGCATCCATCAATCGGTTAAGCCAAGACGCTGTCTTAGTTGTGCGAAGCGTGGAGCTGGGAGTGGTTTTGTTAATATATCCGCCAGTTGATGATCTGTAGAAATATACTCAAGTTTTATTAGTTTATTTTCAGCTTGTTCACTTGAAAAATGATATTTGATGTCTATATGTTTTGAACGTTTGTTTTAAACATCTTGAAAAGATATCCTGTTGTACTTCTCCTATCCAATTGACTTCCACCCCAATCTGAATCTACATATCCAACAAAGAAGTCGTCATTCTTCTCAGTTTTAGTGAATGTTAGCTTAAAATCAATAGTACCTTTCAGATATCTTAATACCCTTTTTAAGCATAGCCAAAGCTATTTATTATTTTTCTGACTATACCGACTCAAAAGATTTACAGATATACTGAGATCTGGCCTTGTACATAGCATTACATACATAAGGCATCCAATCAAACTTTGACAAGGAGAATCGTCTCTTTCATCAGAGTCTAATAAATCAAAGTTCAGTTTACTTCGAAGTGGTGAATTTACAGAATTACATTGCTCCATTTTAAATATTAATAAAATATTTTTAATATAAGCTGATTGGCTTAATTCCACTTTACTTTCTTTTGTGTCTATTTTAATACCAATAAAATACTTAATTTCCATTAAATCTGTCATTTGAAACTTGCTCATTAAATATGACTGAAATTTATTCATTGTTAAAATGTTTTCTGTACAAATAACCAAGTCATCTACGTATACCAAAACATATATATTTTTTAAAATAGTCCCTTTATCCAAAATATATATACATCTATCTACAGGTGAATTTTTACAACCAATATCTTTTAAAGCCTGTTTAAGACCATAAATTGCTTTATTCAATTTACAAACATGACTGCTATTACAAGACATTCCTTGAGGAACTCTCATGTATATTTCGTCTTTTAAATCTCCATTTAAAAAAGCAGTTTTTACATCCATATGATGTACTTTAAGGCTATACTGGTTTGAAAAAGACATTATAAGTCTGAAACTTGCAATTCTAGTCACAGGGGCAAATGTTTCGTCGTAATCGATTAAACATTCCTGTGTAAATCCTCGTGCTACAAGTCTGGCTTTATATTTTAATGGTCTACCAAACTCGTTCTGTTTTATTGTAAATATCCATTTACAATCGACTATGTTTTTGTTTTCAGGTCTTTCTACCAGTGACCATGTTTTGTTAATTTCATGAGAATTAAGCTCATCTTCAATAGCTGCTCTCCACTGTTCTTTATCACTCCTATTATTAATTTCATCAAAAGATATTGGAGCACTACCTGTTAAAGTTTGCGCATTCATAACACAATTTTTAATCATATCTCTATATGACAATTTGGGCTTTTCTTTTAGTCTATTGCTTTTTCGAATTTGAGTATTAGAGTCACTTGGTTCACCTTCAGATAAAACACCAGATATCTCTGGATCGGCATTTTCCACTTCATTCGCCACTTCATTTTCAATTTCACTAGGCTGCACATCTGATACTACCATATCAGTGTTTTTCTGGTCTCTCAATAAGACCAGAGTCTTGAAAAGCAGGTTCAATATTTTCTTCAAGAATGGGAAAATCCATGTTGTTATCAACATCCACAGCTCTAGACATTATCCTGCTTGATTCATCAAACACTACATCTCTTGCAATAACAAATTTGTTATTCTCCACATCCCATACTTTATATCCATTTGGTTCATACCCGACAAGTATACCTTTCCATGATTTGTCATCAAATTTTCTTTTTCTCGTTTTATTGAGAAAGTATACTGTCGAACCAAAAACTCTTAAGTACTTCAGGCACGGCTTTTTGCTGTGCCACATTTCAAAAGGTGTCTTTCTGCATTCATGTAATGCACTAGTTGGGCTTCTATTAATAAGGTAGGTGGCTGTTAGCACTGCTTCACCCCAGAAAGTTTTCTGAATCTTGCCCCCTATAACTAAAGCTCGAGCTTTTTCCGTTATAGATCTAATCATCCTTTCGGATACACCATTTTGTTGTGGAGTATGTGGAACCGTTAAGTGGTAACTAATGCCTTTTTGAACACAGAACTCTTTCATTTCATTCGATAAATACTCCCTACCATTATCAATATAAAGGTTAACTATATTTAAATTAAACAAAGCATGCGTTTTAGCTACATAGTCTTGAAATACACTAAAAACTTCTGACTTATAACTCAACAGGTAAGTTACACAATAATGCGTATACTCATCAATAAAAACTACATAATAAATCTTATGATCAACAGTAGATGGGGTTATTGGACCACACACATCAGAATGTACAACAAATAATGGTCGATTTATGTGGTCCTTATTTTTAAGTTTATTAAAACTTAATCTCGCCTGCTTTCCCTTGACAAAAGCTTCACATAATTCACTTTCTGGTTTTATGTTATTCAGCAAATCTGTATCGTCAAACATATTTTTGGTTTTAATTTCTAAAAACTTTCCCTTACTCAAATGACCTAGCCTCTCATGCCACAAACTATAATTATTATTTTTAGCTGCATTTGCAATACAAGCTAGTTTATTAGAAAAGAAATTAACCAATGGAACATTTCCAAATATACTTCCATTCATTACAATTATTTTACCTTTTCTAACAGTTACACCTCCTGGGTGAAATACAATGGTAAGGCCTGCCTCCTGCATTTTTTTAACTGAGATCAAGTTTTCAGGGATATCAGGACAGTATAAGACATCTTTAAGCTCAATTTTATCATTTGAATCTGTGTACAGCTTCACTGTTCCTTTCTTAACTGCATAAATGAATACATCGTTCTTGGCAACAGAAATTTTAATAGGTTCATCTAGTTCAGTGATAGTTGTAAACAAACTCTCATTGTTGGCCAAATGGTCTGATGCGCCAGAATCCAATAAGAACCCAATGTTTGGTTGGCTATTTGCGCGTCTCATCGTAAATGCGATCCCATTATGATTTCCTTGGCTTTGTGTGGATGTCATCTGCGCCTGTTTGCCATTTCCATGTTTCTCCTTTTCCCTTTTTAGAGCAAAGCAATCTTTTTTAATGTGACCACTCTTGCCGCAATGAAAACATTTTTTCTGGACCTTTGAAACTCTATTTGTTGCAAATTTGCTACTTTTCTTATAAGAAAATTGAGGCTTACTGTCCTTTTTTACAGCCTGCATAACCTTTAGACTGGTATCTTTGCTAATATTTTTATACCCGTTACTCGTAGAGTATAAGAGTATACTAGATTCGTCGGAAAGTATGTAACAGGCAGAAGGAAGCGTTTCCGACCCCATAAAGTATATATATTCTTGATCAGGATCACTAGCCGAGTCGATCTAGCCATGTCCGTCTGTCCGTCTGTCCGGATGAACGCTGAGATCTCGGAAACTATGAGAGCTAGGCTATTGAGATTTGGCGTACAGATTCCTGAGCTTCTTACGCAGCGCAAGTTTGTTTCAGTAGACTGCCACGCCCACTCTAACGCCCACAAACCGCCCTAAAATGTAACTCCAACAGTTTTGATGCTAGATAGAAAATTTTAACTGAAATGTATTAGTCTTGTCAATACCTATCGATTGACCAAAAAAAATTTTGCTACGCCCACTCTAACGCCCACAAACCTCCAAAGAAAAAAGCTATGACGTCAGAGCCAGACAATGCGAAATGTTTTTACGCGCGTATGTGTGTGTATGTAAATAGTTGCCGGCCGAACTTAGCGGCAAAGAAAAAAGCCCTGCCGGCGCTCAGAGAGAGCAAAGTGCGCGGCTAACTTATTCTATTGAATAATGAACCCTTTATCCATTTGTCCCATTGACGGGCAAAAACCTTTAAAGATCTGTACATCTTTATTTATCTCTTTCAAAGAATATGAATTAGCTTAATAAATACCTATAGATTGTCCCAAAAAAAACTTTTCCGTTTTCAGTCCAATGCTCTCAAACCAAAGTAGTTAGGACAAGCCTTGACACTAGAGCCAGAAAACGACATACATACATACATATGTATTTATGCATGTGTGTGGACGTAAAAAATTGCAATCTAATATCCGCGGCAAATAGAATTCTTTCAAACAAAGCTATTCAACCAAATATTTTGAAATACAGAATGTGCCTTAAAATTGTGTATGTTTAGCAAGCAAATTATGTTTTTTGCTTCGGGATATATTAAAAAAAGCGATTTTTATTTTAATATAAAGCGGAGTTTTTATTGGTAAAGTTCTTTCAAGTTAGATCCCCAACCTTAAACTGATTTTACAAAATGCATTATTCTTATAACTATGCCTTTTAGCGGTGACAGCGACGCGAGCAGCGAAAGTGGACTTTGATTGAGAATTTGGATTGGTCAAATCTGTGGCCCGATGAAACGGTTTCTAGGCTGCATCTTTTGTTTAATTAATTTGATTTGGCCAAAGCTTTTATGCTGACGAATGGGTTCTCAGGCTGGACCCTTTGTTTAAATGTTTGACTATTGTTTATGTCTACCGTCGTCGATAAAGGCGTGAGAAGTGTTTATAATTCTGGTGCTGCCGATTGAAGGCGTGGGAAAGATTTGTGTTTGAGGGGTTAAATGCTTATGTCGGATTCTTGTTTTTGTTGATAGGTAATAGAGTTTTTAAGTTTTAACAATCGTATTGGTTCATATAAAGTAATATTAGTGCTGGATAATATAATTTTATTTTCTTTTATGTTCTTTGATGTTGTAATTTTAATATCTCTTATTTCTAAAGTACATTGACTTAATTGTATTATATTGTTATATTGAATTGTTTTGTTGAACATTTCGCAATCTTGATTAATTTGTGTCTCTTTTAAATTATAAGTAATAATGATGTTAGGCTCAATATATTTTAAAGATTCATTTTCTGATACAAAAGTGTGTTGAAATTTCGCAAATTGATTAGTAAGGATTTGAGAGATACATTGATCAGTGATAATAAATTTTTGGTCTAAAATATTTGCTAATGAATTTGGTGAATTTTCCAAGTAAAATACTTTCTTTTCAGCATTTACAAAATATTCATAATTATCATTTATATCAATTTGTCGGCGCATATTATCTGGATATTTAATAATTCTATATTTTTGTGTTTCTTTAAAAGAAGTGGGTATATGGGCTAGAATAAAAGTGTCTTTAGTTTGACTGCTTAACCAAGCTGAAGTTTTGATTGAGAGTAATTTTTCTTCGTTTATGTTCTCCAACTCTTCATGTTTTAGTATTTTAGGATTAAATATTCCAACTCTTGTTAATTGTAAACTCATTTGTAAATCTTCAATGTATTCTAGGAACATATTTAAGGAATATCTAAAAATGTGCAAAGCTTTTTCTTCTTGTTTATCTTTTACGAGTTTGCTTATATCTTTTGATTGTTCATTTATTATTTGAATTATTTCATTAAATTCTTTGTTTTCAATTAACATTTCTTGTAAGTTTTGTAGTTTATCTTCCAACTCTTTTTTATCATCTTCAGTTAATGTTCCAAATAGATACTTGTGAGCTGTCCCTAAAAAGTTAATAAATCCCCGTTTTTGTCTCGATGATGAAGTAATTCCCTTGATTTCATGTTTTAATTGTTTCAATGTAAATGCAATGTCCGGTACATAATCCGGTTTATAATTTATAAATTCCTGATATGTTTCAAATATTTTAGTTTGATTTATTTTAATCATATGATGTTCATACTTTAGAGGTATTTTTATAGTCCATGTGTTCAGAAGTAAATAACCGTTGTTCGAAGTAATGGGTGTAATGCTAATTTGTTGAGCTGTTGTCAATGGTATTTTCGTCCATGTCACTATCATGATCATTTTCATTATCAGAATCAGTACTGTCAGTTTCCCTGGAATGAGGAGAGAGATTTTGTATTTTAGCTTTTTTAAATTTACTTATGTGTTTTACTACTTTATGACCCCTATTAGTTTCTTGCCAGTGCTTTTCGTCTTTTTGTTCTAACGCTCCTGTCTTTTTGAATGGGTTTACTAATTTAGCTTTACGTTTCATTTCTTTTTCAACTTTAGTGTATTCCAGATCTACTTCATGTTCCTCGCGGTCTTTATTAAGTTTATCTATCTTATGTTCTTTTTGTTTTTGCATATTTTTGCTGGGTTTTATTCCATAAAGAAATATCTCAGCAGGAGTTTTACCTGTGGCATCGTGGGTTATTTCATGATTATAAACATATGTTGCCTTTTCTATGTTCATTAACTTATCTTCAGCGTCCGTAAGTGTATTAATAATTCTAAGTTTTTCATTGATTGTTTTATGTACCCTTTCTATATCGGCTATACCATTCTTGCTAGTTGTAATTTCAATGTTAATATTTTCCTTTTGTAACCAATTTTGTAATGATTTAGATACTAGGCCAGGATCTTGACCCATTTTAATTGTTTTCGGTTTACCTATCATATTAAAGATTTTAAGAAGAGCTTTTTTACTTTCAATGCAATCTGTGGTTTTTGTTTCAATAATAGAAATGAATTTTGAATGAATGTCGATGCATGTTAAAAATTTACGTTGGTCAATAAAGTAATAGTCTATAACATATTTATCGCGAATATTTTTGGTTTCTGGAGTTTTTTCAAACGGAAGAGCAACTTTTCTGTGCTCTGCTTTGCATAAATTACAAATTTCACATTTATTAATAATGTTTTGAATAAGTTTTTGTGTTTTAATTCCTTGGTGTATTGTTTTCTCATGTGTTTCTAATATTTTTCATGAAAGTCTGCATATGTGGGCAAGTTGGGAAGTACTACTGAAGTTTTCATTAATTTCGTACCAGTATTTGGTTTAATTAATTTCATATAGGCTCGTTGAAAAATCTTCGTCATTATTAATGTACATAACAAAATTGTGTCCACATATAAATTTTATAATTATGTCTTTCGCCAAAGTCTCAGTCATGTCACTGTAAATAATTTTATTAATAGTTTTGTTAAAGTAGTGAGTAAGTTCGTTAGTGTCTTGATTTCCCTTTTCAAATATAAGTTGGTGATTAAAAACGTTAACTGGTCGTTCGGTAATTTGTATGCAATCGCCATTATCTTCTTGTGCACTATGCACTGTTGCTGCAGTAGTATCTACATCGTCTTCATTTTGAAATACTTCTTCAATTTTGTTATCTTTTGATTCCTTTTTTTAATCCTGGATAGAGCATCTGCTACATGATTCTCTTTCCCTTTAATGTACTTTATTTCATAATCAAACTCTCTAAGCTTTATTTTCCAACCTTGTAATTTCATATTAGGTTCCTTTATATTGTGTAACCAAACAAGTGGTTTATGGTCAGAACATATTTTAAAACTTCTTCCAAAGAGATAGGGGCGGAAACACTTAGTCGCCCATACAATAGCTAATAATTCTTTTTCAATAGCTGCATAATTTAACTCATGTTCATTTAAAGTTCTACTGGCAAAACAAATGGGTTTCCCTTCTTGGGATAGTACAGCACCTAATGCATAATTGCTTGCATCTGAAGTTAGATCAAACTTCTTTTCAAAATCTGGATATATGAGAATCGGATCGTTACTTATTAAAGTTTTTAATTTTTCAAACGCTTCATTGTAACTAGGATCGTTTATATTTATTTTTGCTCCTTTCTTTAAGCAGAGAGTCATTGGTTTGGCAATTTTTGCGAAATCTTTTATAAATTTACGATAAAAACCACAAAGGCCTAAAAATGATTTTATTTGTTTGGAGAGTTTGGAATTTTAAAATCTTGAATATCTTGAATTTTATTTGGATTTGCTCTGATTCCTTCAGTTGAAATTATGTGACCTAAAAATTCAGTTTCTCGTTTCATAAACTCACATTTATCTAATTGTAGTTTGAGATTCGATCTGCGAAGACGTTCGAATACTTTTTTTAAAGATTGAATATGCTCTTGTAAAGAGGTTGAAAATATAACAATGTCGTCTAAATATACTAGACAATGGGTACCTATTATGTCGTGTAATATATTATTCATACAACGCTTAAATGTGGCGGGTGCATTTTTAAGTCCGAAGGGCATTCTAGTATATTCATAGTGACCCTTCTTAGTGGAGAATGCAGTTTTTTGAATAGAGTCCGGGTCCATTTCAATTTGATGGAACCCTTTAGCAAGATCTAATGTTGTAAAGTATTGACATTTCCCTAACTTGTCTAATATTTCGTCCATGTTCGGAATAGGGAATTTATCATTGATAGTTATTTCATTCAGTCCTCTGTAATCAATAGCCATACGAAATTTGGGTATGCCCGATGCATCCCTTTTCTTGGGTACCATTACAATTGTACTGCAATAAGGAGATTTGGATTTTCTGATAATACCTTGTCTTATCATTTCTTCAATTTGTTTTTCTACTTCTGTATCGTAAATGTAAGGATAACTATATGGTCTCCTATAAATCGGTTCTTCATGTTTTGTTTTTATAACGTGTTTGATTTCGTTCATGATACTGAATATCAAAATATTTTGACATTAAATAATGAAGTTCAGTTTTTTCTTCATTATTTAAGTGATTGTCTGTAATATTATTGTCAAATAAGTCCGTTTGTAAGGCATAATTATATTCTTCATCATCTACTACATTTGAAGCAGTTTGATTACATTTTTCCGTTATATTTACCATAGGAAATTCATAATTAGGTAATTCAATGGTGTTTTTCATAAAATCAATTTTTGCTGACGATTCTTTCAGAATTTGTCTTCCTATAAGAATGTCATAGTGTTTTGAAAAGTTTTTTATAAAAAATGTTTGCTTAGATGAAAATAATTTTGGAATACTAAACTGAATATATTTATTCAAAGTTACAGATTTACCAATTGTTTCAATTTTAGTAGAATTATTTTTAATTGGGTAGTTAAAGAAGTTTTCGTTAATTAAATTTATGCTTGATCCTGTATCGATAAGACAGAGGCATGGTTTATTATCAATTTTAATTTTTATGGCTGTGGTGTTTCGTCCGAGGCTGTTGTCTGAAAATTTTCAAATGTGTCCATTGGCTCAGACTTACGTTGTTGATCTGAATCTGAAACTCGGGGACGTTTTTGGGGAACATTGGTACTCTGAGTACTTTGGTTACCCTGTCCTTGATTGTTTTGAAAAGTTTTAGGATAATAATTATTTCCTGAATTATTATTATTAGAATTATTGTTGTTACCCCAATTTCTATTAGAGTCGAATCTATTCTGTCTCTGCTGGTTGTTGTTATATTTGTTTTGATAATTGTTATTTTGGAATCTACCCCCTTGGTTATTATCTGAATGATAGTTGGGTTTTGTATTTGAGTATGATTTTGATATTTTAAAATCCTGAAATTCATCATCTTCCTGAGAGTTTTTGAACATATAAGAACGATTGTTTATGGATTTATCTTCAAAGATTCCTACAGTTTGGGCCGCTTGTTTTAATTTAAGAGGAGACGAAATATCAAATTTACTTAATGTAATAAAAGTTTTGACTGGTAATTTTTCACGAATCACTTCAGCTAATGTATCACTCAATGTCCTCGAAACTAGAACTGTGTTTGATGGATTATTGTCTAAGCTCAATTTACAACAAATTCTACTAGTCTGTTCTTCCAATTCTTCAACAAATTTTCTTAAATTATTTTTATATTTAATCTCACGTAATTCTGCTATCATTCGATGAGGAGGTGTTGCGCTGTTGAACTCGCTGATAAGTAGGGTTCTCAGTTCCTTCCAGTCCTGTGGTATGTTTCTCATCAAGAGTGATCTGGCTTGTCCAACTAGGAGGTTCCTGATGGCTGCTTGGATAATTTGATTTTGGCCTTCTGATGTTGTAGGGTAATGGTAGACTAATTCATCGACTTCTTTTATAAAGAGAGCCAAATATAGTGGGTCTCCGTTGAATTTATTTATCTGTTTTAGTTGCAGAAGGAAATGATTCATGGATACATCTGAGAGGGCTTGTGATGCTTTTGCTGCTGCGGCCACGGCTGCTGCTGCTGCTGATGTTGATGGCAATTCCATTTTTTAATGGTTTTATTTATTTATTTTTTTTTTTTTTTTTAGGCGAAATTAATTAGATTTATTATCGCTGGGTTAGACACTAGAAATCCTCATTCGTGATTTAACTAATGTTGGTAAGTTCGTTTTGCGGATACAAATAATGTTTTAATTTTCGCGAAGTGATTTTTTTAAGTCCTTTTTAGGTAGTCACTCGCGAGGATATTACTTGTATCCTACCGACTGCGCCAATTATGTTTTTTGCTTCGGGATATATTAAAAAAAAGCGATTTTTATTTTAATATACAGCGGAGTTTTTATTGGTAAAGTTCTTTCAAGTTAGATCCCCAATCTTAAACTGATTTTACAAAATGCATTATTCTTATAACTATGGCTTTTAGCGGTGACAGCGACGCGAGCAGCGAAAGTGGACTTTGATTGAGAATTTTGATTGGTCAAATCTGTGGCCCGATGAAACGGTTTCTAGGCTGCATATTTTGTTTAATTAATTTGGATTGGCCAAAGCTTTTATGCTGACGAATGGGTTCTCAGGCTGGACCCTTTGTTTAAATGTTTGAATATTGTTTATGTCTACCGTCGTCGATAAAGGCGTGAGAAGTGTTTATAATTCTGGTGCTGCCGATTGAAGGCGTGGGAAAGACTTCTGTCTGAGGGGTTAAATGTTTATGTCGGATTGATTTGAATAACTGCGATAGTAGGCTCTGGACTTATGTTATTGACAATTGGAATAATGGGTATCTCGGGATATACAGGTTGTATGTTGGGTTTGGTATCCAGGGTATTTTGCGTATACGTCACTTACATACATACATACATGTATGATGTAAAAAATTGCAATCTAATATCCGCGGCAAATAGAATTCTTTCAAACGAAGCTATTCAACCAAATATTTTGAAATACAGAATGTGCCTTAAAATTGTGTATGTTTAGAAAGCATACATAAATATAAATGTTTTTTTGTCTATTTTATGTGTTGCTTTCTCATTCTTGGCGCTGGCTGAAACAAAACCAGAGCTGAGAAATGAGAGCAAGGGAGAGAGAACAAAGTGCGCGGCTAACTTATTTTAAAGTTTGTTATCTGAGTAACGGGTATCTAATAGTCGAGGTACTCGACTATAGCGTTCTTCCTTGTTATACCCGTTACTCGTAGAGTAAAAGGGTATACTAGATTCGTCGGAAAGTATGTAACAGGCAGAAGGAAGCGTTTCCGACCCCATAAAGTATATATATTCTTGATCAGGATCACTAGCCGAGTCGATCTAGCCATGTCCGTCTGTCCGTCTGTCCGTCTGTCCGTCTGTCCGGATGAACGCTGAGATCTCGGAAACTATGAGAGCTAGGCTATTGATTTGGCGTACAGATTCCTGAGCTTCTTACGCAGCGCAAGTTTGTTTCAGTAGACTGCCACGCCCACTCTAACGCCCATGCTGATGCTAGATAGACAATTTTAACTGAAATGTATTAGTCTTGTCAATACCTATCGATTGACCAAAAAAAATTTTTGCTACGCCCACTCTAACGCCCACAAACCTCCAAAGAAAAAGCTATGACGTCAGAGCCAGACAATGCGAAATGTTTTTACGCGTGTATGTGTGTGTATGTAAATAGTTGCCGGCCGAACTTAGCGGCAAAGAAAAAAGCCCTGCCGGCGCTCAGAGAGAGCAAAGTGCGCGGCTAACTTATTCTATTGAATAATGAACGCTTTATCCATTTGTCCCATTGACGGGCAAAAACCTTTAAAGATCTGTACATCTTTATTTATCTCTTTCAAAGAATATGAATTAGCTTAATAAATACCTATAGATTGTCCTAAAAAAACTTTTCCCTTTTCAGTCCAATGCTCTCAAACCAAAGTAGTCAGGACAAGCCTTGACACTAGAGCCAGAAAACAACATACATACATACGTTTGTTTTTTTTTTTTTTATATTCATTTATTTTATACAACTATATACAGTAAAAGTAAGTTCAAGAACAGGAGTAGGGGGCCGTGGTTGCGCGGTATCACCGCAAGGTATTGCTTCGCGCAATGGTAGCCACCTAGGCTGTTACTTCTCTCTTCTCGTTGTCGGTGCGACGCAGCGTTCGCAGTACGCTCGCTGCGTAGGCTGCCGTCGCTTCCCAATTCGCTTCCTTCAGCAGCATGAGGGGCACAAAAGTTTCTGGCCGAACTCTTGCCCCGGTGGTCTCCATGAGTATCTGGCGGTCATAGCCAAAGCGGCGACATTCAAAAAGGATATGCTGAGCGTCCTCGACAATGCCGCTGCCGCACTCTGGGCAACCGTCCTCCGTGTCGTGCCCGAAGCGCTTAAGGAAGCTTCGAAAGCAGCCGTGTCCACTCAGCGCCTGCGTGAGGTAAAAATCCACCTGGCCGTGCCTCCTACTTAGCCATGGCTCTATGCTGGGGATGAGCTTGTGCGTCCAGCGACCCTTGCTGGCTCTTCTCTTCACCTCGGTCTTGGTACTACGGTCCGCCTGTTCGCCTGCTAGAGCCGCGCGAATCTCCTTGGCCTCCCGCACCAGTTCACACAGGGGAACTTGGCCTGCGATGACAAGGGCTGCGTCGTCCGAGATCGTCCTGAAGGCACTCGAAATTCTAACGGCGCACAGGCGGTACGTCGAGTTAACACCTCGCATGTAGCTACTCACAGCAGTGGCCTCAGCCCACACTGGAGCAGCGTACAGCAACTGCGACTTGACAACAGTCGCGAGGAGCCTGCGTCTGTCCTGCTTCGTTCCCCTGGTATTCAGCAGGATCCTGCAGAGCGATCACAGCTAGCTGCGACTCCGCGTAGCCTCGACGCAGACTCCGAACTCTGATGCGCTCCGCGTCGATACCATACTGGTTCGCAATCGCAGCGCAGATTTCCTGCTCCGTCGCGATGGAGTCGATGTCTCTTATCTCCAGAACGAGAAGTTTGGTCTCGTCCGACATGGCTCGCACTGACGCTGCGTCGCCTAACACCCTCGCAATGCTCTCCTTCATGGCTTCTGCACTTTCTGCGCTGCCTTTGGCCACCTCGAGCAGTAGGTTGCCGTTAATGGTGCGGCGTACCTTGGATACACAGCTTCCCAAGTCCGACAGCTGTTTATCTTCCCTTCGAGTCACCATGGCTAACACCTCGCTGTACGATTTCCCGATCGCCTGGACAACGACGGCGTCGGGTCTGGCGCGACGCGTGGCCCTCGGCTTTTTCTTGACCACCTCCCACTCAGCGACCGGAATTGCGGGGCTCACAGTCTGGCGCCAGCGTGCGTCGCATCTCTCTCTTGTGGCCCTTTTGGCGGGTTCTTTCGGGTGCTCCTGGGAGCTTTGGCACTTTTCTGCTGCGTTGGGCGCGTGGATGGTGGGGCCACTTGAGCCGCGGATCCTCCAGCCACAGTCGGCTGGCTTATCCTTCGCCAAGGCTCCGTTTGCGCTGCAGAATCTCTCCTCCAGACAGGCGTTGTCTGCTGTTCTTTGTCGGCGCTCTGCAGGCTTCGAGAGCATTTCGCGCACACAATTGCAGCATCTTGCCCATTCACCCTGATACTGTCGTCCTTGCCGCCCTCTCTGTTCGCCTCTAGGATGTTCGTGTGAAGCGCCTTCATGCGCACGAACGTCTCCCTCGTGGCGACAGTTATGTATCGCGCCGTCTTATCCATCATCTTGGTGGATACCTCCTGCAGAAGCTTCCCCAGCTCCAAGAGATCCTCCAGGCAGGTTGCCTCGTGGGAGGCCTTGCTCCTTTTGGCCGGCGTTGTCCTCTGCGAGTTAGCTGGGCTCGCAGGATCACGCGTCCTCTTAGGGGTTTCCTTAGCTTCCTCGGTGTCTACGATCAGCTCATCGACTTGGGTTGTCGAAGGTGTCGGCGAGCGTTCGAGCTTGCTACCCTTCTTAAATGCCGCTGCAACTCCGTCGGTCCCATCTTCCCTCGGCTGGCGGGGAGATCTTACCACCGCTGGTCTGCCCGCGAAAGGGTTTTCAGCCTCCTCCATCTCGGGCTACCAGGTTTGTTCGAGGGAGGCTCCCGCGCTGGCCACAGATTTCCCCTAGGCTTACGATGGGGGATATACCGCCCCTTTTCGGTCCCCAGTGCCCCTTTTGATAGACACCGCCGCGGCGGAGGGGTTGGAATTTAGCCCGATCCTTGGCCTTCTGCCTTTTGCCGTCCCTGAATCCCGGTGCCAGAATTTGGAGAATTTCGAATATTCAAAATTCAAAAACTTTGGCTGGGCCCGCGTTTATGGCGCTTTCCAACACTATGTGCTGTTAGGCGCGGGGATCCGCGCTGTTAAGCTCCTACCCCGACGTTGTTCAACACTGTAAACAGCTGATTTTGTTGTTTGCAGTGATGCGGGAAAAAACGCGCGGGTGGCAGCTTGTGGATGCTGTGCGCGTGAGAGAGATTTCGAGGTGAAAGCCTCTCACTCGATGGGCGCGGGAGAGGATCCCCCCCCTAGCCCACGAACCGACAGCAGCCTCACCGGTCCAAGACTTGGGGATACGTTCGGAGGCCCCGCCGGAACAGTGCCCTGGTACGTACCTCTAGTCCCGGAGTGTCTCGCACTATACACAGTACACTTTTTAGGTAACGACCGTCGCTACACTGACTTTAAAACGAGATAATTTCAGAGCGCACTCGACTATACAACCGTCTTGCCTCACGTCAGTTGTCTATCTCCATACATACATATGTATTTATGCATGTGTGTGGACGTAAAAAATTGCAATCTAATATCCGCGGCAAATAGAATTCTTTCAAACAATGCTATTCAACCAAATATTTTGAAATATACATACATAAATATAAATGTTTTTTGTCTATTTTATGTGTTGCTTTCTCATTCTTGGCGCTGGCTGAAACAAAAGCAGAGCCGAGAAATGAGAGCAAGGGAGAGAGAACAAAGTGCGCGGCTAACTTATTTGAAAGTTTGTTATCTGAGTAACGGGTATCTGATAGTCGAGGTACTCGACTATAGCGTTCTTCCTTGTTTTCTATGCTTTTGCTACGAGTTTCATGAATTCTAAAATAGAGGTGTCGGACGGGTAAACAAATTCTACCGAGTTTTAGTCTTTTTTTACAAGAATTTTATGAACTAAAACTAAAAAATCAACGTTGCCTTCTAATTTATACAGAGTGCATCGCATAGACCCAATCGTTTTTCAGAGTGCACTTCAGGCAAGCAGTGCGGCGACAACAACAGCAACGCAAGCAGTAGACGTTCAGCAAACAACACTTGTAAAAGTGACGCCCCTTTCCGTTTTTGCTGCCACGCCCATTTGCCAACGCTGATTGACAAAGCAGCTAGCAAAAATGTGGCAGACTCGGAAAGAGAAAGGAGATTTCCCCCCTTTGGCGGCGACATAAAACAACATCGCATAAAAATCAGCGCAAGTGCCGACGCCTCTGCCAACGTCCTTTTGCACTGCTCAGTGGCTCGTAAATGGGCAAAACACTTTTACAAAGTGCAGCTTACACAGTTTCCGTCCCGTTCTGGCCACCGCGTGTTCTGTGGCGGGAGAAAGGGAGAGGGGGCGAGATGCCAGGAACAGATTAATGCGTTTATGCAGTGCTTTCACTTTCATCCGGCTCGTGGGACCATTATTATATTAGAGCAAGCAGTTGAGGAGCTCTTCTGGATTAAACAATGGAGTTTCTGACCTTGTTGATCTCTTGGCGAAAATCCCGATACTCGAAAGTTTCTGCAGCATTTGGTGCATAAGCCGCGGCTCAGTGGAATGTGGAACATTTGATAACGCATCGGCGTCGCACTTAAAACGCATGCACCGAGTGCCACCCAACACCCCGCGAATCGCCCCCAACACGCCCACTTTGAAACGCCCGCCCATTTCTGGTATTCGGCGATTAAGGTGATTTTAAACGCGCGCACGTTTTCCGCGCGATTTGATGGCGCTTTCGGTCGCGTTTGATTGCACGGTCCAAGCAATTAAAGTCGCCTCGTAAAGTCAGGCATCAAATCGTCACAGCTCCGGAATATGTACAACTGGCCTCGTAATAATAAGGATAATAATAACACTGTTGAACTAATAAGCTTTTTTATTAGTTATTGCTAAATTAAAATACGAATTTCAGGTTGCTTTAGGCTTGTTAACAATTTATTAGCGAGAGAGAGTACAGCAGGCGAGACGAGAATGCGTTTTATGTCGAGATCAGAATTCGTACTGATTTTACAAACGGACAGCCAGCCGAAAGCTGGGCCGAAAAATGCAAGTACACAAAAGACGAGAGAGCTAGATAAAGAGAGCTACCTTTCGCGATGCCATTAATATAAGAGATCGAATTAAGAAGTTAGTTGGCTGCTGCGGCTGCGTGACCCGACATACTCCCCCCGTTGGAAGCCTGGGTTTCAACATCATCCTTAAGGGGTAGCAGACACAGCTTGTTTACTGCTCGCTTTGTCACTCCTGATGCTGTCTTCAGAACGGCAACTCGAGCAACCCCGTCTCCACCGAAGAGAAGCTCGATCACTCTGGCGAGGGGCCACTTCATGGGAGGCAAGTTTTCGTCCTTAACCAGAACTAGGTCATCGACAACCAGGCCAGGTTTTGGGGTGCGCCACTTGGAGCGCTGCTGCAGTAATGTTAAGTATTCTTCCTTCCATCGGGACCAAAAGATCTGCTGCAAGTATGCCACGCGTTGCCATCCATCCAAGCGATTGAAGTTAAGACTGGTCACATCCGGCTCGACGAAAGAAGAAGGCGGACCACCATTCAAAAAATGTGCTGGGGTTAATACATCCAGATCAGCTGGGTTTTCTGAAATCGAGACTAATGGTCGAGAATTAACAACCGCCGAAATGTGACACACCAGGGTCCGCAACTCCTCAAAGGCTAAAACAGCAGTGCCAACAGCGCGGTAGAAATGATGCTTGGCGATCTTCACAGCCGCTTCCCAAAGACCGCCAAAGTGTGGCGACCTAGGAGGAATGAAACACCAATCAATAGCCTCCGCTAGGCAAAAGTCCAATGTAGCTCTCTGATGATCACTGCTGAGGAATAGGCGCCTTAGTTCGAGCAACTCATTGCGAGCTCCAACAAAGTTGGTTGCATTATCAGACCAAATCTGCCGCGGCCTTCTTCTAGTGCATACAAATCGTTTGAGGCCATGTAGAAAAGATACCGTAGAGAGATCCTTGACCAACTCCAGATGAATAGCCTTTGTGGCGAAGCAAATGAAGACACAAACGTAGCATTTTACTGGAGGCTTGCTTCGCACCTCTGACTTGTAGAGAAATGGCCCGCAAAAGTCAATGCCAGTGACTTCGAATGCATGAGATCCATCAAGTCGTTCCTTTGGAAGATCCGCCATTATATGCTCCACTACTCGAGGCTTCATTCGAAAGCATCTAATGCATTTGTTTACCGCCTTCATCACCGTCTTTCTCCCCCCAATAGGCCAATATTGGGATCGAATAATGCCGAGTAGTGCCCGTGGCCCAGTGTGCAGATTGCGTTCATGAAAGTGAGTAATAATGGCAATAGTGACCGAATGACCACGTGGTAATATAATTGGATGACGCCCATTAAAATCCAGAGAAGAATTCTTCAGCCGGCCATCCACTCTAAGAAGCCCAAATTGGTCAATGAATGGCGAAAGAGATGCGAGCGAGCTGGAGGAGTGCACCATTCCCTTTGACTGCAATGATTTGATGTCATCCCATAAATGTGAGCGCTGGACAAGACGAAGCAACAGCAACAGAACAACAACTCCATCCAAAACAGCCGACACATTGGAGCACCACTTTCTAAGCTTAAATTTTCCCTTGGCTAGAAGTTTTGATGCCTGATCCATAATGATGACTGCCTCTTCCTTGGACTTGGCTCCAGATATCAAATCATCCACATAAAAATCGCGACGAATGACCTCAGCCCCAAGCGGAAACGCTGTATGCTCGTCTGCTGCCAACTGATGCATAGCTCGCACAGCCAGAAATGATGCTGGCTTCGTGCCATAAGTAACGGTGTCTAGCTTAAACACCCGCAATTGATCCTGGGGGGAGTCCCTCCACAAAGTGCATTGCAAAAGGCTGTCCTCAGGCTGAACCCTAACACAACGGTACATTTTGCAAATGTCTCCTGTGATTGCTACTGGGTGTGAACGAAACCGTAGAAGAATCTGGAACAGCTTAGGCTGAATAACAGGGCCTGCCATAAGAACATCGTTGAGAGAATAGCCTGAGGAACTGGCCGCCGATCCATCAAAAACTACGCGAAGCTTTGTAGTGGAGCTATCTTTCTTTATGACGCAATGATGAGACAAGAAATATCGGCACAACCCGATGTCAGCGGCAGAAACTGATGACATATGTCCTAGATCGAGATATTCTTTTATGAATGCTGCATATTGAGCCTTCAAAGATGGCTGACGATTCAACTTTCTCTCTAGGGACAATAATTTTCGATAAGCTTGCTGGTAGGACTCTCCCAAAAGATCTAGATTAAACTTGGCAGGCAGCCGAACAGAATAATCACCAGCTGGCAAACGATTGACATGTGCTTCACAGTCCAATTCTTCCTTAGTAGCGCGTATAATTGGCTCGGCGCAGCTTTCCACTTCCCAAAGTCGTCGAAGAAGATCATCTGACCGATCGAAACTATTCTCTCTACTAGCGAGAAGTTCATCTTGAGACGACATTAAAACCGAGCCATTGGAAAGGCCATAGCCTCCAGAAACAACCCAACCCAGACGCGTCTTTTGAATTAGGGGTAATCCAGGTGGAAGCTTGATCTGGCCAACGCACAACATCTCGAAAAAGAGGCTGGCTCCGATTAAAAGATCCACCCGCTGGGGAGCATAAAACCTTGGGTCAGCTAACTGTATATTTTTGGGTATGTTCCAGCTGCCAATGTCGACGTTGAAGCTAGGCTGTCGCTCTGTTATGTTCGGAGCAATCACCGCGGTAATGTTGGCCGAGTATTCGGAAGTTCGGGACTGAATCGTAATATTGACCGAGTGACCGTCCGTCACAAAACTGGAATCTCCAACTCCAGTTACAGATGCTGAGGATTTCACTTTCTTTACTTGAAGCTGATTTGCGAATCGGGACGTTATTAGATGCAGTTGGGAGCCCGAATCGAGTAGAGCTCGACAGGGAACGAAAACCCCAGAACGGTTTTTTACTAAAATGCTAGCCGTTGCTAAGAGCACAATATCATTACTAAATTCCTGTGCAATAAGAGCAGTCGAAGTGGAAGGCAGTGCAGAGGGTGAAGCAGAAGGAAGTGCTTCATGAAGCTGTGCTCCTTCTTGTGAAGGAAAAGAAGGTGAGTTTCCCAGGTGAAGCAGGGTGTGGTGCTTAGATCCGCATGAACGACAACTACTAGAGTTGCATTGCCGAACTTGATGACCAACCTTAAGACAATTTATGCAAAGACCGAGCCGCTTCGCTTCTTGAAGCCTATTCGCAGGAGACAGGATTTTAAAATTCTGACAATAAGAAATGGAATGCCCTGTATCATTACAGAATATACAAATCCAGGGGTTAGCGTTCGAGGCAACAAATGCTGATCTACGCGCATTGGGTATTCTGTTACTTCCCACCTGATTGCCCGGCGTATAGTTTGCCATGGCGAAATCCATAGTCTCCAACGTCCTGCATCGCTCCTCCAGAAATGATGCCATTGACTCCCACGTAGGAATTAAATTGACGAAGGCAGGGTCCTCTAAACGCTCTTCCCACTTTGCCTGACTTGCCGGATCCAACCTTTGGAACAGAACTTGGACGATGATGCATCCTGCGATTTGTTCTGTCGTGCCCAGTCCCTTGAGAGCACGAATATGAGCATTGAATTTATCGGACAGATCCCGAAGTGTCGAGACGGAACCACTCTGCACCGCCTTTAGTCCCAGGATCTCAATAATGTGTGCCTGAAAAACCAAACGTCGATTATCAAATCTATTCTTCAGCAAATCTAAAGCAATTGCGTAGTTGCCATCCGAAATTTCCAATGAGCGAATAGTTTCCAACGCTGCGTCCCTCAGACATGATCGTAGATGCTGCAGCTTTTCTACGTTGGTGAGGTCCGGATGACTATCTATGATCGTGGTAAACATAGAATAAAAGTCAGACCAATTTGCATAACCTCCAGCGAATTTTGGAAGCTCCAGTGGGGGCAGCAATGCTGCCCTATGTCGAGGCTGGCGCTGCTGGGGGCCGAAAACTCCCGGAGTGATGCCGTCAGCAAAGGTTGAATGCGAAAGAAGCTGTGAGGCGCGCTTTGAAATTTCGGATCGAACCGATGACTTCAGAGTTACGAGAATGTCATCAAATTTCTCACTTAAATCACTTTCAATTTCCTTGAAATCCAATTCTTCGAGCTCACCGAGCACCTTTTTAAATGACTCTTGAAGCTCATCGATCAACTCTAACCTCACATGAAGACCGGATTCGTCGCATGAAGTTAACGCCGCACTTGATAGGGAATCCACTAAGCGCTCCACTCTATTAAATAAAGCCGTTGCCTTGCGCTTTAAAAATATTGCCCTGTTTGCATCAGCGGTAACATCTCCAAAAGTTCCCGTAGGCATGGCTACAACAACAACAGCAGACGAAATGCCCGAAATTCGGCTCAAGCGGGAAGATGAGCGCAAAGCAAACGAAGGAATAACAGCCCGTTACTTGGCTATGTACGCTTCTATGTATAGCTGATTTTGCGCCTTATATGTAAATTTCCGCAATCACCAACTGCTATTTATTTTATAGCGCTCACTGCATTTAAGGCCTTATGATTGTTGCTCCGCCAATGCACCGCAGCAGCAAGAATGAAAAGGTCAATAAATAGACTTATGTATATGATTTGCACTTTGTGTTATTTATGCACAAATCACGTCGGGGTCACCAATGTTGAACTAATAAGCTTTTTTATTAGTTATTGCTAAATTAAAATACGAATTTCAGGTTGCTTTAGGCTTGTTAACAATTTATTAGCGAGAGAGAGTACAGCAGGCGAGACGAGAATGCGTTTTATGTCGAGATCAGAATTCGTACTGATTTTACAAACGGACAGCCAGCCGAAAGCTGGGCCGAAAAATGCAAGTACACAAAAGACGAGAGAGCTAGATAAAGAGAGCTACCTTTCGCGATGCCATTAATATAAGAGATCGAATTAAGAAGTTAGTTGGCTGCTGCGGCTGCGTGACCCGACAAACACTTATTGTGCCTTTTTAAACCTGAACATTATTAGTCCATAAACATTCAGAATTTTAAATAAACTATAGAATTTTTTTTTAAAAAGATCCTTCCATCATAGTATGATAATAATAATGATTGCTAGTCAAGTAAATTTATTTATTTAATTTCAACAAATACTTTTGCGGCTGGGTCCTTATCTTTTCGCGCATTTCCAGAATCCAGCGTCATGCTGCAGAAGCTTCCGCCGCCGACGTCTCCTTGATCCCTCGAAGCGTTTCCGGCAGTGGCTGCCTTGACAAAGCGTCTGCCACCACGTTGAGTTGCCCTTTCCTGTACGCTATTTCGAAGTCGTACTGCTGCAACTCCAGGGCCCATCTGGCGATTTTCCCTGAAGGGCTCTCTATGCTGTTGAGCCACTTCAGTGCCATGTGGTCGGTTACTACTTTAAAGTGGTAACCTTCCAGATACGGTTTGAGCTTTCGGATTGCCCAGACGATTGCCAAGCACTCCTTCTCGGTCGTTGAGTAATTCTTCTCAGCGCATTGAGCGTTCGGCTTGAGTAAGAGATTACCTTTTCGCCTCGTTCAGTTTCCTGGGTCAAGATTGCCCCGATGCCGTAGTCGCTTGCGTCAGTTTGCAAGGTGAATGGTTTGTCGAAATCCGGGCATGCCAGTACGGGGTCTGCGACGAGTCTTGCCTTCACCTCTTCGAACGCCGTCTGATGTTCCTGCGTCCACACCCATTTATTGCCCTTGCGTAGCAGATCGTTGAGAGGTTTGACTATTTTTGCGAAGTCAGGTACAAACCGGCGGTACCATGATGCTACGCCCAGGTACTGTCGGAGCTCTCTTACTGTCGATGGTGGTTCCAGTTCGGCGATGGCTGCTACCTTTTCCGGATCCGTGCCTATTCCTTCGCTAGTCACTCGATGACCGAGATATAACAGCTCTTTCTTGAAAAATTGGCACTTCTCCGGTTTAATCTCAGATTTGCCTCCTTTAGTCGTCGGAACACTTCCTTCCTTTTGGCCTTGTGTTTTTCCAGCGAGCGCCGGATCACTATGATGTCGTCCTGGTAAGCAAATGCGTGCGGCGACATTTCGGGGCCGATCACCCGGTCCAGCACCCGTTGAAAGGTCGCAGACTCCGAATGAAGTCCGAATGGCATTACCATCCACTGAAACAGACCTTTGCCTGGTACCGTAAACGCCGTATATTGCCTGCTACTCTCTTCCAGTGGGATCTGCCAGTATCCATCCTTCAGGTCCAAGCTGCTGATGTACCGCGCTTCCCTTAGTTGATCTAGGATGTAGTTAATGCGGGGCATTGGGTAGGCATCCTTCACTGACTTCGCGTTGGTCTGCCTGAAGTCGACACACAGTCTCCACTTGCCTGTCTTCTTTTTCACCATCACGATGGGGGAGCTGTATGGGCTTTTTGAATGCTCTATGAACCCCATTTGGAGAAGCTCGTCCACCTTTGCGTTGATTTCCCCTTGAATTTTTGGGTTCTTTGGGTAGTATCTCTGCTTGATTGGCTTGTCGTCCTTCATTTTGATCTGGTGTTCTGCCATATTCGATGTTCCCGACATTGTGCTGAAGTCTGCCAGCTCTGTTTCAAGGAATGCTGTAGTATCGTCCAACTCGTCTACTTGTTTAACGACTGCTACTGATAGCTTCTCCTCGAGCCATCCATTGAGTCGGTTCCTGGTTGGTATTATTATCTCGTGTCCAGCAGACCTTATCTCGGTTCCGACTTGTTTCAGGAATTTCCATCCCAACACTAATGGATCCACTACTCCGGGTAAAACCAACAGGCTCATGGTCACTTGTTTGTTGCCGAATTTGACCTCCATCTCGAGCTGCGCATCAATTCCGCCGCACCAATTCAAATTCAATTTTCGCGATGGCTTCACCACCGGTGGCGGATCGTCGTCCCGCTCGCCCTGCAGAAACTTTAAATAGCTATCCATGAACTGAGTCTTCTTCTCCCCAATCTGCGTGCCCACGCTGACGGGCTTGGGAGCAGCTGGACTGTACGTCGTGGCTGCACTGGCTCCGCTAGTCGAAGGCGTCGCGGGCGTGGCCGCTGAATGGTCATGCCCGTTATTGGAAGCATGCGAATTAGGCGGGCAGTTCGATGGCTCCGGAGATGGAGTCTTGTTCGGATTACGTATGCCAAAGTTGGTGTTATTCGTGGAGGAGTTGATGCCGCGCCCGTTGCTGGATAGTGAGTTGGAGTATCCTTGCTTCGGTGCAGCTGTGGCGTCGGCCAGAAAGTCTAGCTCGTCCTCGATGTTCGGCACGATGACCTTGTTGCTGGCCGCCGCTGCTGCCGCCGCCGCTGCGGCCGCCGTCGCGTCATATCCGTTTATATCCTCCTGCCCCGCTCCATCGTCCTCCAGCTTTGTCCAACAAAGGTTTTGATGGTGCTGTTGCTGCTGCTGCAGGGTGCTTTGTATCACAGATGAATAGGCCACAGTAAGGGGCGTGGCAGTCGCACACAATCCAGCGCCTGCCTCCGACCGCCTTTGTACCGGGGACGCCGTCTTGTAGACGATCACCTGGGCCTGCGGTGTGCTGACCACGTCCACGGCATGTAAATTCGTGATGGGCGATCCATCTGCGGTGCTCAACGCCGGGCTCGCATATTGCGCCGGATAGGATCCCGCCGGAACTGGCACTGCCAGCGGCACCGGACTGCCATCCTGCTGCTCAACTATTGTCGCTCGGAAAGGCTGGCCATCCTTGCTCGTCACCTTGACCTTCCGGCCATCGATCATGTAAACGGTGTCCGGCTCTGTTTCCGCCTCGGCGATCTCCTGTTGCAGTTGCTGCTGGAGCTGCTGCTGCTGTTGCTGCGCTGCCTGCTGTTGTTGCTGCTGCTGCTGCTGTTGTTGTTGCAGTTGGATCAGTTAAATCGAGTCGTTGTAGGCTTTTAATTGCTTTTCCTGCTTAATCTGCACTTTGTCGGCCACCAGGTTGAGCTGTTGCTGCTGCGCCTGCTGCTGTTGCTGTTGGGCCTGTTGTTCCTCCAGAGCTGCCGGCGCTGGTGGGCACGATGCGGTTGTAGGCGTATGACCAGGGCCTGGAGTTGGGATCCATGGCTTGGACTCTTCTACTGCTGTTGGCTGGTAATTTTTAGACGTTATAGAATCGGAACTGTCGGTCTGCTCCGGCCCAGCATTATCTTCACATCGGACTGCACAACGCTCCAAATAGCACGAGCGGTTTCTGGTCCTGGGATCCAGCGGGCTCAACCGGAAACCACTTTCTTCCCAGATTCGGGGCTCCTCCGTCGCTGCCGTCTCCTCTACGGGTCCCTCCGGCCAGGTCCAGACAACCGTCTGCTGTCGCCACCTAACTCCTTCGGCCACGAACGTTTGGGTGCTGTGGCTCACATGGGCCGCCGGTATGTCCGTCCGGATGTGTTGCTGCTGCGGTGGTGGCTGCTGCTGCGGTGGTGGCTGCTGCTGCGGTGGTGGCTGCTCGCGCTCGAGCTGCTGCTGCTGTGGTGGCTGCTGCTGCGGTGGTGGCTGCTGCTGTGGTGGCTGCTGCTGCGGTGGTGGCTGCTGCTGTGGTGGTGGCTGCTCGAACCTCGGCGTGGGCGGTCGTGCTGGCGTCCACTGTGGTGACCCCTCGTACCGCGGTGTGGGCGGGATTTCGGGCAGCCACCGCGGAGGTGAGGACGCCCAGTCGTCTGCCACTTCTTGCGGCGGGATGCAGGGCTCAGGCGCATACCTCGGCGTGGGTGGGTACCCCGGGTTTTTCCACAGCTGCTGCTCCTCCTCCTCGGCCATCCGCAGTTGGGCCTGCCACTCCTCCATCTCCTTTAACCGCCGCTCCTCACTCCGCCTTCGCGCCACGCACTTTCGTCGAAACTCCCACGTAGCCGCTACCACAGCATCGGCATGGCTACTGGGAGCCAGCTGGTCCTGGGGCGGCTCTTCGCTAGCCCCCTCCACCTCCGCCTCGCCAGTCGGGATGCGTCCGTCGGCCCGGTTGACCGCTTTGCGAAACCGCCATCGCCGTTGCTCCACCCGCGGGTCTTCCACCAACTCGACGTCGCTGTCGGAGCTGATGACCGGCTCGGGGACGCCCCGCCCGGAGATCCGCCGCGAGGTTCGGGTAGGCCGGGCTGTCGACCATCCTTGCCCCGGGCTAGATCCTCCGGACGGCTGGTGGGCAGCCATCATTTTACGCGCTTCGCTCCTGGTTATGTGTGTGCTCATGATGCTCGTCGATTTTTATTGTTCAGCTGGAGCCTGGGCTCCCTTTAATGACACCTCGGTTCCGAGCCTTCCTCTTTGCTCAATCCCGCTATTTCCATCGGCCTCTCCTTCTTACTACCCAGATCTACGGTACAGCTCTCTGCTCTGTGCCGTCTTCCCCCTTCCTTCGGCAGACTTTTGATGCGTGTTTTTTCCTTCCTCCGATCAGTCCCAATCGAGACCTTAGACGCTATGGTTCGCTCCCTTTGTGTTCTTAACGTTCTCCTGATGTCCTTTATGTGTTTCATTGCGCCTTTGTAGATGCCCTGTAGTATCCTTGGAGTCGGTTTGTAGTATCCCTTTCGAATCCTTGGAGGTATCCTTGGAATTTGTTCGTAGTATCCTTTGGTAATCCTTGCAGGTATCCGTGGACTCTTTTCGTAGTATCCTTTGGGCATCCTTGGAGGTATCCTCTGAATCCTTTCGTAGTACCCTTGGGCATCCTTGGAGGTATCCTTGGACTCCTTTCGTAGTATCCTTTGGGCATCCTTGGACGTATCCTTGGACTCCTTTCGTAGTATCCTTTGGGCATCCTTGGAGGTATCCTTGGGATCCTTTCGTAGTATCCTTTGGTCATCCTTGGAGGTATCCTTGGACTCCTTTCGTAGTACCTTTTGGGAATCCTTGGACGTATCCTTGGACTCCTTTCGTAGTATCCTTTGGGCATCCTTGGGGGTATCCTTGGGATCCTTTCGTAGTATCCTTTGGTCATCCTTGGAGGTATCCTTGGACTCCTTCCGTAGTATCCTTTGGGCATCCTTGGGGGTATCCTTGGACTTTCAATGTTGTTTTGCGTCTGTTGTGTTTGCTTGCTGTGGCCGCTCGCTTGTGTTTTCCGTTTGTTGCTGTTTCAGCTCGCTTACGTGGATGGTCCGCTCTTTCTTTGTGCTTATGTGTCGTATTTTGCAGATTACTGGTGACGCAAAACCTATGACTTGGTAAGGTCCGTCGTATCTTGGGGCCAATTTTGCTGCGAACCCCTCGGCCGCTTTTGATAAGTGGTGTTCCTTGGCCCACACGACGTCACCCACCTCTGGCGTCCATTGCCTCCTCCTTAGGTTATAATGCCTAGCCTGGTCCTGGGATGCTTTCTCCAGGTTCCGCCTTACAATCTCGAAGATTTCCCTGAGTTTGTTTGCTTTCTCTTCCGGGGTCTCCGTCGGTCGTCCGGTCCCTACGGTTTCTCTGTCGTATAGGGCGCTCGGTAGTCTTGGTTCCCTGCCTTGGGTAATGAACGACGGTGTGTAACCTGTGGATTCTGAAACGCTCGTGTTTACTGCCAGCATGATTTCTGGCCAGTTTTCGTCCCAGTCTCTTTGGTTCTGCCCTGCGAACTGCGCTGTCATTGTTTTCACCGTCCTATTGGCTCTCTCAGTCGGGTTCTCCTGTGGGGTGTATGGAGCTGTGAACTGTTGCTTGGCTCCCATTTCGGCCAGGAAACTCTTGAAAGTTTTGCTGGTAAACTGGACTCCGTTGTCCGTTATGACTATTTTGGGGACCCCATACCTCGCGATTATGCGTTCTTTAAAAGCTTTCTTTAGGGACTCGGCCGTCGCGCTTCACAGCGGCACCAACTCAGTCTACTTGGAGAACCGGTCTATCAATACCAGCAGCATTTGGTTGCCGTGCTTCGAACGCGGCAGGGGTCCGACGAAGTCCGCACGTACCGTAGCCCATGGTTCCTCTGGCACCTGCGTAAGCATTTTCCCAGCCATTTGCATCTGATTCGGCTTGAATCTCATGCATGTCTCGCATCCTCGCACGTGTGCTCGGGCGTCCCTGTGCATTCCTGGCCAGTAGTACCGGGCTGCCAGACGTGCTATTGTCTTTCGGCTTCCTACATGGCCAGCCGCTGGTGAGTCGTGGTTCTCCTTCAGCACCGTTTCCCGTAGAGCTTTCGGGACGCACATCTTCCATGTTGCAACATCTTCGCTGCCCGCTCTATGAGGTATATTCCTGTACAGGGTGCTACCCTCCATCACGTAGTCCGGATACTTTTGCGGCTGGGTCCTTATCTTTTCGCGCATTTCCAGAATCCAGCTGCATGCTGCAGAAGCTTCCGCCGCCGACGTCTACTTGATCCCTCGAAGCGTTTCCGGCAGTGGCTGCCTTGACAAAGCGTCTGCCACCACGTTGAGTTGCCCTTTCCTGTACGCTATTTCGAAGTCGTACTGCTGCAACTCCAGGGCCCATCTGGCGATCCTCCCTGAAGGGCTCTCTATGCTGTTGAGCCACTTCAGTGCCATGTGGTCGGTTACTACTTTAAAGTGGTAACCTTCCAGATACGGTATGAGCTTTCGGATTGCCCAGACGATTGCCAAGCCTTCGAGGAGCGATATTGCTACGTCGAGACGTTCGGGATTGGGACACCAGGAATCTCCGAATTGAGACGCAGGTAGCTGAGATCCAGAGGGCATCACACAGCTAGGTCAAGGCGGTCGATTAACCCTGTCCACAAAGTCCTGGCGTTACGCCTGGAAAGAGTATACCAAGCCAGAAGGGAGAGCGGTCGATCGGTACCGTCTCGAGTGGAATTATCCAGGAGAGCCCTACGGATTCGACTTGCGAGGTCGCGGAGAGGCGTGCCCGAACCCCGAGTATAATAAGCCAGAAGGGAGAGCGGTCGATCGGTACGGTCTCGAGTGGAATTATCCAGGAGAGCCCTACGGATTCGACTTGCGAGGCGTGCCCGAACCCCGAGTACCAAAAGCCACGCGGAAACGTCCCGGACAAAAGGCAAAAGGGTGAGGCTAGGGTGGAACGTTCGTTTACACTAGGCGTGGAAGCGAAGTAAGGCGCGAGGCAGCTTCCTGGTTCTTAAGAGCATACAAAGTGTCGGACCTGGAAGAAGAAGAACTTGAAAAGGAACGGGAAGTCTTCGCACAGGAGAACAAGTTCTCAAAGACAAAGTCGGCGTCACCAACACAGGTGACATGCAGGAGATGCGAGGAGGTAGATAACCAGGACACACGAGGAAACGACCAATGGTCACCACCACACCAAGCCAAACGACAGCAGGCAACAGACGCACCACGCGGAGGCCATTGGGCACCACCCCCACAGCAACAGAGACAGCCAAACAATACCTTGTGCAGGCCGCCAAGCAACACACAGAGGCCACAAGATGCCACCCATATCACAGACCCGCAGGAGGCCTGTCGGAAATGCGGTGGGAACGGACACTGGGCTAGAGGATGTCGAAACCAGCGGCTGCTGTTTTGCTGGATATGCGGCAAGGTGGGTGTTAGGAGCGTCGATTGCTGCCAACGATCGGGAAATGGCCAGCGATCTCCGCCGCAGAGAGGCGAGCGGGGATCGCACAATGCCACTCCAAACTAACGGGCAAGCTAATCGAGGAGGAGCAGCAGTTGTCCGCAGCTGTGATGACTGGTGGGAACAGCTACAAAGCCACAATCGACACCGGAGCAACGGCAAGCTTCGTCACCGAAGAATTGGCGGACAATATTGCTGCTCTAGGAAGGATTACAAAGACGAGACGGCAAGTTAGGTTGGCAGATGGAAGGTGCGGCGGAATTGATGCGCAGCTCGAGGTGGAGGTCAAATTCGGCAACAAACAAGTGACCATGAGCCTGTTGGTTTTACCCGGAGTAGTGGATCCATTATTGTTGGGATGGAACTTCCTGAAACAAGTCGGAACCGAGATAAGGTGTGCTGGACACGAGATAATAATACCAACCAGGAACCGACACAATGGATGGCTCGAGGAGAAGCTATCAGTAGCAGTCGTTCAACAAGTAGACGAGTTGGACGATACTACAGCATTCCTTGAAACAGAGCTGGCAGACTTCAGCACAATGTCGGGAACATCGAATCTGGCAGAACACCAGATCAAAATGAAGGACGACAAGCCAATCAAGCAGAGATACTACCCAAAGAACCCAAAAATTCAAGGGGAAATCAACGCAAAGGTGGACGAGCTTCTCCAAATGGGGTTCATAGAGCATTCAAAAAGCCCTTACAGCTCCCCCATCGTGATGGTGAAAAAGAAGACAGGCAAGTGGAGACTGTGTGTCGACTTCAGGCAGATCAACGCGAAGTCAGTTAAGGATGCCTACCCAATGCCTCGCATAAACTACATCCTGGACCAACTAAGGGAAGCGCGGTACATCAGAAGTTTGGACCTGAAGGATGCATACTGGCAAATCCCACTGGAAGAGAGTAGCAGGCAGTATACGGCGTTCACGGTACCAGGCAAAGGTCTGTTTCAGTGGAGGGTAATGCCGTTCGGACTTCACTCGGCGTCGGCAACGTTTCAGCGAGTTTTGGACCAAGTAATTGGCCCCGAGATGTCACCTCACGCATTCGCTTACCAGGATGACATAATAGTGATCGGTCGCACGCTGGAAGAACACAAAAGAAACCTGAGAGAAGTGTTCCGGAGTCTAAAAGAGGCAAACCTGAGTCTGAATCCAGAAAAATGCCAATTCTTTAAAAAGGAACTACTGTACCTGGGACATCGAGTGACAAGCGAGGGAATAGGAACAGATCCAGAACAAGTAGCCGCCATAGCCGAACTGGAACCGCCATCGACCGTCAAAGAACTTCGGCAATACCTAGGAGTAGCGTCGTGGTACCGCCGATTTGTACCAGATTTTTCCAGAATCGTCAAACCCCTGAACGACCTGCTGCGCAAAGGCAGTAAGTGGGAGTGGACACCAGAGCACCAGATGGCGTTTGAGGAGTTTAAGGCAAGACTCGTGGCAGATCCAGTGCTAGCATGCCCGGACTTCAGTAGAACTTTCATCCTGCAAACAGACGCCAGCGACTACGGCATCGGAGCGATACTGACCCAGGACACCGAAAAGGGCGAAAGAGTAATCTCCTACTCAAGCCGAACACTGAACGGCGCGGAAAAGAACTACTCGACAACGGAGAAGGAGTGTTTGGCGATCGTCTGGGCGATCCGGAAGCTCAGGCCATATCTGGAAGGTTACCACTTTAAGGTAGTAACCGACCACATGGCCCTGAAGTGGCTCAACAGCATAGAAAGCCCTTCCGGAAGGATCGCCAGATGAGCCCTGAAGCTACAACAGTACGACTTTGAGATAGCGTACAGAAAGGGTTAGCTAAACGTGGTGGCCGACGCATTATCAAGACAACCACTACCGGAAACACTATGAGTTTTAAAAGAGGCATCGGCAACTACAGCTTCAGGAGGATGCAGCTGGATCCAGGACATGGGCGAAAAGATAAAGACCCAGCCGCAGAAGTACCCGGACTATGTTATTGAGGGTGAGACACTATACAGAAACATACCTCACCGAGCAGACAGTGAAGACGTCGCGTCATGGAAGATGTGCGTCCCAAAGTCGCTACGAGAAGCAGTGTTGAGGGAGAACCACGACGCACCGTCTGCGGGACACGTAGGAAGCCGAAGGACAATTGCACGGTTGGCAGCCCGATACTACTGGCCAGGCATGCACGAAAATGCGAGATTTGCATGCGGTTTAAGCCCAATCAGATGCAGGCGGCCGGGAAGAAGTTGAGCCAAGTGCCGGAGGAACCATGGGAACGGTATGTGCAGACTTCGTTGGACCCCTACCAAGATCTAAGCACGGGAACCAAAATCCTGCTGGTCATGATAGACAGGTTTTCGAAATGGACGGAACTGGTGCCCCACGCAGTGCGACAGCAGAGTCGCTCAAGAAGGCGTTTAGGGAGCGCATAGTCGCAAGGTACGGGGTCCCGAAGGTGGTCATAACGGACAACGGAGTGCAGTTTACAAGCCGTATCTTCAAGAGTTTTCTGGCTGAGATGGGTATCAGACAACAGTTCACCGCACCATACACACCACAAGAAAATCCGACCGAGCGAGCGAACAGAACGGTCAAGACCATGATTGCGCAGCTCGCAGGGCAGGACCAGAGAAACTGGGACGAGAAGTGGCCGGAGATTATGCTAGCTGTGAACACGAGCACATCGGAATCCACCGGCGTTTCTTACCCAGGGAAGGGTAGACGCAGCAGCCTATAGGATAAGGAAACCCTAGGCACTGGACGAGCTACGGAGACCCCTGAGGAAAATTCCAACAAACTAAGAGAGGTATTCGAGATCGTGCGGCGAAATATGGAAAAGGCGTCCCAGGACCAAGCCATACACTACAATCTGAGAAGGAGGCAATGGTCACCAGCGGTGGGCGACATAGTGTGGGCCAAGGAACATCACCTGTCCAAAGCGGCCGAAGGATTCGCTGCAAAACTAGCCCCGAGGCCCCCCTGGCCCTTACCAGGTCGTAGATTTCGTCTCTCCAGTGATCTGCAAAATTCGCCACATACAGTCGAAAAAAGAAAAGACAGTTCACGTTGGCGAGCTCAAGCAACAACTAAACGAGCAGACAGCAGAAACGTCAGATGTCTAACAACGGGTACGAGGCGACAGGATTAGGCGTCAGGCCGAAGCGAGAGTCATCCATACGCCACACGGAAAGGACAATCAGGATAGCACAAGGACATGGATAAGGGTTTCTCGTTAATCCAGACAAGGACGTGGATAGGGATGGAAGGTGATCCCGACCGCAAGGCAACAGGATTCAGCGTCGGGCAGTTGCCAGAGTCATCCGCGATAACGCCAGGTGGAAGGGACACTTAAAAAACGGCACAAGGATACGGGTAACGTAGAAGAGAGTATGCGCGGAAGGAGACAAGCAACACAAGACGCGCAATCCAGACATACACCGCAGCATCCGGAGATTCTATACGGAATGCGCCGGACGAGCTCGTCTAGTTGTTACCCGAGGAAAAGGGGAGGACGGTGCAGAATCAGTAGAAGCTCAAGGGAGTTAAGAGCGTCGAGGGAGCATCGAGGGAGCAACGAGGGAGCGCCGCGGGAATCACAATGACTCGAAGGCTAGGACATGCAAGGAAACGCCGGAGAGTAGATACAAGTTCTAAATGTTTCCCGAAGTAAGGGGGGAATGTGAGGAGTTGAATAACTCCCCACAAATAGAAGCAGCAGCAGATGGCCGGCCGCTTACCAGTTACGCGGCGAATTCGCGTAGTAACGGCGCGGCGAGGAGAGTTTGGAGACTTGGATGGAGAGCGAGAGAGTTTGGAGACCAAGGATGGAGATCGAGAGAGTTTGGAGACCAAGGATGGAGATCGAGAGAGTTTGGAGACCAAGGACGGAGAGCGAGAGAGTTTGGAGACCAAGCATGTTGAACGAGAGAGAATGGAGACTTCGCGGGCAAGGCAAGAGTGCCGTGTGCAAAACAGGATAACGGAACTCCACCGGACTTTGGACTCTCCCGTGAACTTTGGACCGGGAGAGGAAGTGCCACATCTCGGCAGCGGAGCGGCACACAGGCGTGCCACAAGCAGCACGGCAATCAGCGGAGTGGCAGCAGTGGGCGGAGCATCTATTGGAAGCGGTACGTGAAGGACAAGTGGGTCAACCAGGAGGCACGGACTTTGGACCCAGAGTGGAGAGATCCTTTTTTTTTTTTTTCATTTTATTCAAATTTTATTTCGGCCGCTCCTCGAACACTCTCGTGCCCGCCAGCCCCAACCGGACGCGGAACGCGCGCCCCTCTCTCCATACGCGCACGCTGCGCCTGCCGCCCAGGATGCGAGCCTCCTGTACCACCGGTGCCTCCGCGATCCCTTCGGACCACTCATGCTCCGCGATCTCTCGCCATCGCTGGCCCTCCGGCGCCGACACCGTCCGCGACAATTTCGGCCGTGTCACCACCTCGGACACTTCGGGCGCCCAGTGCTGCCGCTTGAGCGGAGGACGGCCGTTTTCCACGGGCTCAGGCCAGGGTCCTCGCTCCAGAGGCTCCGCGGTTACTGTCGTGCTCCCGGTAGGCATTGGCGTCCATGGCCCTGTCCTTGGCGTTGTTGGTCCGGTGCTCGGTGTCGGTGGTGCCCACTCCGGTCTGCCACGGGTCTTGGGATCCAGCGGGCTCACCCGGGGACCACTTTCTTCCCAGATTCGGGGCTCCTCCGTCGCTGCCGTCTCCTCTACGGGTCCCTCCGGCTAGGTCCAGACAACCGTCTGCTGTCGCCACATAACTCATTCGGCCACGAACGTCCGGGTGCCGGTATGTCCGTCCGGATGTGTTGCTGCTGCGGTGGTGGCTGCTGCTGTGGTGGTGGCTGCTGCTGTGGTGGCTGCTGCTGCGATGGTGGTTGCTCGCGTTCGAGCTGCTGCTGCTGCGGTGGCTGCTGCTGCGGTGGCTGCTGCTGCGGTGGCTGCTGCTGCGGTGGTGGCTGCTGCTGTGGTGGTGGCTGCTGCTGTGGTGGCTGCTGCTGCGGTGGTGGCTGCTGCTGTGGTGGCTGCTGCTGCGATGGTGGTTGCTCGCGTTCGAGCTGCTGCTGCTGCGGTTGCTGCTGCTGCGGTGGCTGCTGCTGCGGTGGTGGCTGCTATCGCTCGAGCTGCTGCTGCTGTGGTGGCTGCTTCTGCGGTGGTGGCTGCTCGAACCTCGGCGTGGGCGGTCGTGCTGGCGTCCACTGTGGTGACCCCTCGTACCGCGGTGTGGGCGGTATTTAGGGCAGCCACCGCGAAGGTGAGGACGCCCAGTCGTCTGCCACTTCTTGCGGCGGGATGCAGGGCTCGGGCGCATACCTCGGCGTGGGTGGGTACCCCGGGTTTTCCCACAGCTGCTGCTCCTCCTCCTCGGCCATCCGCAGTTTGGCCTGCCACTCCGGCGACTCCTCCATCTCCTTTCACCGCCGCTCCTCACTCCGCCTTCGCGCCACGCACTTTCGTCGAAACTCCCACGTAGCCGCTACCACAGCATCGGCATGGCTACTGGGAGCCAGCTGGTCCTGGGGCGGCTCTTCGCTAGCCCACTCCACCTCCGCCTCGCCAGTCGGGATGCGTCCGTCGGCCCGGTTGACCGCTTTGGGAAACCGCCATCGCTGTTGCTCCACCCGCGGGTCCTCCACCAACTCGACGTCGCTGTCGGAGCTGATGACCGGCTCAGGGACGCCCCGCCCGGAGATCCCACGCGAGGTTCGGGTAGGCCGGGCTGTCGACCATCCTTGCCCCGAGCTAGATCCTCCGGACGGCTGGTGGGCAGCCATCATTTTGCGCGCTTCGCTCCTGGTTATGCGAGTGCTCATGATGCTCGTCGATTTTAATTGTTCAGCTGGAGCCTGGGCTCCCTTTAATGACACCTCGGTTCCGAGCCTTCCTCTTTGCTCAATCCCGCTATTTCCATCGGCCTCTCCTTCTTACTACCCAGATCTACGGTACAGCTCTCTGCTCTGTGCCGTCTTCCCCCTTCCTTCGGCAGACTTTTGATGCGTGTTTTTCCTTCCTCCGATCAGTCCCAATCGAGACCTTAGACGCTCTGGTTCGCTCCCTTTGTGTTCTTAACGTTCTCCTGATGTCCTTTATGTGTTTCATTGCGCCTTTGTAGATGCCCTGTAGTATCCTTGGAGTCGATTTGTAGTATCCCTTTCGAATCCTTGGAGGTATCCTTGGAATTTGTTCGAAGTATCCTTTGGGAATCCTTGCAGGTATCCGTGGACTCTTTTCGTAGTATCCTTTGGGCATCCTTGGAGGTATCCTCGGAATCCTTTCGTAGTACCCTTGGGCATCCTTGGAGGTATCCTTGGACTCCTTTCGTAGTATCCTTTGGGCATCCTTGGACGTATCCTTGGACTCCTTTCGTAGTATCCTTTGGGCATCCTTGGAGGTATCCTTGGAATCCTTTCGTAGTATCCTTTGGTCATCCTTGGAGGTATCCTTGTACTCCTTTCGTAGTACCTTTTGGGAATCTTTGGACGTATCCTTGGACTCCTTTCGTAGTATCCTTTGGGAATCCTTGGGGGTATCCTTGGGATCCTTTCGTAGTATCCTTTGGTCTTCCTTGGAGGTATCCTTGGACTCCTTCCGTAGTATCCTTGGGGCATCCTTGGGGGTATCCTTGGACTTTGTGAGGAGTCGTTTGACCCCTCACAAATAGCGCCACCAACATCGCCAGCGCCAACAGCATCGGCCGCCAGCGCCAACAACATCGCCAGCGCCAACAGCATCGGCCGCCAGCGCCAACAACAACGCCAGCTAGCAGCTACAACATCGCCAGCGCCAACAGCAAACAAAACCCTCGCGAATAACTTTGTAAAAAAAAACATTGTACAGTGCATTTAATATATAAGCTTAGCCAATAATCATAAGATTTGTAGTTATATTGATACACAATAATTATTTTAGCTCAGCCTAAGCGATAGGTTCTGTTTACCTTTTCCCCCTCCGTTCTCACATCAGCAGTAGCCACACACACACACACACCAGGAGAGCAACGAAATATTCACCACGATAAGTGCAGCGCCGCACAGGAGCAAGCGAGAGAGGACATGCGATCGAGGAGGAAAACAACCCCCGAAAATTGGCACGCGCCAAGGGAAGAGCGAGAGAAAAGGAGTACCGAAACTTCGACAAGTGGAAAAAACCCAGAGCAGCCGAAAACTTGAACAAAACGCGGCGGCAAAGCTTAACTAGCTCTCTTTTGGAAAAGGCGGTGCACGGGATCAGAAGTGCGAGGAGTCATTTTTGCAAAGGCGGTGCACGTGATCAGAAACAGGAGCTCTCTTTTGGAAAAGGCGGCGCACCGGACCAGAAGTGCGAGCAGTTCACTTTTGGAAAACGCAGCGCACCGGACCAGAAGTGCGAGCAGGTGACTTTTGGAAAACGCGGCTCACCGGACCAGAAGTGCGAGAAGCAGGGGACTCTTGCAAAGGCGGCGCACGGGATCAGAAGTGCGATCAGAGCAAATTTATGTGGACAACAGGAGTCTTTTGCCTTCGGGCTGATGCCAAGTGACCCAGGAAGGGTTTACCTAGACGACCTCGAGGAGAGTGTGCCGGCCCAGGACCAGCGGCGGAGCACCCGGAGTCACGCGTGTGTGTCTGCGTGAGAGCGAGACGGGTGAGTGAGTGGAGTGAACCGCGTTTTGGCCAGCGAGAGTCCCGTGCAATGAGAAATTTGTCGAAGGCCTCGATGCGGTTTCGCCCAGAGTAGGCTAGAATTTATAAACCATGACCTAACCTAACCCGTTAATTGCGAGCACTGAGAAAAAAAAACATGAACCAAGAATTTAAATAAAGAATATTTTCTTACATATCTGAACACATGTTGTTGCCATGTTGTTCTTTTTCCCTTTGACTACTTTGATTTCTGATTTGATTTCCGAGCTGACTACACCGAGAGAAAGGGGTGGACCCAACTTTAGGAAACCCGTTGCTCATTAATTAAATAAAAATATTTCTCAGATATTAAAAATACTACGCACTGCCACACCCTCTTTCCAAAGGAACTTCGGGAAATATTTTTTTAAAAGGAAAATTTATTCTTCTTCTTTTATCACTGCCGGCTGTATTGAGCCAACTCGCGCCCGACTACACTGGGAAAACAAAAAAAAGTAGAATCTCGAGTTACAAATGAATCAATAAAAATACCCCAATAAAAGTATTTCTCGCCTGATTTTAATGCAACTCGTAGGGAAAAAAATCCAATCAAGCTGGCCACGCATAAATATGAATATTTCCAGACAAATGCCTAGATTTTAGGCCATAAATTCTGCCCTAGGGAAAAGTTGTCCCCATAATCGATCTCCTCTCTCTCGGCCTTCTCGTAGCGAATGCTATGAGCCAGGCCCAAATGCGCGTTACCGCTGACGCTTTTCACTCTGCTACAGACACCGAATAAACTGTTTCTCTCACTCCGTACCCCGGTGGCTGGCACTCTACATCTCACGCCAGCCAACCGATTTTCGTCTTAGACCTTTTTGTCCCATATCTTTACAAATATTTTCGGAAAAGAGACCCTGGCGGGACTGAGTATATCCCAGCCTACGAGACTTCTTTACAGAATGGAGCCCGAACAGGGACATGGGGTTTACGAAAATTTTAGACGACCTAAATATGGCCTAAATACCCATCTGTGTACAGAGTTTGAAAATTTTCGGTTCAGTCACTTAGAAGCGAAATTTTTAAGTCGGAACGTAAGGAGAGTCATATATCGAGGGACACAAAAATTTCTAGGGCAGGAAACAGGAAAATATATATATATTCAAAAATATACCAACGCATCGAACATAACCTCAGAAAAAAAAACTTAGAATTTAAGCAGAGCACATGGCATTCGGGAGAACTTATACAAAAGTATACCAACACACAGCGAGAAATTTCTAACGCACGCAGACACACATACATGTATTTCTAAGCAGAGCAAAGTACATAACCTAAAATCAGAGATTCTTTGTTCCAAGCTCACGTGGCCAGCAAATCAAGTGAGGACGAAACACATACAGGCAGATAATCGGAAAGAGAGAGAGAGCCCTCTAGGCTAGCCAACTCAGGTCACGAGAGTTTCGAAAGAGCGAGGTAGGGAAAAGCTAACGTATACTCCCTACAGCGCAGCCATTTTGTTTTTTTCGTTTTCACTCTCATCGTCGTCCCTCTCACACGAGCAGGAGTCGATCAAGTACAGGCAACGGGATCACATCGTTGGGGGCTTCTCATATAACCATCGCCGAGTCAACACGTGCATCGGCAGCTCTCAAAAACATCGTCGTGGAAAAATTTAAAACTACATCGTCGTCGAACAAAATTTAATCACCGTCGAGAAAATTTAGGAATTAAATCGTCGTTTGACATCGGATTGTGGTCACCATCGTTGCACGTGGGAATTCAGTGAATTCTTGGTGACAAACAAAATAAAATTTTCAATGAAGATTTTAACCAGTTCGAACATCGTTTGACCCTCGTCCAAGAATTTCTCTCGTCCTATCGAAACTTTTCCTGTCGTTTGCCAGTTAACTATTATTTCACAGCAATATGGGGGCGCGTTGGATTTCGTATCTCCGGAAGCGGGAATTGAAGGCGATTCTGAAGGAGTTTTCCTTGGAAGCAACCGTAACAGTTGAGGAAATGAGGAGCCGGCTGTCTGCTTTTAATAATCGGGACGACCACGTGCTGGAGATAGCTGAGCGGCTACAGGATTGCGAAGCGGAAATTACAGCCGCCCTAACGGATAGGAAGCAGCGTTCACCGACTCCGAACCCACACCCACAGGGTCCAACACAGCTTCAGGTGCCAGCACTGGAAGGCCGAGGTGCCGCCGATGTAGTTGGAGACACGGAGATCCATCCGGTCAATCGGGATATTTTTCCCAGGAAATCAGAGATGTCCGCAGCCACGCTAGCGGAAAAGCTGAAGAATTGGGGAATCACTTTTGACGGGACCACGGACCCCATAACCTTCATCCAACACCTCGAGGAACGAGCCAACGCACACGAAGTTGACGTGGAGAAGATGCCGCAGGCCATCCCTGGTCTTTTGACGGATACAGCTGAGCACTGGTTTCGGACAAGCCAGCTGCTAGGAAAATCTTGGACGAACTTCAAGAAGGCGTTTCTTGACTTCTTTCTGCCACCCAGGTACTTTCAGCGACTCGAGGATGAGATCCGCACCAGAGATCAGCGACGGGGAGAGACTTTCAAACAATACCTAGTCAACATCAGACTCATGATGCACAGAGCGGGGTATAATGCGGAGCAGGAGTTGGACCGGATCTATGAAAATCTCCAACCGGAGTACCAGATGTACGCAAGGAGGCACGACTTCACCACTTTGGAGCAACTTACCACTTTAGCGGTAAACTACGAGGTCACCCGCGATCGGAGCACAGGAAGCCATGCCAGAATGTTGGCCGAACCACAACCAGCGCCTAGAAGGAACGAGTACGCGATCGCAGCGTATGCAGGAGCATCACCAATAGGTCAACAGAATTTCACACGACCGGCCAGACGACCACCCACCCACAGTTTTACAATCAGTTCCTCGAGTGGGGAACAGGTCAATGGTGCCGAACTTCAGTCTTGCTTGCAGGAATTGTGCCCAGGAGGGTCACCGTTTAGCTACATGTCGCAATCCCATAGTCCTCTTTTGTTGGGATTGTGGTCGCAGAGGAGTACGCACTCTCGAGTGTTGCCGTCGTACCCAGCCGGGAAACGAGAGGAGTCTTCCCCGGAATTAGGAGAAATCTTACAGGTTCAGTCGAGCAGAATTATCGCGCAGGTGCAAATCGAGGGTCAGGAGTTTAACGCTACCATAGACACCGGAGCTAGCAGAAGCTTCGTGAGCGAACGAGTTGTTCAACGTGTAGAGACGCCACATAACGTACGGTCGGTACACAGTCATGTCAGCCTGGCGGAAGGCTCACGCAAGGAGATAACCAAGTCTCTGGTAGTTTTCCCTTCGTTCATGGAAGACGTTCTATTGGGCATGGGCATGTCTGCCACTCTCCAATGCGGCCGCGCTTCGCTGCAGCTGTACCCTCTCCTAATAAGCAGCCCCACTAACGACTTAGCTATGCCTCCTCTCTTGACAAATGCGTTCACTCCAGCAAACAACGATCCAGATAACGAGGTGCAAACCACCCTGACCAGCAGTATTTTAGGGTCTCGAGACGACAACGCCGTGCGAAATAATCCATTTCGACGGAATCATGCTACTGTTTCAGCGGAACCAGTAGAGGAAGGGCGAGCGCCTTCCCCAGTCAGACCAGGATACACGCCTGACACTGGAGGAGCACTAGCCGCAATCACCGCAAACGCCGAGCAAGAAGAATTAGAACCCTGGGTAAACAAATTCCTACAGGAGGAATTGGCCAAATTCGAAGGATTGACGGGAGTGTCAAATATCGCTGAGCATACGATCACGATGCGAGATGATAAGCCCATCAAACAGAGGTATTTTCCTAAGAATTCCGCGATGCAGAGGATTATCGATGAGCAGATCGACGAACTGCTACGCAACGACTGTATAGAGCCTTCTCGGAGCCCCCACAGCGCCCCTATTGTACTCGTGGGCAAGAAATCTGGAGAGATGCGACTATGTGTAGATTTTCGACAACTAAATGCCCATTCTATTCCAGATGCATACCCGCTGCCAAGGATAACACACATCTGGGAGCGTCTGCGCCATGCCAAGTACATATCGACGCTCGATTTGAAGAGCGGATATTGGCAAATCCCTGTAGCCGAGTCCAGCCGCGAGTGCACAGCATTTACAGTCCCCGGGAGGGGCTTGTACCACTGGAAAGTGATGCCGTTTGGCCTCCACTCAGCATTAGCCACATTCCAGCGGGCGCTCGACAGCGTCATAGGACCGGACATGGAGCCCAACGCGTTTGCGTATTTGGATGACATCATCATCATCGGCCGCACTCTGGAGGAGCATGTGCAGCATCTACAAGAAGTATTTCGACGGCTACGAAAGGCGAACCTTCGTCTCAACGCGAAGAAATGCAGTTTCTTTAAGCGCAGCCTGGTGTACTTGGGACACGTCATCAGTGAGGAGGGAATTCACACGGATCCCGACCAGATTTCGGCAGTACGGCGACTGAGTCCGCCCACCACATGCAAGGAGTTGAGGAAATGTCTAGGGATTGCGTCATGGTACAGGAGATTTGTACCCAACTTTGCCAGCGTAGTGCAGCCCATGTCTTTGCTACTCAAGAAAGGAAAGAAATGGCAATGGGAGCAGGAGCAGCAAGATGCGTTCGAGGAACTCAAAAGAAAACTCACGGAGGCGCCGGTTCTCGCCTGCTCCGACTTCAACGAGAAGTTCGTGTTGCAAACAGACGCCAGCGACGTCGGCCTAGGAGCAGTTTTAACGCAGAAAATCCAGGGAGAAGAACGAGTCAACGAGAACGCATTCGCCAGCAGACGCCTCAACGCCGCCGAGGAGAACTACTCCGCCACAGAAAAGGAGTGTCTGGCTATCATATGGGCCATCAGGAAACTCAGATGCTACTTGGAAAGTTATCGATTTGAGGTGATAACGGACCACCTCGCCTTGAAGTGGCTCAGCTCGATTGATAATCCCACCGGCCGCATAGCGCGCTGGGCGTTTGAACTGCAGCAGTACCAGTTTGACGTCACCTATCGACGCGGGAGCCAGAACATTGTTGCAGATGCACTTTCTCGACAGCCTTTGGAAGTACTTCAGATGATCCAGGAGGATAAGCCGGGATGCACATGGTACCAGCGGATGCTGAAACTTGTTCAGGACAGGCCTGAAGATTACCCGGACTACGCGTACGAGAACCAACAGCTCTATCGGCATATCGGATCCCGACCTGACGACGAAGACTCCGTGCCCTGGAAACTGTGCGTAGCCAAGGAACACCGACAGCGAGTACTGTCGGAATGCCATGACCAGCCGACGGCAGGACATCTCGGAATCAGGAAGACAACCACCCGCATCGCCCAGAGATATTACTGGCCAGGTCTTTTCCGCGATATTGCCAGGTATGTCCGCAAGTGTGACACTTGCCAACGGTTCAAAGTCAGCCAAACCAAACCGGCGGGTAAAATGTTCACCAGACAGATTAACGAGCCGTTCGATACTGTCTGCGCCGATTTTATTGGCCCCTTCCGCGATCCAAGAGTGGGAATTCGATGCTGCTCGTATTCTTCGACGCCTTTTCGAAATGGGTTGAGTTGGTCCCCTTGAGAAAAGCTACTTCGGCGCATCTCGAAAAATCCTTTCGGGAGAGGATTTTGAATCACTTTGGTATTCCCCGAACATTTGTCTGCGATAATGGGACACAGTTTACGAGTCTTCTGCAAGCAGGCGGGAATGGAGATCCAACATACAGCACCTTATAATCCGCAGCAGAACCCGACAGATAGGGCCAATCGCACCATTAAAACGATGGTCGCCCAGTATATCGAGGACAAGCAGACGACGTGGGACGAACTTCTGCCCGAACTGAAGCTGGCAATTAATAGCAGCATCTCAGAATCAACCGGATTCAGTCCAGCGTTCATCGTCCAAGGCAGAGAGCCACGACTCCCAGGAGCCTTGTATGATGAAGTGACTCCAGGACCAAGCCAAGCGCCACGTTCACCCGAAGCGAAAGCGGAATTGCTACGGGACATTTTCAAGGTAGTACAGGAGAACACTCAGAGAGCTTCGTTGGAGCAGCGGAAGCATTACGATCTCAGGCGACGTGCGTGGAGACCGACCATAGGATCGCTGGTTTTCGTAAAACAGCATCATTTGTCCAGGGCAGCGGATAACTTTGCCGCTAAGCTAGCACCCAAGTACGAGGGCCCGTACAAAGTAAAGTAAAAACCCAGTTAGTAATCGTTAAAACAAAGCACTAATACCCTTTTGTTCTCCCCTACAGACATGGCGTCGGACAACCCGTCACACCTGTGGCGCATGACAACACGCAAGCCACGGCCACCCACATTTCTCAACGCCCCCCGAAGTAGGAGGGGAATGTGAGGAGTCGTTTGACCCCTCACAAATAGCGCCACCAACATCGCCAGCGCCAACAGCATCGCCAGCTAGCAGCTACAACATCGCCAGCGCCAACAGCATCGGCCGCCAGCGCCAACAACAACGCCAGCTAGCAGCTACAACATCGCCAGCGCCAACAGCAAACAAAACCCTCGCGAATAACTTTGTAAAAAAAAACATTGTACAGTGCATTTAATATATAAGCTTAGCCAATAATCATAAGATTTGTAGTTATATTGATACACAATAATTATTTTAGCTCAGCCTAAGCGATAGGTTCTGTTTACCTTTTCCCCCTCCGTTCTCACATCAGCAGTAGCCACACACACACACACACACCAGGAGAGCAACGAAATATTCACAACGATAAGTGCAGCGCCGCACAGGAGCAAGCGAGAGAGGACATGCGATCGAGGAGGAAAACAACCCCCGAAAATTGGCACGCGCCAAGGGAAGAGCGAGAGAAAAGGAGTACCGAAACTTCGACAAGTGGAAAAAACCCAGAGCAGCCGAAAACTTGAACAAAACGCGGCGGCAAAGCTTGACTAGCTCTCTTTTGGAAAAGGCGGTGCACGAGATCAGAAGTGCTAGGAGTAATTTTTGCAAAGGCGGTGCACGGGATCAGAAACAGGAGCTCTCTTTTGGAAAAGGCGGTGCACGGGATCAGAAGTGCGAGGAGTCATTTTTGCAAAGGCGGTGCACGGGATCAGAAACAGGTCTCTCTTTTGGAAAACGCGGCGCACCGGACCAGAAGTGCGAGCAGTTCACTTTTGGACTTTTGGAAAACGCGGCGCACCGGACCAGAAGTGCGAGAAGCAGGGGACTCTTGCAAAGGCGGCGCACGGGATCAGAAGTGCGAGCAGAGCATATTTATGTGGACAACAGGAGTCTTTTGCCTTCGGGATGATGCCAAGTGACCCAGGAAGGAGTTTACCTAGACGACCTCGAGGAGAGTGTGCCTGCCCAGGACCAGCGGCGGAGCACCCGGAGTCACGCGTGTGTGTGTGCGTGAGAGTCCCGTGCAATGAGAAATTTCTCGAAGGCCTCGATGCGGTTTCGCCCAGAGTAGGCTAGAATTTATAAACCATGACCTAACCCAACCCGTTAATTGCGAGCACTGAGAAAAAAAAAACATGAACCAAGAATTTAAACAAAGAATATTTTCTTACATATCTGAACACAAAATTTGCCGCTGCCATGTTGTTCTTTTTCCCTTTGACTACTTTGATTTCTGATTTGATTTCCGAGCTGACTACACCGAGAGAAAGGGGTGGACCCAACTTTAGGAAACATGTTGCTCATTAATTAAATAAAAATATTTCTCAGATATTAAAAATACTACGCACTGCCACACCCTCTTTCCAAAGGAACTTCGGGAAATATTTTTTTAAAAGGAAAATTTATTCTTCTTCTTCTATCACTGCCGGCTGTATTGAGCCAACTCGCGCCCGACTACACTGGGAAAACAAAATAAAGTAGAAACTCGAGTTACAAATGAATCAATAAAAATACCCCAATAAATGTATTTCTCGCCTGATTTTAATGCAACTCGTAGGGAAAAAAATCCAATCAAGCTGGCCACGCATAAATATGAATATTTCCAGACAAATGCCTAGATTTTAGGCCATAAATTCTGCCCTAGGGAAAAGTTGTCCCCATAATCGATCCCCTCTATCTCGGCCTTCTCGTAGCGAATGCTATGAGCCAGGCCCAAATGCGCGTTACCGCTGACGCTTTTCACTCTGCTACAGACACCGAATAAACTGTTTCTTTCACTCCGTACCCCGGTGGCTGGCACTCTACATCTCACGCCAGCCAACCGATTTTCGTCTTAGACCTTTTTGTCCCATATCTTTACAAATATTTTCGGTAAAGAGACCCTGGCGGGACTGAGTATATCCCAGCCTACGAGACTTCTTTACAACTTTCAATGTTGTTTTGCGTCTGTTGTGTTTGCTTGCTGTGGCCGCTCGCTTGTGTTTTCCGTTTGTTGCTGTTTTTTGAATATAAAATAAACGACGCGCCGAAAGTAATTGTTATTTGTTCCCCGTGCCCCGTGTTTTTTTTCGCGTCTAGTAGTCCTTGTGCCCGTCGAACGGAAGTGTCAAACTCACCAGTGCTAGTCGCCCCAGTTGTGCAGTCAGTAGGACCACAAGTTTCCACATTTCCACACACGACAGGCCTGTTTGCTGCTCTCTCTGCCCGGCAAACAAACATTTAGTGAATATTTTCTACACTTTTTGTTCGGTCGTGTTTTTTTTATTTTGCTAAAGTCACGTTGTGCCATCCGTATTGTTTTCGTTTCGGTTTTCGGGGAACAGTGCCGTTGTTCGTCTTGGGGGTCTAGTGACCTTGCGCGACCCGCACCATGGACCTGCGCAGCTGGCGTAAGGTCCTTATCCAGTAGGTCATCGAGTGTCGCTTCACCGAACACAACTTCATCACACTGGAGCAGTCGGACATCGATGCCTTCTTCTCGATCTACGTGCAAAAGGCCCAGGTGGCGCCGGTAGAGGAGGAGAACGCGCTGCCGGCCCTCGCGGAGCACCGCTCCCCCCTGCAGAACTTCCTCCGAGATCATTATCCAGAGTTCAGTGCCCACATAGATGGCCGTGGCCAACTTGTGACCGCGGACTACGTGTATGTCTACACACTGCTCCTGCATTACTCATGCGTGAAGCAGCCCAGCGTGTTTATCCACAGCATCTGCAAGAAGCTGCCGGAGCTAGTGCAGACCTGCATCGCAAACTTCTTCGGCCAGACGTTGGAGCAACAGCTGACGCGCCAATTTCTCCGCCAGTCTATGAACAATGTGGCTGTGATTTACCGCCAGGGCGTCCAGATCAGCCCCAGTCGTCCGAGCTGCAGCACCATGAGTCCCGACCATGGGTCTCATTATTTGGCTAGTTTTAAGCAACAAGTTAGGGGAGGAAAATCCTTGGAAAATCCCAAAACCTTTTCGAGGCGCCAAGGGAACTAGCTTAAAAGAGGACTTGAGAAGTGTACATACCCTTGCATGTCCTATAATAATCTAAGGTTTCACTAAAAATGTATAAAATGGCCATTAATCCTTGAATCCTACTATTTCAACTAGTTTATTGACAATAAAGTGAAGTAAAGTAAAATGGAAGAAAGAAAATCCTTTGAAAATCCCAAAATAAGAAAATAACTAAATTAAAAAGGGGAATTTGATATGTACATATCTAAAAAGAATTTATATTCCCTTGTATTTATAATCACAATTCAATATTTGACTAAATAGGAATAAAATAAACATTTGCCCTTGAATATTACTTATATTTCAACTAGTTTTATTGAAATTAAAAAAAATTGCTCATATAATCAGTTCTATAAGTTAAATATCAAGTCGGTTAGGGTCTATACAAAGTCCTTCCTTTTCCCCATGAATGTTCCTATATCCAAAACATTTTTTTCTTATCTAGATATGAGGTAATACACCCTGACAGTACTGAAATAATATACAATGACCATTAGTCCTTGAATACCATTATTTCCACTTGTTCTGTTTACAACAAAGTGAAATTCTCATATAATCAGTTCTTTAACAATCGACTCTGGTAGGTGCCTATGTTTTTTCTATATGAAAGTTCCTATATCAAAGGTGTCTTGGAATCTAGACTCATGACATTTGGGCAACCATGACTTTGAAAAAATAGTATCCCCTATAGTATAGTATAGTATTGAAAAAATAGTATAGTATAGTAGTAAAATAGATGAAGGCTGACAACCCTGTTTTTCAGGAGACATGACATGCAAAATTATTTCGGGCTGGAAATGCAAAATACCCGAACTCACCTCGGTGGAAGTTCTGCAGAGACGAGCGGCGAGGGTCGGCAGCGCGTTCTCCTCCTCCACCGGCGCCACCTGGGCCTTTTGCACGTCGAGAAGAAGGCATCGAGAAGAAGGCATCGATGTCCGACTGCTCCAGCGTGATGAAGTTGTGTTCGGTGAAGCGACACTCGATGACCTGTGTCGGGAAATCGCGTAAGTGGATGGTATCGGGAAGACCTGCGACGATCCCAGGATCTCTACTACTTACCCACTGGATATGGACCTTACGCCAGCTGCGCAGGTCCATGGTGCGGGTCGCGCAAGGTCACTAGACCCCCGACGAACAACGGCACTGTTCCCCGAAAACCGAACTGAAAACAATACCGATGGCACAACGTGACTTTAGAAAAATAAAAAAAAACACGACCGAACAAAAAGTGTAGAAAATATTCAATAAATGTTTGTGTTTGCCGGCAGCGAGAGCAGAAAACACGTCTGTCCTGTGTGGAAATGTGGAAGCCTGTGCTCCTACTGACTGCACAACTGGGGCGACTAGCACTGGTGAGTTTGACCCTTCCGTTCGACGGGCACAAGGACTAATAGACGCGAAAAAAAAATACACGGGGCACGGGAAACAAATAACATTTACTTTCGGCGCGTCGTTTATTTTATATTCAAAAGCCGACGCTAGGGATGGGAGAAATGTATCAAAATCGATACTTTTCGTATAAAAATAAATATTTATATCGTGATATTTTTCAACTGACTTATCGCTGTTATCGCTATCAGCAACGTAAATGACGGAAACGTAAGTGCGTAAATACAAATGTTGCAATTGGAGTCGAGTGGGAGCGACGTTATCGATAGTTTAGGTCGATAGGGCGATAGCTGCAGCAGCGGGATGAGTCTGGCGGGCGATCTGGCCATTTGAAGATTAATCCCGGTTCGCTCTGGGATTACTTCAAATGGCCCATGTATCCAATGACCCAATGTCGAGAGAGGCCATGTAATATGGCGGGGGGCGATGATCAGCAGAGCGTGATAGTCGCGGCCATACTGTCCAGCAATCAAGGCAGATGCAGCTAGGAGTGCTAGTATAAATTTTCTTTGTGCCTTAAATTAAATAGTGAGTTATGTGAAAGTTCTATAGTAGTTCGGGATTTAATATTTATCATTTATAAATAGCAGCCGGGGTACCAATACAAAGGGCCCCGGAAGAATTTATTTGGACTCTACTGACATCGCCATACTTCGACATACCTACCAGCCCGACTTGGCTGACCAGCAACCGGTGTCCGTTCGACCCGTGCCAGCGACCAACCAGGAAAGCCTTCTACAATCGACGCCGACGACGTCAACACTTCCCGGTGAGTCCGTTCCGTCGTACCGCGTCCTCCTCCTCCTCTCGGGAACTTCCAGCGCTCGCATTGCGGCGCTGAGAAGTATCGCCATTTTGTCTGGCAGCCGAATCTCGGAATGCCCGTGCACCACTCACCGGAGAGCGCCGTTTTCCCGTATCGCTGCTGGCCTCCGACGGGAAGTCATCAGCCCGGGCAATCATCGCCTCCAGGCCGGCCCAACAGTGGCTGAAAATTAAGAGAAATTAAATACACGTGTACCTCGATTATATATAGTGATATCTACTTACCTGTTTGTGAGTTTATCCGGAGTTAGACCCGAGAGCCTTATTTGTCCTCGTTGTTTGCCTAAAATTAAAAAGGTCGCGAGCATTAGTTAAATGGTATAGTTTACAGTGCAGTTACGTACCTTTTTGGCCTGTCCCTTCTTTTCCCTTGGAGCTCCTCAGGATTAGGTGACCATACACACGCGCATCGCGCATGTTCCCTTGAGGCCCGCGTTTCCATGCGAGCTCTACCAATACATGGCTGGTAGAGCATAATTCCCGCGGCGCCTGTACCCTTTCCCAGCAAAACAAATCCTCTGCTTTGACCGCGTAAATATCCGAGACGGCGGCCAGGTTTCGGTCTTAGAGGCTGAGGAAGGATAAATCTATTAAGAGGAGAATGTATATGAACGATTGTACTTACCATATTTATTAAACCTTTGTAATACCCACTATGTGTGAATAAGCTTTCCCAGTGGGGGAGATGGAACCGTAGCCGCAGTCGCGAGGAGGGGGCTCCTGCCGACTGCGAATGGGTGGTGCCCTGCAGCATCTTGAGGGCATCCATGGATGGGCGGGAGCGCTTGGCTAGGACATCGATAGCCACCAAATGTAATCCATTTTCCCGACAATAACTGTAATTTTTGCTTTGTTTACGTTTTTGCCCTTAGTGATGGCCGATAGATTAGTAAGGTGAGACCGCGAAGTTATCGATACTTATGTTGCGAGCTGTGGCATTAGGGGTACTTTGCCCTGAAGACGACTGAGCTAGCGGCACTGCCACCGAAAAAAAGCAGTTCGTAACATATTGGCGCCCAATTAAACAAAATAAATTGTCGAGGCGACGACGTCTCGCCCATTTATGACCCTGACGTCCCCGCCATCACGACCTATGGCTTGCAACATAGATTGCAATTGCTAGGGAGTGGTGACGGGGAAGTCAGCTGAGTAGGGAAGTTGGAAGTAGAACGGGAGGCACGTCGACATTGCCGACGATTCGCTCCTGGTCACAGTCTTACCAGTGAACCGGTGATGGCATCTTGGGGCAAATCAAGATTTGCATCACGGGATGCACTGAAGACAATCTGTGATAATTTCTGTGATAGAGTAGTTTTAAAGCTTGTATTTTGTTATTTATGTATTTGAAATGTTTTTTGTTAGGATGTTGGGTTCCTGGGCTTTTCTCCCCGTCCTTGATTTCTAATTTTATGTCGGTTGTAAACTTAATTGCGTAATCGTGACCCGTAGCAACCCTACGCGCTGCACGGTTGCCTCGACTTAAAATAGAAAAAAAGGGCGGGAAAGAAAAGCCAACAGGAGCCAAACCAGCCGATGTCCTTAACTGGCGGCTATCACCACGGGTGATAGCTAGTCCAGTTGACGTACGGCTAGGCGGAGCCGGGAAAATCGGATTTTTGGAGAAAGCGCAAGACAAGTAGGTCGGAAGCCCACCGGCGAGGGTCAGTTCCATCTCCCCAAGTCCAGAGTAGTAGGAAGAAAAAAAATAATACAAGAAAATAGGAGATTTGGAAAGGAGTTGGAAAGTGAGGAAGATTTGTTTATTTTATTATTTTTGCTATTAGTTATTTTCGTATTTATTATATTATTTATTATTGTATTTATTTGTTGTCTTATTTATTTATTTATTTATCATATTTATTATCGTATTAGTAGTTCTTAAGTATTAATTTCAAAATTCTTGGGAAGCATGTCCGAGGGTAAGGACGTCAGGGATAGGCACGGCCACCAGCTCAGATCGATGGGTCCTCCCGGCGACGACAAGGACGACGTCTGGTCCACGGACGTAGAGGGTGCTGCTGGGTTGCCGCGGATATCGCTGGCTGGGGGTTTACCCAGAACGCCGGTAGGCGGTAGTGCGGTGGATCGGATTCGGGATCAACCGGCGGATCTGGAGCACCATCGGTCGCTCAGGGTCCTGGACTTCAAGGCAATCGTCGAGGCGCAGGATCGACTTCTGGTTCCGGAGCAGACGGCACCACTAAAGCTGAACACGGAACGGGATACAGCGGCGGAGTCGGCGATGAACGCAGCTCTGGCACAGGCTGCCCAAACCTATCGTGCGTCACAAGAGGTAGGAGTGAGCCAGGCGTTGCGGGAAGAAATCAGGAACGGATTCATCGACATGATGAAGTTGTTGAACGACGTCCTGAGGCCAGCCGAGAGCAAACCGCAGCCGCTGCAGGAGGGCGCGAGTCGCCAAGTGTCGATGGTGCCTACACCGTCGTGTCCAGAAGGCGGCGCAAATGGCCCAGCGGGATTTCCGCAGCGGCAGGATACAGGAGGATGCGACCGAAGGCCGCCGGAATTGCCGCCAAGGCAGCGACCTCGACTGCCGGTAGATGACTCTCCAGGGATCGACAGCAGCCTGAGCCAGGAACCCGAGTATCATCGGACAGGCAGGAGCGATCGCCACGCACGGCCATGGCGCATCGAGGACCGAAGGACGGCGGATTTTCGGGACGAGCCGCGGTTATACGCCAACGCGGGAGCCGGCAACGGAAACCGCTACATCCGAATGGACCGATGGAACCTCTCATTCGGCGGCGAAGACGATGGCCATTCCGTGGACGACTTCGTGTTCCGTCTGGAGTTCCTGCAGCGGCAGCATCAATGTCCGTGGAGTGAAGTTCTGCGCAACTTCCATGTTCTCTTATCGGGCAGAGCGAAGGAGTGGTACTGGGTGCATGTACGCCAGTCCAGAGTGGACACTTGGGCCCAGCTGCGCAGGGCTCTGATGGATCGGTTCCGTGGCCACCAGACGGAACACGAAAGGATGCACGAGCTTCTTCAACGTGAGCAACAGCCGGGAGAGAGCGCGGATGACTACATCCATTCCATGCAGCAACTCGCCTCACGCCTGAAAAAACCAATGCCAGAGCGGCAGTTGGTTAAGGTGGTGAAAAAGGGCTTGAGGGATGGCATCGCTAGATATGTTTACGCGATGGACGTACTCACCGGCGACGAACTTCGGGAAGAGTGCGTCGAAGTGGAGAGGAGTTTCGTCGAGGGCGTGCTGCTTACCTGCAGCAGAACAAGATACGGGTCAGCGAGGCGCACGTACAGGATGAAGTCGACGAGCAGCGACACCTGGAGGTGGACGAGCTACGTGGGCGAGTCCGAAATCCATTTAGGCCAGGTTGCTGGAATTGCGGGGCTGCGGAGCACGGATTCCAAGATTGCGAAGCCACGGAGTGGAGGAGATTTTGTTTCCGGTGCGGCAAGCTGGGCGTGATTTCTCCAAAATGTCCCGATTGCGCGGAAAACGGTCGGCTGGGCAGTCCGAAAGCGGGAGGGACTCGCCCAGGTTGGAATCCCGCGAAGTAGTTCCGAAGAAAGAAGACGAAAACAAGAATATACATAATCCATCTGATAGTCATAAGTACTTGTTAAGATACCTGCCGGAGGATGAGAGGCTTCGCCGTTATATGGAGGCACGGAACCGGATCTTTGCGGAGCATCAGTCCAGAAGGCAAGGGAGCGCTTCAGGATGAGGAGATCCAGACGACGAGAGGTGGTGGCGGCCGTTAAGCGCATTGATTCCGCTGATCCTCGACCCTTCGCCGACGTGGAGACCTTGGGCAAGCAGCTCACCGGCTTGTTGGATACAGGCGCCAGCGTAAGTGTGCTGGGCAAAGGCTGTCGAGAGCTCGTGGAAGCGCTGGGAGTTACCGTCCAACCGTATTTTTCGGTAGTCCGTACGGCTTCTGGCGAAGATCGATCCATCATCGGACGCTTGGAGCTGCCTGTAAGGTAAGTAAGCCGGTCACGTTCTACCTGTGCCCATACCTGGAACAAACGGCGTACTTCGGAGTCGACTTCTGGCGAGCCTTCGGACTAGCTCCAGCCGTCGTGGGGAAGCCGGCGACGAGAGGCGTCAAGGCAGCGGAGGAAATCCATGCCAGCCAGATGGAGCACTATGCCGACCAGGAAGATGAGGACGAGGTAAGGGAGGAACCCGAATCCTGGAGCCTTTCTGCGGAGGAAAAGCTGGCGTTGGGCAAAGTCAAGGAGGAGTTCCTTACCTTTGAGAGGGACGGCCTCGGAGTCACCAGCATGGAGAGGCATTCCATCGAGCTGATGGAAGGAGCTCGGGTCTTTAAGGATCGTCCGTATCCGATGTCTCCGGCGAAGCAGAAGGTGGTCGAAGACGAAATCGACAAGATGTTGGAGCTGGGTGTCATCGAGGAGAGCAAAAGCCCGTGGAGCAACCGCACAACAGTGGTGTCGAAGCCAGGGAAAGACCGGTTCTGCCTGGATGCCCGGAAGTTGAACGCCTTGACTATCAAAGATGCATACCCTCTGCCCAGTATAGAAGGAATCCTCTCCAGAATAGACCAGACGCATTACATCTCCAGCGTTGACCTGAAGTTTGCGTTTTGGCAGATCGAACTAGATGAGAAGAGCAAGGAGTACACTGCGTTCACGGTTCCAGGCAGGCCGTTGTACCAATTCCGAATGATGCCGTTCGGACTGTGCAACGCGGCACAACGCTTGGTGCGACTCATGGATCGGGTGATACCAGCGGAGCTCAGATCCAACGTCTTCGTCTACTTGGACGACCTGCTAATCCTGGCTCCAGACTTTCAGACGCACCTGAAATACTTGCGTCGGGTAGCCCACAGTCTGAAATCAGCCGGATTGACCATAGGGTTAAATAAGTCGAAGTTTTGCTTCAAATCTTTGACTTACCTAGGGTTTATAGTCGGAGGTGGACGGCTGCAGATGGATCCTGGACGTGTTACGGCAATCCAGAAGATGCCTTACCCGAAATCCATGAAGGAAGTACGTGCCTTCCTCGGCACAGCGGGATGGTATCGACGGTTCGTCAAGAACTTCGCTACGCTAGCCGCACCACTCTCCGAGTCCTTGAAGAAGGCTGGAAACACGAAGTTTTCCCTAAGTCCCAGCGCCACCCAGGCAGTGGATGACCTGAAGTTGGCCTTGACGAGCGCGCCGGTCCTGGTTCATGCGGATTTCAAGAAGCATTTCTTCATCCAGTGCGACGCATCCCACGTTGGCGTCGGCGCGGTATTGTTTCAGCGGAACCAGGACGGAGACGAGCAGCCCATCGCGTTCTTCTCGGCCAAGATGAACAAACACCAGGTTAACTACTCGGTCACGGAAAAGGAATGTCTGGCGGCCATCCTAGCTATTCGGAAGTTCAGACCGTATGTGGAAGGGATGCCCTTCACATGCATTACCGATCACGCCAGCCTTAAGTGGTTGATGACAATGAAGGATCTTTCCGGACGACTCGCAAGGTGGTCTCTCCAGCTGCAGGGCTACGATTTCAGCATCGAACATCGCAAAGGCAGCGAGAACGTAGTCGCCGACACCCTATCCCGCATCATCGAGGAAGTCCGGATAGATCCAACGGAGTTACTGGGATTCGAGACGACCGAATTTGCTGCGGAGGACTATAAGGAATTAGTGCAAGACGTGGAGTCCAACAGGGAGCACTTACCGGACCTCAAGGTGGATGGCGGACTCATCTTCAAGCGCATGAGTAACCCCAAAATGGACGAGGAATTGGAAGGATCCGAATGGAAGCTGTGGATCCCGCAAAGCCTGACGCACAGCTTGGTAGAGCGTGCTCATTCGGACCCCAAGGCTGGCCATGGTGGGATGACGAAGACCTTAGAGATCCTGCGACGCCAGTTCTATTGGCCAGGGATGACCATCCAGGTACGGGAATACGTCCGAAGTTGCGAGGTGTGCAAGGAATCCAAAGCGCCAAACTTCCGGATGCAGGTCGGAATCGGAGGAAGGGTAGAGACGGAGAGGCCATTCCAGAAACTGTACATCGACTTCCTGGGCAAGTATCCGAGGTCCAAGAGTGGACACGCCTGGATATTTATCGTGGTGGACCACTTCTCGAAGTACACCTTCTTAAAGGCGATGAAGGAGGCGACGGCGTCGAACGTTGTAAATTTCCTGGTAAACGAGGTATTTTACAAGTTCGGGGTGCCTGAGACGATACATTCGGACAACGGCAAACAGTTCGTATCCAAGGCGTTTGAGGAGATGATCGATGGCTTCGGTGTATACCACATGAGGACTCCCGTATACTCACCACAGAGCAATGCCGCGGAGAGGGTAAACCGAAACGTCTTGGCCGCAATTCGCAGCTTCTTGGACGAAGATCACCGGGAATGGGATGCACATTTGCCGGAGATTGAGGTGGCCATCCGAAACACTGTCCACTCAGCCACAGGGGAAGCGCCGTTCTTCACTGTATTCGGCCATCACATGTTCCTCAACGGTTCCAGCTACAAACTAGCCAGACGACTCAGGTCTCTGGTCGACCATGAAATGGCCGGAATGCAGACCAAGGACAAGCTTCGGGTTATCCACGCCAAGGTGCAGAAGCAACTGGAGGGTGCATACCAGACGAGCCGGCAGCGCTACGATAAGCGAGCCCGTACTCTGCTCGCCAAGCCAGGCCAAGAAGTCTTCCGCCGCAACTTCGTGCTGAGTGATTTCAGCAAATCTTTTAACGCCAAGTTTGCTCGCAAGTTCCTTAAAGCCAGGGTGGTCAAATCCGTCGGCAGCAATGCATACCTGCTGGAAGATCTCCAAGGCCGCAGTCTGGGAGTGTATCACGCCAAAGACATCCGGTTGTGACCTGAAAGAAGGACAAAACAAACGAGCATCGCGATCACATCTGCAATACTTCCCGTCATGCGTGGGCCCCGCGTTAGGCGCCGATCGAACTGCAGGGTGGTATCAGTGCCGTGTTGAATCCCATCGTATCTCCAAAGCTACCAATTATTTCATCGTTCTGCTGAAACTCCGGGCAGCGCCCCTCGAAATCTTTGGTTGATGTTGCAATTGGAGTCGAGTGGGAGCGACGTTATCGATAGTTTAGGTCGATAGGGCGATAGCTGCAGCAGCGGGATGAGTCTGGCGGGCGATCTGGCCATTTGAAGATTAATCCCGGTTCGCTCTGGGATTACTTCAAATGGCCCATGTATCCAATGACCCAATGTCGAGAGAGGCCATGTAATATGGCGGGGGGCGATGATCAGCAGAGCGTGATAGTCGCGGCCATACTGTCCAGCAATCAAGGCAGATGCAGCTAGGAGTGCTAGTATAAATTTTCTTTGTGCCTTAAATTAAATAGTGAGTTATGTGAAAGTTCTATAGTAGTTCGGGATTTAATATTTATCATTTATAAATAGCAGCCGGGGTCCCAATACAAAGGGCCCCGGAAGAATTTATTTGGACTCTACTGACATCGCCATACTTCGACATACCTACCAGCCCGACTTGGCTGACCAGCAACCGGTGTCCGTTCGACCCGTGCCAGCGACCAACCAGGAAAGCCTTCTACAATCGACGCCGACGACATCAACACTTCCCGGTGAGTCCGTTCCGTCGTACCGCGTCCTCCTCCTCCTCTCGGGAACTTCCAGCGCTCGCATTGCGGCGCTGAGAAGTATCGCCATTTTGTCTGGCAGCCGAATCTCGGAATGCCCGTGCACCACTCACCGGAGAGCGCCGTTTTCCCGTATCGCTGCTGGCCTCCGACGGGAAGTCATCAGCCCGGGCAATCATCGCCTCCAGGCCGGCCCAACAGTGGCTGAAAATTAAGAGAAAATAAATACACGTGTACCTCGATTATATATAGTGATATCTACTTACCTGTTTGTGAGTTTATCCGGAGTTAGACCCGAGAGCCTTATTTGTCCTCGTTGTTTGCCTAAAATTAAAAAGGTCGCGAGCATTAGTTAAATGGTATAGTTTACAGTGCAGTTACGTACCTTTTTGGCCTGTCCCTTCTTTTCCCTTGGAGCTCCTCAGGATTAGGTGACCATCGCGCATGTTCCCTTGAGGCCCGCGTTTCCATCCGAGCTCTACCAATACATGGCTGGTAGAGCATAATTCCCGCGGCGCCTGTACCCTTTCCCAGCAAAACAAATCCTCTGCTTTGACCGCGTAAATATCCGAGACGGCGGCCAGGTTTCGGTCTTAGAGGCTGAGGAAGGATAAATCTATTAAGAGGAGAATGTATATGAACGATTGTACTTACCATATTTATTAAACCTTTGTAATACCCACTATGTGTGAACAAGCTTTCCCAGTGGGGGAGATGGAACCGTAGCCGCAGTCGCGAGGAGGGGGCTCCTGCCGACTGCGAATGGGTGGTGCCCTGCAGCATCTTGAGGGCATCCATGGATGGGCGGGAGCGCTGGGACGTCGATAGCCACCAAATGTAATCCATTTTCCCGACAATAATTGTAATTTTTGCTTTGTTTACGTTTTTGCCCTTAGTGATGGCCGATAGATTAGTATGGTGAGACCGCGAAGTTATCGATACTTATGTTGCGAGCTGTGGCATTAGGGGTACTCTGCCCTGAAGACGACTGAGCTAGCGGCACTGCCACCGAAAAAAAGCAGTTCGTAACATATTGGCGCCCAATTAAACAAAATAAATTGTCGAGGTGACAACGTCTCGCCCATTTATGACCCTGACGTCCCCGCCATCACGACCTATGGCTTGCAACATAGATTGCAATTGCTAGGGAGTGGTGACGGGGAAGTCAGCTGAGTAGGGAAGTTGGAAGTAGAACGGGAGGCACGTCGACATTGCCGACGATTCGCTCCTATTCACAGGCTTACCAGTGAACCGGTGATGGCATCTTGGGGCAAATCAAGATTTGCATCACGGGATGCACTGAAGACAATCTGTGATAATTTCTGTGATAGAGTAGTTTTAAAGCTTGTATTTTGTTATTTATGTATTTGAAATGTTTTTTGTTAGGATGTTGGGTTCCTGGGCTTTTCTCCCCGTCCTTGATTTCTAATTTTATGTCGGTTGTAAACTTAATTGCGTAATCGTGACCCGTAGCAACCCTACGCGCTGCACGGTTGCCTCGACTTAAAATAGAAAAAAAGGGCGGGAAAGAAAAGCCAACAGGAGCCAAACCAGCCGATGTCCTTAACTGGCGGCTATCACCACGGGTGATAGCTAGTCCAGTTGACGAACGGCTAGGCGGAGCCGGGAAAATCGGATTTTTGGAGAAAGCGCAAGACAAGTAGGTCGGAAGCCCACCGGCGAGGGTCAGTTCCATCTCCCCAAGTCCAGAGTAGTAGGAAGAAAAAAAATAATACAAGAAAATAGGAGATTTGGAAAGGAGTTGGAAAGTGAGGAAGATGTGTTTATTGTTATTTATTTTTGCTATTAGTTATTTTCGTATTTATTATATTATTTATTATTGTATTTATTTGTTGTCTTATTTATTTATTTATTTATCATATTTATTATCGTATTAGTAGTTCTTAAGTATTAATTTCAAAATTCTTGGGAAGCATGTCCGAGGGTAAGGACGTCAGGGATAGGCACGGCCACCAGCTCAGATCGATGGGTCCTCCCGGCGACGACAAGGACGATGTCTGGTCCACGGACGTAGAGGGTGCTGCTGGGTTGCCGCGGATATCGCTGGCTGGGGGTTTACCCAGAACGCCGGTAGGCGGTAGTGCGGTGGATCGGATTCGGGATCAACCGGCGGATCTGGAGCACCATCGGTCGCCCAGGGTCCTGGACTTCAAGGCAATCGTCGAGGCGCAGGATCGACTTCTGGTTCCGGAGCAGACGGCACCACTAAAGCTGAACACGGAACGGGATACAGCGGCGGAGTCGGCGATGAACGCAGCTCTGGCACAGGCTGCCCAAACCTATCGCGCGTCACAAGAGGTAGGAGTGAGCCAGGCGTTGCGGGAAGAAATCAGGAACGGATTCATCGACATGATGAAGTTGTTGAACGACGTCCTGAGGCCAGCCGAGAGCAAACCGCAGCCGCTTCAGGAGGGCGCGAGTCGCCAAGTGTCGATGGTGCCCACACCGTCGTGTCCAGAAGGCGGCGCAAATGGCCCAGCGGGATTTCCGCAGCGGCAGGATACAGGAGGATGCGACCGAAGGCCGCCGGAATTGCCGCCAAGGCAGCGACCTCGACTGCCGGTAGATGACTCTCCAGGGATCGACAGCAGCCTGAGCCAGGAACCCGAGTATCATCGGACAGGCAGGAGCGATCGCCACGCACGGCCATGGCGCATCGAGGACCGAAGGACGGCGGATTTTCGGGACGAGCCGCGGTTATACGCCAACGCGGGAGCCGGCAACGGAAACCGCTACATCCGAATGGACCGATGGAACCTCTCATTCGGCGGCGAAGACGATGGCCATTCCGTGGACGACTTCGTGTTCCGTCTGGAGTTCCTGCAGCGGCAGCATCAATGTCCGTGGAGTGAAGTTCTGCGCAACTTCCATGTTCTCTTATCGGGCAGAGCGAAGGAGTGGTACTGGGTGCATGTACGCCAGTCCAGAGTGGACACTTGGGCCCAGCTGCGCAGGGCTCTGATGGATCGGTTCCGTGGCCACCAGACGGAACACGAAAGGATGCACGAGCTTCTTCAACGTGAGCAACAGCCGGGAGAGAGCGCGGATGACTACATCCATTCCATGCAGCAACTCGCCTCACGCCTGAAAAAACCAATGCCAGAGCGGCAGTTGGTTAAGGTGGTGAAAAAGGGCTTGAGGGATGGCATCGCTAGATATGTTTACGCGATGGACGTACTCACCGTGGGCGAACTTCGGGAAGAGTGCGTCGAAGTGGAGAGGAGTTTCGTCGAGGGCGTGCTGCTTACCTGCAGCAGAACAAGATACGGGTCAGCGAGGCGCACGTACAGGATGAAGTCGACGAGCAGCGACACCTGGAGGTGGACGAGCTACGTGGGCGAGTCCGAAATCCATTTAGGCCAGGTTGCTGGAATTGCGGGGCTGCGGAGCACGGATTCCAAGATTGCGAAGCCACGGAGTGGAGGAGATTTTGTTTCCGGTGCGGCAAGCTGGGCGTGATTTCTCCAAAATGTCCCGATTGCGCGGAAAACGGTCGGCTGGGCAGTCCGAAAGCGGGAGGGACTCGCCCAGGTTGGAATCCCGCGAAGTAGTTCCGAAGAAAGAAGACGAAAACAAGAACATACATAGTCCATCTGATAGTCATAAGTACTTGTTAAGATACCTGCCGGAGGATGAGAGGCTTCGCCGTTATATGGAGGCACGGAACCGGATCTTTGCGGAGCATCAGTCCAGAAGGCAAGGGAGCGCTTCAGGATGAGGAGATCCAGACGACGAGAGGTGGTGGCGGCCGTTAAGCGCATTGATTCCGCTGATCCTCGACCCTTCGCCGACGTGGAGACCTTGGGCAAGCAGCTCACCGGCTTGTTGGATACAGGCGCCAGCGTAAGTGTGCTGGGCAAAGGCTGTCGAGAGCTCGTGGAAGCGCTGGGAGTTACCGTCCAACCGTATTTTTCGGTAGTCCGTACGGCTTCTGGCGAAGATCGATCCATCATCGGACGCTTGGAGCTGCCTGTAAGGTAAGTAAGCCGGTCACGTTCTACCTGTGCCCATACCTGGAACAAACGGCGTACTTCGGAGTCGACTTCTGGCGAGCCTTCGGACTAGCTCCAGCCGTCGTGGGGAAGCCGGCGACGAGAGGCGTCAAGGCAGCGGAGGAAATCCATGCCAGCCAGATGGAGCACTATGCCGACCAGGAAGATGAGGACGAGGTAAGGGAGGAACCCGAATCCTGGAGCCTTTCTGCGGAGGAAAAGCTGGCGTTGGGCAAAGTCAAGGAGGAGTTCCTTACCTTTGAGAGGGACGGCCTCGGAGTCACCAGCATGGAGAGGCATTCCATCGAGCTGATGGAAGGAGCTCGGGTCTTTAAGGATCGTCCGTATCCGATGTCTCCGGCGAAGCAGAAGGTGGTCGAAGACGAAATCGACAAGATGTTGGAGCTGGGTGTCATCGAGGAGAGCAAAAGCCCGTGGAGCAACCGCACAACAGTGGTGTCGAAGCCAGGGAAAGACCGGTTCTGCCTGGATGACCGGAAGTTGAACGCCTTGACTATCAAAGATGCATACCCTCTGCCCAGTATAGAAGGAATCCTCTCCAGAATAGACCAGACGCATTACATCTCCAGCGTTGACCTGAAGTTTGCGTTTTGGCAGATCGAACTAGATGAGAAGAGCAAGGAGTACACTGCGTTCACGGTTCCAGGCAGGCCGTTGTACCAATTCCGAATGATGCCGTTCGGACTGTGCAACGCGGCACAACGCTTGGTGCGACTCATGGATCGGGTGATACCAGCGGAGCTCAGATCCAACGTCTTCGTCTACTTGGACGACCTGCTAATCCTAGCTCCAGACTTTCAGACGCACCTGAAATACTTGCGTCGGGTAGCCCACAGTCTGAAATCAGCCGGATTGACCATAGGGTTAAAGAAGTCGAAGTTTTGCTTCAAATCTTTGACTTACCTAGGGTTTATAGTCGGAGGTGGACTGCTGCAGATGGATCCTGGACGTGTTACGGCAATCCAGAAGATGCCTTACCCGAAATCCATGAAGGAAGTACGTGCCTTCCTCGGCACAGCGGGATGGTATCGACGGTTCGTCAAGAACTTCGCTACGCTAGCCGCACCACTCTCCGAGTCCTTGAAGAAGGCTGGAAACACGAAGTTTTCCCTAAGTCCCAGCGCCACCCAGGCAGTGGATGACCTGAAGTTGGCCTTGACGAGCGCGCCGGTCCTGGTTCATGCGGATTTCAAGAAGCATTTCTTCATCCAGTGCGACGCATCCCACGTTGGCGTCGGCGCGGTATTGTTTCAGCGGAACCAGGACGGAGACGAGCAGCCCATCGCGTTCTTCTCGGCCAAGATGAACAAACACCAGGTTAACTACTCGGTCGCGGAAAAGGAATGTCTGGCGGCCATCCTAGCTATTCGGAAGTTCAGACCGTATTTGGAAGGGATGCCCTTCACATGCATTACCTATCACGCCAGCCTTAAGTGGTTGATGACAATGAAGGATCTTTCCGGACGACTCGCAAGGTGGTCTCTCCAGCTGCAGGGCTACGATTTCAGCATCGAACATCGCAAAGGCAGCGAGAACGTAGTCGCCGACACCCTATCCCGCATCATCGAGGAAGTCCGGATAGATCCAACGGAGTTACTGGGATTCGAGACGACCGAATTTGCTGCGGAGGACTATAAGGAATTAGTGCAAGATGTGGAGTCCAACAGGGAGCACTTACCGGACCTCAAGGTGGATGGCGGACTCATCTTCAAGCGCATGAGTAACCCCAAAATGGACGAGGAATTGGAAGGATCCGAATGGAAGCTGTGGATCCCGCAAAGCCTGACGCACAGCTTGGTAGAGCGTGCTCATTCGGACCCCAAGGCTGGCCATGGTGGGATGACGAAGACCTTAGAGATCCTGCGACGCCAGTTCTATTGGCCAGGGATGACCATCCAGGTACGGGAATACGTCCGGAGTTGCGAGGTGTGCAAGGAATCCAAAGCGCCAAACTTCCGGATGCAGGTCGGAATCGGAAGAAGGGTAGAGACGGAGAGGCCATTTCAGAAACTGTACATCGACTTCCTGGGCAAGTATCCGAGGTCCAAGAGTGGACACGCCAGGATATTTATCGTGGTGGACCACTTCTCGAAGTACACCTTCTTAAAGGCGATGAAGGAGGCGACGGCGTCGAACGTTGTAAATTTCCTGGTAAACGAGGTATTTTACAAGTTCGGGGTGCCTGAGACGATACATTCGGACAACGGCAAACAGTTCGTATCCAAGGCGTTTGAGGAGATGATCGATGGCTTCGGAATACAGCACATGAGGACTCCCGTATACTCACCACAGAGCAATGCCGCGGAGAGGGTAAACCGGAACGTCTTGGCCGCGATTCGCAGCTTCTTGGACGAAGAATCCCATCGTATCTCCAAAGCTACCAATTATTTCATCGTTCTGCTGAAACTCCGGGCAGCGCCCCTCGAAATCTTTGGTTGATGTTGCAATTGGAGTCGAGTGAAGGCGACGTTATCGATAGGTTAGGTCGATAGGGCGATAGCTGCAGCAGCGGGATGAGTCTGGCGGGCGATCTGGCCATTTGAAGATTAATCCCGGTTCGCTCTGGGATTACTTCAAATGGCCCATGTATCCAATGACCCAATGCTGAGAGAGGCCATGTAATATGGCGGGGGGCGATGATCAGCAGATATCGTGATAGTCGCGGCCATACTGTCCAACAATCAAGGCAGATGCAGACAGGTAGACGGGAAACTACAAATTTGTCTTTGTGCTTAAAAATCAAATAGCAGCCGGGGTCCCAATACAAAGGGCCCCGGAAGATTTATTGGAGATCTGCTGACATCTGCGCGACTTCGACATACCTGCCAGCCCGACTTGGCGGCCCAGCAAACGGTGTCCGTTCGACCCGTATCAGCGACCAGCAAGAAGGGCCTTTCCCAGTCGACGACGACGTCCACATTTCCCGGTGAGTCCGTTCCAGAGTACCGCGTCATCCTCCTCTCGGGAACTTCCAGCGGTCGCATTGCGGCTCTGAGAAGAATCGCCATTTGTCTGGCAGCCGAATCTCGGACTGTCATTGCATAACTCACCGGAGAGCGCCTTTTTCCTGTGTGGAGATCCGGATCACTGCTGGCCTCCGGCGAGAAGCCTTCCGCCCGGGCTATCATTGCCTCCAGGCCCGGCCCAATAGTGGCTAAAATTTAGCAAAATTAAATACACGTGTACCTTGATTATATATATATAGATATCTACTTCCCTGTTTGTGAATTTATCCGGAGTTAGTCCCGAGAGCCTTATTTGTCCTCGTTGTTTGCCTAAAATTTAAAAGGTCGCGAGCATTAGTTTTAAATGGTATAGTTTACAGTGCAGTTACGTACCTTTTTGGCCTGTCCCTTCTTTTCCCTTGGAGCTCCTCAGGATTAGGTGACCACACACACGCGCATCGCGTATGTTACTTTGAGGGCCGCGTTTCCATGCGAGCTCTACCAATACATGACTGGTGGAGCATAGTTTCCGCGGCGCCTGTACCCTTTTCCAGCCAAACAAAATCCTCTGCTTTGACCGCGTAAATATCCGAGACGGCGGCCAGGTTTCGGTCTTAAAGGCTGAGGAAGGATAGATCTGTTAAGAGGAGCATGTATATAAACGATTGTACTTACGATATTTATTAAAACCTTTGTAGTACACACGATGTGTGAGTAATCTTTCCCAGTGGGGGAGATGGAACCGCCGTAGTCGCGAGGAGGGGGCTCCTGCCGACTGCGAATGGGTGGTGCCCTGCAGCATCTTGAGGGCATCCATGGATGGGCGGGAGCGCTTGGCTAGGACATCGATAGCCATTAAATGTAATCCATTTTCCCGACAATAACTGTAATTTTTGCTTTGTTTACGTTTTTGCCCTTAGTGATGGCCGATAGATTAGTAAGGTGAGACCGCGAAGTTATCGATACTTATGTTGCGAGCTGTGGCATTAGGGGTACTTTGCCCTGAAGACGACTGAGCTAGCGGCACTGCCACCGAAAAAAAGCAGTTCGTAACATATTGGCGCCCAATTAAACAAAATAAATTGTCGAGGCGACGACGTCTCGCCCATTTATGACCCTGACGTCCCCGCCATCACGACCTATGGCTTGCAACATAGATTGCAATTGCTAGGGAGTGGTGACGGGGAAGTCAGCTGAGTAGGGAAGTTGGAAGTAGAACGGGAGGCACGTCGACATTGCCGACGATTCGCTCCTGGTCACAGGCTTACCAGTAAACCGGTGATGGCATCTTGGGGCAAATCAAGATTTGCATCACGGGATGCACTGAAGACAATCTGTGATAATTTCTGTGATAGAGTAGTTTTAAAGCTTGTATTTTGTTATTTATGTATTTGAAATGTTTTTTGTTAGGATGTTGGGTTCCTGAACTTTTCTCCCCGTCCTTGATTTCTAATTTTATGTCGGTTGTAAACTTAATTGCGTAATCGTGACCCGTAGCAACCCTACGCGCTGCACGGTTGCCTCGACTTAAAATAGAAAAAAAGGGCGGGAAAGAAAAGCCAACAGGAGCCAAACCAGCCGATGTCCTTAACTGGCGGCTATCACCACGGGTGATAGCTAGTCCAGTTGACGAACGGCTAGGCGGAGCCGGGAAAATCGGAAGCCCACCGGCGATGGTCAGTTCCATCTCCCCAAGTCCAGAGTAGTAGGAAGAAAAAAAATAATACAAGAAAATAGGAGATTTGGAAAGGAGTTGGAAAGTGAGGAAGATTTGTTTGTTTTATTATTTTTGCTATTAGTTATTTTCGTATTTATTATATTATTTATTATTGTATTTATTTGTTGTCTTATTTATTTATTTATTTATCATATTTATTATCGTATTAGTAGTTCTTAAGTATTAATTTCAAAATTCTTGGGAAGCATGTCCGAGGGTAAGGACGTCAGGGATAGGCACGGCCACCAGCTCAGATCGATGGGTCCTCCCGGCGACGACAAGGACGATGTCTGGTCCACGGACGTAGAGGGTGCTGCTGGGTTGCCGCGGATATCGCTGGCTGGGGGTTTACCCAGAACGCCGGTAGGCGGTAGTGCGGTGGATCGGATTCGGGATCAACCGGCGGATCTGGAGCACCATCGGTCGCTCAGGGTCCTGGACTTCAAGGCAATCGTCGAGGCGCAGGATCGACTTCTGGTTCCGGAGCAGACGGCACCACTAAAGCTGAACACGGAACGGGATACAGCGGCGGAGTCGGCGATGAACGCAGCTCTGGCACAGGCTGCCCAAACCTATCGCGCGTCACAAGAGGTAGGAGTGAGCCAGGCGTTGCGGGAAGAAATCAGGAACGGATTCATCGACATGATGAAGTTGTTGAACGACGTCCTGAGGCCAGCCGAGAGCAAACCGCAGCCGCTTCAGGAGGGCGCGAGTCGCCAAGTGTCGATGGTGCCCACACCGTCGTGTCCAGAAGGCGGCGCAAATGGCCCAGCGGGATTTTCGCAGCGGCAGGATACAGGAGGATGCGACCGAAGGCCGCCGGAATTGCCGCCAAGGCAGCGACCTCGACTGCCGGTAGATGACTCTCCAGGGATCGACAGCAGCCTGAGCCAGGAACCCGAGTATCATCGGACAGGCAGGAGCGATCGCCACGCACGGCCATGGCGCATCGAGGACCGAAGGACGGCGGATTTTCGGGACGAGCCGCGGTTATACGCCAACGCGGGAGCCGGCAACGGAAACCGCTACATCCGAATGGACCGATGGAACCTCTCATTCGGCGGCGAAGACGATGGCCATTCCGTGGACGACTTCGTGTTCCGTCTGGAGTTCCTGCAGCGGCAGCATCAATGTCCGTGGAGTGAAGTTCTGCGCAACTTCCATGTTCTCTTATCGGGCAGAGCGAAGGAGTGGTACTGGGTGCATGTACGCCAGTCCAGAGTGGACACTTGGGCCCAGCTGCGCAGGGCTCTGATGGATCGGTTCCGTGGCCACCAGACGGAACACGAAAGGATGCACGAGCTTCTTCAACGTGAGCAACAGCCGGGAGAGAGCGCGAATGACTACATCCATTCCATGCAGCAACTCGCCTCACGCCTGAAAAAACCAATGCCAGAGCGGCAGTTGGTTAAGGTGGTGAAAAAGGGCTTGAGGGATGGCATCGCTAGATATGTTTACACGATGGACGTACTCACCGTGGACGAACTTCGGGAAGAGTGCGTCGAAGTGGAGAGGAGTTTCGTCGAGGGCGTGCTGCTTACCTGCAGCAGAACAAGATACGGGTCAGCCAGGCGCACGTACAGGATGAAGTCGACGAGCAGCGACACCTGGAGGTGGACGAGCTACGTGGGCGAGTCCGAAATCCATTTAGGCCAGGTTGCTGGAATTGCGGGGCTGCGGAGCACGGATTCCAAGATTGCGAAGCCACGGAGTGGAGGAGATTTTGTTTCCGGTGCGGCAAGCTGGGCGTGATTTCTCCAAAATGTCCCGATTGCGCGGAAAACGGTCGGCTGGGCAGTCCGAAAGCGGGAGGGACTCGCCCAGGTTGGAAACCCGCGAAGTAGTTCCGAAGAAAGAAGACGAAAACAAGAATATACATAGTCCATCTGATAGTCATAAGTACTTGTTAAGATACCTGCCGGAGGATGAGAGGCTTCGCCGTTATATGGAGGCACGGAACCGGATCTTTGCGGAGCATCAGCTGAGCGGCATGCGTCTAGTGTCACGGAGAGTCCAGAAGGCAAGGGAGCGCTTCAGGATGAGGAGATCCAGACGACGAGAGGTGGTGGCGGCCGTTAAGCGCATTGATTCCGCTGATCCTCGACCCTTCGCCGACGTGGAGACCTTGGGCAAGCAGCTCACCGGCTTCTTGGATACAGGCGCCAGCGTAAGTGTGCTGGGCAAAGGCTGTCGAGAGCTCGTGGAAGCGCTGGGAGTTACCGTCCAAAAGTATTTTTCGGTAGTCCGTACGGCTTCTGGCGAAGATCGATCCATCATCGGACGCTTGGAGCTGCCTGTGAGGTACAAAGGCGTAAGTAAGCCGGTCACGTTCTACCTGTGCCCATACCTGGAACAAACGGCGTACTTCGGAGTCGACTTCTGGCGAGCCTTCGGACTAGCTCCAGCCGTCGTGGGGAAGCCGGCGACGAGAGGCGTCAAGGCAGCGGAGGAAATCCATGCCAGCCAGATGGAGCACTATGCCGACCAGGAAGATGAGGACGAGGTAAGGGAGGAACCCGAATCCTGGAGCCTTTCTGCGGAGGAAAAGCTGGCGTTAGGCAAAGTCAAGGAGGAGTTCCTTACCTTTGAGAGGGACGGCCTCGGAGTCACCAGCATGGAGAGGCATTCCATCGAGCTGATGGAAGGAGCTCGGGTCTTTAAGGATCGTCCGTATCCGAAGCCAGGGAAAGACCGGTTCTGCCTGGATGCCCGGAAGTTGAACGCCTTGACTATCAAAGATGCATACCCTCTGCCCAGTATAGAAGGAATCCTCTCCAGAATAGACCAGACGCATTACATCTCCAGCGTTGACCTGAAGTTTGCGTTTTGGCAGATCGAACTGGATGAGAAGAGCAAGGAGTACACTGCGTTCACGGTTCCAGGCAGGCCGTTGTACCAATTCCGAATGATGCCGTTCGGACTGTGCAACGCGGCACAACGCTTGGTGCGACTCATGGATCGGAGCGGATACCAGCGGAGCTCAGATCCAACGTCTTCGTCTACTTGGACGACCTGCTAATCCTGGCTCCAGACTTTCAGACGCACCTGAAATACTTGCGTCGGGTAGCCCACAGTCTGAAATCAGCCGGATTGACCATAGGGATAAATAAGTCGAAGTTTTGCTTCAAATCTTTGACTTACCTAGGGTTTACAGTCGGAGGTGGACGGCTGCAGATGGATCCTGGACGTGTTACGGCAATCCAGAAGATGCCTTACCCGAAATCCATGAAGGAAGTACGTGCCTTCCTCGGCACAGCGGGATGGTATCGACGGTTCGTCAAGAACTTCGCTACGCTAGCCGCACCACTCTCCGAGTCCTTGAAGAAGGCTGGAAACACGAAGTTTTCCCTAAGTCCCAGCGCCACCCAGGCAGTGGATGACCTGAAGTTGGCCTTGACGAGCGCGCCGGTCCTGGTTCATGCGGATTTCAAGAAGCATTTCTTCATCCAGTGCGACGCATCCCACGTTGGCGTCGGCGCGGTATTGTTTCAGCGGAACCAGGACGGAGACGAGCAGCCCATCGCGTTCTTCTCGGCCAAGATGAACAAACACCAGGTTAACTACTCGGTCACGGAAAAGGAATGTCTGGCGGCCATCCTAGCTATTCGGAAGTTCAGACCGTATGTGGAAGGGATGCCCTTCACATGCATTACCGATCACGCCAGCCTTAAGTGGTTGATGACAATGAAGGATCTTTCCGGACGACTCGCAAGGTGGTCTCTCCAGCTGCAGGGCTACGATTTCAGCATCGAACATCGCAAAGGCAGCGAGAACGTAGTCGCCGACACCCTATCCCGCATCATCGAGGAAGTCCGGATAGATAGAGTTACTGGGATTCGAGACGACCGAATTTGCTGCGGAGGACTATAAGGAATTAGTGCAAGACGTGGAGTCCAACAGGGAGCACTTACCGGACCTCAAGGTGGATGGCGGACTCATCTTCAAGCGCATGAGTAACCCCAAAATGGACGAGGAATTGGAAGGATCCGAATGGAAGCTGTGGATCCCGCAAAGCCTGACGCACAGCTTGGTAGAGCGTGCTCATTCGGACCCCAAGGCTGGCCATGGTTGGATGACGAAGACCTTAGAGATCCTGCGACGCCAGTTCTATTGGCCAGGGATGACCATCCAGGTACGGGAATACGTCCGGAGTTGCGAGGTGTGCAAGGAATCCAAAGCGCCAAACTTCCGGATGCAGGTCGGAATCGGAAGAAGGGTAGAGACGGAGAGGCCATTCCAGAAACTGTACATCGACTTCCTGGACAAGTATCCGAGGTCCAAGAGTGGACACGCCTGGATATTTATCGTGGTGGACCACTTCTCGAAGTACACCTTCTTAAAGGCGATGAAGGAGGCGACGGCGTCGAACGTTGTAAATTTCCTGGTAAACGAGGTATTTTACAAGTTCGGGGTGCCTGAGACGATACATTCGGACAACGGCAAACAGTTCGTATCCAAGGCGTTTGAGGAGATGATCGATGGCTTCGGAATACAGCACATGAGGACTCCCGTATACTCACCACAGAGCAATGCCGCGGAGAGGGTAAACCGGAACGTCTTGGCCGCGATTCGCAGCTTCTTGGACGAAGATCACCGGGAATGGGATGCACATCTGCCGGAGATTGAGGTGGCCATCCGAAACCCTGTCCACTCAGCCACAGGGGAAGCGCCGTTCTTCACCGTTTTCGGCCATCACATGTTCCTCAACGGTTCCAGCTACAAACTAGCCAGACGACTCAGGTCTCTGGTCGATCATGAAATGGCCGGAATGCAGACCAAGGACAAGCTTCGGGTAATCCACGACAAGGTGCAGAAGCAACTGGAGGGTGCATACCAGACGAGCCCGCAGCGCTACGATAAGCGAGCCCGTACTCTGCTCGCCAAGCCAGGACAAGAAGTCTTCCGCCGCAACTTCGTGCTTAGTGATTTTAGCAAATCTTTCAACGCCAAGTTTGCTCGAAAGTTCCTTAAAGCCAGGGTGGTCAAATCCGTCGGCAGCAATGCATACTTGCTGGAGGACCTCCAAGGTATATCATGCCAAAGACATCCGTTTGTGACCTGAAAAAAAAGGACAAGCAAAGTATACGAGCATCGCGATCACATCTGCAATACTTCCCGTAATGCGTGGGCCCCGCGTTAGGCGCCGATCGAACTGCAGGATGGTATTAGTGCCGTGTTGAATCCCATCGTATCTCCAAAGCTACCAATTATTTCATCGTTCTGCTGAAACTCCGGGCAGCGCCCCTCGAAATCTTTGGTTGATGTTGCAATTGGAGTCGAGTGGGAGCGACGTTATCGATAGTTTAGGTCGATAGGGCGATAGCTGCAGCAGCGGGATGAGTCTGGCGGGCGATCTGGCCATTTGAAGATTAATCCCGGTTCGCTCTGGGATTACTTCAAATGGCCCATGTATCCAATGACCCAATGTCGAGAGAGGCCATGTAATATGGCGGGGGGCGATGATCAGCAGAGCGTGATAGTCGCGGCCATACTGTCCAGCAATCAAGGCAGATGCAGCTAGGAGTGCTAGTATAAATTTTCTTTGTGCCTTAAATTAAATAGTGAGTTATGTGAAAGTTCTATAGTAGTTCGGGATTTAATATTTATCATTTATAAATAGCAGCCGGGGTCCCAATACAAAGGGCCCCGGAAGAATTTATTTGGACTCTACTGACATCGCCATACTTCGACATACCTACCAGCCCGACTTGGCTGACCATCAACCGGTGTCCGTTCGACCCGTGCCAGCGACCAACCAGGAAAGCCTTCTACAATCGACGCCGACGACATCAACACTTCCCGGTGAGTCCGTTCCGTCGTACCGCGTCCTCCTCCTCCTCTCGGGAACTTCCAGCGCTCGCATTGCGGCGCTGAGAAGTATCGCCATTTTGTCTGGCAGCCGAATCTCGGACTGCCCGTGTACCACTCACTGGAGAGCGCCGTTTTCCCGTATCGCTGCTGGCCTCCGACGGGAAGTCATCAGCCCGGGCAATCATCGCCTCCAGGCCGGCCCGACAGTGGCTGAAAATTAAGAGAAATTAAATACACGTGTACCTCGATTATATATAGTGATATCTACTTAACTGTTTGTGAGTTTATCCGGAGTTAGACCCGAGAGCCTTATTTGTCCTCGTTGTTTGCCTAAAATTAAAAAGGTCGCGAGCATTAGTTAAATGGTATAGTTTACAGTGCAGTTACGTACCTTTTTGGCCTGTCCCTTCTTTTCCCTTGGAGCTCCTCAGGATTAGGTGACCATACACACGCGCATCGCGCATGTTCCCTTGAGGCCCGCGTTTCCATGCGAGCTCTACCAATACATGGCTGGTAGAGCATAATTCCCGCGGCGCCTGTACCCTTTCCCAGCAAAACAAATCCTCTGCTTTGACCGCGTAAATATCCGAGACGGCGGCCAGGTTTCGGTCTTAGAGGCTGAGGAAGGATAAATCTATTAAGAGGAGAATGTATATGAACGATTGTACTTACCATATTTATTAAACCTTTGTAATACCCACTATGTGTGAATAAGCTTTCCCAGTGGGGGAGATGGAACCGTAGCCGCAGTCGCGAGGAGGGGGCTCCTGCCGACTGCGAATGGGTGGTGCCCTGCAGCATCTTGAGGGCATCCATGGATGGGCGGGAGCGCTTGGCTAGGACATCGATAGCCACCAAATGTAATCCATTTTCCCGACAATAACTGTAATTTTTGCTTTGTTTACGTTTTTGCCCTTAGTGATGGCCGATAGATTAGTAAGGTGAGACCGCGAAGTTATCGATACTTATGTTGCGAGCTGTGGCATTAGGGGTACTTTGCCCTGAAGACGACTGAGCTAGCGGCACTGCCACCGAAAAAAAGCAGTTCGTAACATATTGGCGCCCAATTAAACAAAATAAATTGTCGAGGCGACGACGTCTCGCCCATTTATGACCCTGACGTCCCCGCCATCACGACCTATGGCTTGCAACATAGATTGCAATTGCTAGGGAGTGGTGACGGGGAAGTCAGCTGAGTAGGGAAGTTGGAAGTAGAACGGGAGGCACGTCGACATTGCCGACGATTCGCTCCTGGTCACAGTCTTACCAGTGAACCGGTGATGGCATCTTGGGGCAAATCAAGATTTGCATCACGGGGTGCACTGAAGACAATCTGTGATAATTTCTGTGATAGAGTAGTTTTAAAGCTTGTATTTTGTTATTTATGTATTTGAAATGTTTTTTGTTAGGATGTTGGGTTCCTGGGCTTTTCTCCCCGTCCTTGATTTCTAATTTTATGTCGGTTGTAAACTTAATTGCGTAATCGTGACCCGTAGCAACCCTACGCGCTGCACGGTTGCCTCGACTTAAAATAGAAAAAAAGGGCGGGAAAGAAAAGCCAACAGGAGCCAAACCAGCCGATGTCCTTAACTGGCGGCTATCACCACGGGTGATAGCTAGTCCAGTTGACGAACGGCTAGGCGGAGCCGGGAAAATCGGATTTTTGGAGAAAGCGCAAGACAAGTAGGTCGGAAGCCCACCGGCGATGGTCAGTTCCATCTCCCCAAGTCCAGAGTAGTAGGAAGAAAAAAAATAATACAAGAAAATAGGAGATTTGGAAAGGAGTTGGAAAGTGAGGAAGATTTGTTTATTTTATTATTTTTGCTATTAGTTATTTTCGTATTTATTATATTATTTATTATTGTATTTATTTGTTGTCTTATTTATTTATTTATTTATCATATTTATTATCGTATTAGTAGTTCGTGTCTTAAGTATTAATTTCAAAATTCTTGGGAAGCATGTCCGAGGGTAAGGACGTCAGGGATAGGCACGGCCACCAGCTCAGATCGATGGGTCCTCCCGGCGACGACAAGGACGATGTCTGGTCCACGGACGTAGAGGGTGCTGCTGGGTTGCCGCGGATATCGCTGGCTGGGGGTTTACCCAGAACGCCGGTAGGCGGTAGTGCGGTGGATCGGATTCGGGATCAACCGGCGGATCTGGTGCACCATCGGTCGCTCAGGGTCCTGGACTTCAAGGCAATCGTCGAGGCGCAGGATCGACTTCTGGTTCCGGAGCAGACGGCACCACTAAAGCTGAACACGGAACGGGATACAGCGGCGGAGTCGGCGATGAACGCAGCTCTGGCACAGGCTGCCCAAACCTATCGCGCGTCACAAGAGGTAGGAGTGAGCCAGGCGTTGCGGGAAGAAATCAGGAACGGATTCATCGACATGATGAAGTTGTTGAACGACGTCCTGAGGCCAGCCGAGAGCAAACCGCAGCCGCTTCAGGAGGGCGCGAGTCGCCAAGTGTCGATGGTGCCCACACCGTCGTGTCCAGAAGGCGGCGCAAATGGCCCAGCGGGATTTTCGCAGCGGCAGGATACAGGAGGATGCGACCGAAGGCCGCCGGAATTGCCGCCAAGGCAGCGACCTCGACTGCCGGTAGATGACTCTCCAGGGATCGACAGCAGCCTGAGCCAGGAACCCGAGTATCATCGGACAGGCAGGAGCGATCGCCACGCACGGCCATGGCGCATCGAGGACCGAAGGACGGCGGATTTTCGGGACGAGCCGCGGTTATACGCCAACGCGGGAGCCGGCAACGGAAACCGCTACATCCGAATGGACCGATGGAACCTCTCATTCGGCGGCGAAGACGATGGCCATTCCGTGGACGACTTCGTGTTCCGTCTGGAGTTCCTGCAGCGGCAGCATCAATGTCCGTGGAGTGAAGTTCTGCGCAACTTCCATGTTCTCTTATCGGGCAGAGCGAAGGAGTGGTACTGGGTGCATGTACGCCAGTCCAGAGTGGACACTTGGGCCCAGCTGCGCAGGGCTCTGATGGATCGGTTCCGTGGCCACCAGACGGAACACGAAAGGATGCACGAGCTTCTTCAACGTGAGCAACAGCCGGGAGAGAGCGCGAATGACTACATCCATTCCATGCAGCAACTCGCCTCACGCCTGAAAAAACCAATGCCAGAGCGGCAGTTGGTTAAGGTGGTGAAAAAGGGCTTGAGGGATGGCATCGCTAGATATGTTTACACGATGGACGTACTCACCGTGGACGAACTTCGGGAAGAGTGCGTCGAAGTGGAGAGGAGTTTCGTCGAGGGCGTGCTGCTTACCTGCAGCAGAACAAGATACGGGTCAGCCAGGCGCACGTACAGGATGAAGTCGACGAGCAGCGACACCTGGAGGTGGACGAGCTACGTGGGCGAGTCCGAAATCCATTTAGGCCAGGTTGCTGGAATTGCGGGGCTGCGGAGCACGGATTCCAAGATTGCGAAGCCACGGAGTGGAGGAGATTTTGTTTCCGGTGCGGCAAGCTGGGCGTGATTTCTCCAAAATGTCCCGATTGCGCGGAAAACGGTCGGCTGGGCAGTCCGAAAGCGGGAGGGACTCGCCCAGGTTGGAAACCCGCGAAGTAGTTCCGAAGAAAGAAGACGAAAACAAGAATATACATAGTCCATCTGATAGTCATAAGTACTTGTTAAGATACCTGCCGGAGGATGAGAGGCTTCGCCGTTATATGGAGGCACGGAACCGGATCTTTGCGGAGCATCAGCTGAGCGGCATGCGTCTAGTGTCACGGAGAGTCCAGAAGGCAAGGGAGCGCTTCAGGATGAGGAGATCCAGACGACGAGAGGTGGTGGCGGCCGTTAAGCGCATTGATTCCGCTGATCCTCGACCCTTCGCCGACGTGGAGACCTTGGGCAAGCAGCTCACCGGCTTCTTGGATACAGGCGCCAGCGTAAGTGTGCTGGGCAAAGGCTGTCGAGAGCTCGTGGAAGCGCTGGGAGTTACCGTCCAAAAGTATTTTTCGGTAGTCCGTACGGCTTCTGGCGAAGATCGATCCATCATCGGACGCTTGGAGCTGCCTGTGAGGTACAAAGGCGTAAGTAAGCCGGTCACGTTCTACCTGTGCCCATACCTGGAACAAACGGCGTACTTCGGAGTCGACTTCTGGCGAGCCTTCGGACTAGCTCCAGCCGTCGTGGGGAAGCCGGCGACGAGAGGCGTCAAGGCAGCGGAGGAAATCCATGCCAGCCAGATGGAGCACTATGCCGACCAGGAAGATGAGGACGAGGTAAGGGAGGAACCCGAATCCTGGAGCCTTTCTGCGGAGGAAAAGCTGGCGTTAGGCAAAGTCAAGGAGGAGTTCCTTACCTTTGAGAGGGACGGCCTCGGAGTCACCAGCATGGAGAGGCATTCCATCGAGCTGATGGAAGGAGCTCGGGTCTTTAAGGATCGTCCGTATCCGAAGCCAGGGAAAGACCGGTTCTGCCTGGATGCCCGGAAGTTGAACGCCTTGACTATCAAAGATGCATACCCTCTGCCCAGTATAGAAGGAATCCTCTCCAGAATAGACCAGACGCATTACATCTCCAGCGTTGACCTGAAGTTTGCGTTTTGGCAGATCGAACTGGATGAGAAGAGCAAGGAGTACACTGCGTTCACGGTTCCAGGCAGGCCGTTGTACCAATTCCGAATGATGCCGTTCGGACTGTGCAACGCGGCACAACGCTTGGTGCGACTCATGGATCGGAGCGGATACCAGCGGAGCTCAGATCCAACGTCTTCGTCTACTTGGACGACCTGCTAATCCTGGCTCCAGACTTTCAGACGCACCTGAAATACTTGCGTCGGGTAGCCCACAGTCTGAAATCAGCCGGATTGACCATAGGGTTAAATAAGTCGAAGTTTTGCTTCAAATCTTTGACTTACCTAGGGTTTATAGTCGGAGGTGGACGGCTGCAGATGGATCCTGGACGTGTTACGGCAATCCAGAAGATGCCTTACCCGAAATCCATGAAGGAAGTACGTGCCTTCCTCGGCACAGCGGGATGGTATCGACGGTTCGTCAAGAACTTCGCTACGCTAGCCGCACCACTCTCCGAGTCCTTGAAGAAGGCTGGAAACACGAAGTTTTCCCTAAGTCCCAGCGCCACCCAGGCAGTGGATGACCTGAAGTTGGCCTTGACGAGCGCGCCGATCCTGGTTCATGCGGATTTCAAGAAGCATTTCTTCATCCAGTGCGACGCATCCCACGTTGGCGTCGGCGCGGTATTGTTTCAGCGGAACCAGGACGGAGACGAGCAGCCCATCGCGTTCTTCTCGGCCAAGATGAACAAACACCAGGTTAACTACTCGGTCACGGAAAAGGAATGTCTGGCGGCCATCCTAGCTATTCGGAAGTTCAGACCGTATGTGGAAGGGATGCCCTTCACATGCATTACCGATCACGCCAGCCTTAAGTGGTTGATGACAATGAAGGATCTTTCCGGACGACTCGCAAGGTGGTCTCTCCAGCTGCAGGGCTACGATTTCAGCATCGAACATCGCAAAGGCAGCGAGAACGTAGTCGCCGACACCCTATCCCGCATCATCGAGGAAGTCCGGATAGATAGAGTTACTGGGATTCGAGACGACCGAATTTGCTGCGGAGGACTATAAGGAATTAGTGCAAGACGTGGAGTCCAACAGGGAGCACTTACCGGACCTCAAGGTGGATGGCGGACTCATCTTCAAGCGCATGAGTAACCCCAAAATGGACGAGGAATTGGAAGGATCCGAATGGAAGCTGTGGATCCCGCAAAGCCTGACGCACAGCTTGGTAGAGCGTGCTCATTCGGACCCCAAGGCTGGCCATGGTTGGATGACGAAGACCTTAGAGATCCTGCGACGCCAGTTCTATTGGCCAGGGATGACCATCCAGGTACGGGAATACGTCCGGAGTTGCGAGGTGTGCAAGGAATCCAAAGCGCCAAACTTCCGGATGCAGGTCGGAATCGGAAGAAGGGTAGAGACGGAGAGGCCATTCCAGAAACTGTACATCGACTTCCTGGACAAGTATCCGAGGTCCAAGAGTGGACACGCCTGGATATTTATCGTGGTGGACCACTTCTCGAAGTACACCTTCTTAAAGGCGATGAAGGAGGCGACGGCGTCGAACGTTGTAAATTTCCTGGTAAACGAGGTATTTTACAAGTTCGGGGTGCCTGAGACGATACATTCGGACAACGGCAAACAGTTCGTATCCAAGGCGTTTGAGGAGATGATCGATGGCTTCGGTGTATACCACATGAGGACTCCCGTATACTCACCACAGAGCAATGCCGCGGAGAGGGTAAACCGAAACGTCTTGGCCGCAATTCGCAGCTTCTTGGACGAAGATCACCGGGAATGGGATGCACATTTGCCGGAGATTGAGGTGGCCATCCGAAACACTGTCCACTCAGCCACAGGGGAAGCGCCGTTCTTCACTGTATTCGGCCATCACATGTTCCTCAACGGTTCCAGCTACAAACTAGCCAGACGACTCAGGTCTCTGGTCGACCATGAAATGGCCGGAATGCAGACCAAGGACAAGCTTCGGGTTATCCACGCCAAGGTGCAGAAGCAACTGGAGGGTGCATACCAGACGAGCCGGCAGCGCTACGATAAGCGAGCCCGTACTCTGCTCGCCAAGCCAGGCCAAGAAGTCTTCCGCCGCAACTTCGTGCTGAGTGATTTCAGCAAATCTTTTAACGCCAAGTTTGCTCGCAAGTTCCTTAAAGCCAGGGTGGTCAAATCCGTCGGCAGCAATGCATACCTGCTGAAAGATCTCCAAGGCCGCAGTCTGGGAGTGTATCACGCCAAAGACATCCGGTTGTGACCTGAAAGAAGGACAAAACAAACGAGCATCGCGATCACATCTGCAATACTTCCCGTCATGCGTGGGCCCCGCGTTAGGCGCCGATCGAACTGCAGGGTGGTATCAGTGCCGTGTTGAATCCCATCGTATCTCCAAAGCTACCAATTATTTCATCCTTCTGCTGAAACTCCGGGCAGCGCCCCTCGAAATCTTTGGTTGATGTTGCAATTGGAGTCGAGTGGGAGCGACGTTATCGATAGTTTAGGTCGATAGGGCGATAGCTGCAGCAGCGGGATGAGTCTGGCGGGCGATCTGGCCATTTGAAGATTAATACCGGTTCGCTCTGGGATTACTTCAAATGGCCCATGTATCCAATGACCCAATGTCGAGAGAGGCCATGTAATATGGCGGGGGGCGATGATCAGCAGAGCGTGATAGTCGCGGCCATACTGTCCAGCAATCAAGGCAGATGCAGCTAGGAGTGCTAGTATAAATTTTCTTTGTGCCTTAAATTAAATAGTGAGTTATGTGAAAGTTCTATAGTAGTTCGGGATTTAATATTTATCATTTATAAATTGCAGCCGGGGTCCCAATACAAAGGGCCCCGGAAGAATTTATTTGGACTCTATTGACATCGCCATACTTCGACATACCTACCAGCCCGACTTGGCTGACCATCAACCGGTGTCCGTTCGACCCGTGCCAGCGACCAACCAGGAAAGCCTTCTACAATCGACGCCGACGACGTCAACACTTCCCGGTGAGTCCGTTCCGTCGTACCGCGTCCTCCTCCTCCTCTCGGGAACTTCCAGCGCTCGCATTGCGGCGCTGAGAAGTATCGCCATTTTGTCTGGCAGCCGAATCTCGGACTGCCCGTGCACCACTCACCGGAGAGCGCCGTTTTCCCGTATCGCTGCTGGCCTCCGACGGGAAGTCATCAGCCCGGGCAATCATCGCCTCCAGGCCGGCCCGACAGTGGCTGAAAATTAAGAGAAATTAAATACACGTGTACCTCGATTATATATAGTGATATCTACTTACCTGTTTGTGAGTTTATCCGGAGTTAGACCCGAGAGCCTTATTTGTCCTCGTTGTTTGCCTAAAATTAAAAATGTCGCGAGCATTAGTTAAATGGTATAGTTTACAGTGCAGTTACGTACCTTTTTGGCCTGTCCCTTCTTTTCCCTTGGAGCTCCTCAGGATTAGGTGACCATACACACGCGCATCGCGCATGTTCCCTTGAGGCCCGCGTTTCCATGCGAGCTCTACCAATACATGGCTGGTAGAGCATAATTCCCGCGGCGCCTGTACCCTTTCCCAGCAAAACAAATCCTCTGCTTTGACCGCGTAAATATCCGAGACGGCGGCCAGGTTTCGGTCTTAGAGGCTGAGGAAGGATAAATCTATTAAGAGGAGAATGTATATGAACGATTGTACTTACCATATTTATTAAACCTTTGTAATACCCACTATGTGTGAATAAGCTTTCCCAGTGGGGGAGATGGAACCGTAGCCGCAGTCGCGAGGAGGGGGCTCCTGCCGACTGCGAATGGGTGGTGCCCTGCAGCATCTTGAGGGCATCCATGGATGGGCGGGAGCGCTTGGCTAGGACATCGATAGCCACCAAATGTAATCCATTTTCCCGACAATAACTGTAATTTTTGCTTTGTTTACGTTTTTGCCCTTAGTGATGGCCGATAGATTAGTAAGGTGAGACCGCGAAGTTATCGATACTTATGTTGCGAGCTGTGGCATTAGGGGTACTTTGCCCTGAAGACGACTGAGCTAGCGGCACTGCCACCGAAAAAAAGCAGTTCGTAACATATTGGCGCCCAATTAAACAAAATAAATTGTCGAGGCGACGACGTCTCGCCCATTTATGACCCTGACGTCCCCGCCATCACGACCTATGGCTTGCAACATAGATTGCAATTGCTAGGGAGTGGTGACGGGGAAGTCAGCTGAGTAGGGAAGTTGGAAGTAGAACGGGAGGCACGTCGACATTGCCGACGATTCGCTCCTGGTCACAGGCTTACCAGTGAACCGGTGATGGCATCTTGGGGCAAATCAAGATTTGCATCACGGGATGCACTGAAGACAATCTGTGATAATTTCTGTGATAGAGTAGTTTTAAAGCTTGTATTTTGTTATTTATGTATTTGAAATGTTTTTTGTTAGGATGTTGGGTTCCTGGGCTTTTCTCCCCGTCCTTGATTTCTAATTTTATGTCGGTTGTAAACTTAATTGCGTAATCGTGACCCGTAGCAACCCTACGCGCTGCACGGTTGCCTCGACTTAAAATAGAAAAAAAGGGCGGGAAAGAAAAGCCAACAGGAGCCAAACCAGCCGATGTCCTTAACTGGCGGCTATCACCACGGGTGATAGCTAGTCCAGTTGACGAACGGCTAGGCGGAGCCGGGAAAATCGGATTTTTGGAGAAAGCGCAAGACAAGTAGGTCGGAAGCCCACCGGCGATGGTCAGTTCCATCTCCCCAAGTCCAGAGTAGTAGGAAGAAAAAAAATAATACAAGAAAATAGGAGATTTGGAAAGGAGTTGGAAAGTGAGGAAGATTTGTTTATTTTATTATTTTTGCTATTAGTTATTTTCGTATTTATTATATTATTTATTATTGTATTTATTTGTTGTCTTATTTATTTATTTATTTATCATATTTATTATCGTATTAGTAGTTCTTAAGTATTAATTTCAAAATTCTTGGGAAGCATGTCCGAGGGTAAGGACGTCAGGGATAGGCACGGCCACCAGCTCAGATCGATGGGTCCTCCCGGCGACGACAAGGACGATGTCTGGTCCACGGACGTAGAGGGTGCTGCTGGGTTGCCGCGGATATCGCTGGCTGGGGGTTTACCCAGAACGCCGGTAGGCGGTAGTGCGGTGGATCGGATTCGGGATCAACCGGCGGATCTGGTGCACCATCGGTCGCTCAGGGTCCTGGACTTCAAGGCAATCGTCGAGGCGCAGGATCGACTTCTGGTTCCGGAGCAGACGGCACCACTAAAGCTGAACACGGAACGGGATACAGCGGCGGAGTCGGCGATGAACGCAGCTCTGGCACAGGCTGCCCAAACCTATCGCGCGTCACAAGAGGTAGGAGTGAGCCAGGCGTTGCGGGAAGAAATCAGGAACGGATTCATCGACATGATGAAGTTGTTGAACGACGTCCTGAGGCCAGCCGAGAGCAAACCGCAGCCGCTTCAGGAGGGCGCGAGTCGCCAAGTGTCGATGGTGCCCACACCGTCGTGTCCAGAAGGCGGCGCAAATGGCCCAGCGGGATTTTCGCAGCGGCAGGATACAGGAGGATGCGACCGAAGGCCGCCGGAATTGCCGCCAAGGCAGCGACCTCGACTGCCGGTAGATGACTCTCCAGGGATCGACAGCAGCCTGAGCCAGGAACCCGAGTATCATCGGACAGGCAGGAGCGATCGCCACGCACGGCCATGGCGCATCGAGGACCGAAGGACGGCGGATTTTCGGGACGAGCCGCGGTTATACGCCAACGCGGGAGCCGGCAACGGAAACCGCTACATCCGAATGGACCGATGGAACCTCTCATTCGGCGGCGAAGACGATGGCCATTCCGTGGACGACTTCGTGTTCCGTCTGGAGTTCCTGCAGCGGCAGCATCAATGTCCGTGGAGTGAAGTTCTGCGCAACTTCCATGTTCTCTTATCGGGCAGAGCGAAGGAGTGGTACTGGGTGCATGTACGCCAGTCCAGAGTGGACACTTGGGCCCAGCTGCGCAGGGCTCTGATGGATCGGTTCCGTGGCCACCAGACGGAACACGAAAGGATGCACGAGCTTCTTCAACGTGAGCAACAGCCGGGAGAGAGCGCGGATGACTACATCCATTCCATGCAGCAACTCGCCTCACGCCTGAAAAAACCAATGCCAGAGCGGCAGTTGGTTAAGGTGGTGAAAAAGGGCTTGAGGGATGGCATCGCTAGATATGTTTACGCGATGGACGTACTCACCGGCGACGAACTTCGGGAAGAGTGCGTCGAAGTGGAGAGGAGTTTCGTCGAGGGCGTGCTGCTTACCTGCAGCAGAACAAGATACGGGTCAGCGAGGCGCACGTACAGGATGAAGTCGACGAGCAGCGACACCTGGAGGTGGACGAGCTACGTGGGCGAGTCCGAAATCCATTTAGGCCAGGTTGCTGGAATTGCGGGGCTGCGGAGCACGGATTCCAAGTTTGCGAAGCCACGGAGTGGAGGAGATTTTGTTTCCGGTGCGGCAAGCTGGGCGTGATTTCTCCAAAATGTCCCGATTGCGCGGAAAACGGTCGGCTGGGCAGTCCGAAAGCGGGAGGGACTCGCCCAGGTTGGAATCCCGCGAAGTAGTTCCGAAGAAAGAAGACGAAAACAAGAATATACATAATCCATCTGATAGTCATAAGTACTTGTTAAGATACCTGCCGGAGGATGAGAGGCTTCGCCGTTATATGGAGGCACGGAACCGGATCTTTGCGGAGCATCAGTCCAGAAGGCAAGGGAGCGCTTCAGGATGAGGAGATCCAGACGACGAGAGGTGGTGGCGGCCGTTAAGCGCATTGATTCCGCTGATCCTCGACCCTTCGCCGACGTGGAGACCTTGGGCAAGCAGCTCACCGGCTTGTTGGATACAGGCGCCAGCGTAAGTGTGCTGGGCAAAGGCTGTCGAGAGCTCGTGGAAGCGCTGGGAGTTACCGTCCAACCGTATTTTTCGGTAGTCCGTACGGCTTCTGGCGAAGATCGATCCATCATCGGACGCTTGGAGCTGCCTGTAAGGTAAGTAAGCCGGTCACGTTCTACCTGTGCCCATACCTGGAACAAACGGCGTACTTCGGAGTCGACTTCTGGCGAGCCTTCGGACTAGCTCCAGCCGTCGTGGGGAAGCCGGCGACGAGAGGCGTCAAGGCAGCGGAGGAAATCCATGCCAGCCAGATGGAGCACTATGCCGACCAGGAAGATGAGGACGAGGTAAGGGAGGAACCCGAATCCTGGAGCCTTTCTGCGGAGGAAAAGCTGGCGTTGGGCAAAGTCAAGGAGGAGTTCCTTACCTTTGAGAGGGACGGCCTCGGAGTCACCAGCATGGAGAGGCATTCCATCGAGCTGATGGAAGGAGCTCGGGTCTTTAAGGATCGTCCGTATCCGATGTCTCCGGCGAAGCAGAAGGTGGTCGAAGACGAAATCGACAAGATGTTGGAGCTGGGTGTCATCGAGGAGAGCAAAAGCCCGTGGAGCAACCGCACAACAGTGGTGTCGAAGCCAGGGAAAGACCGGTTCTGCCTGGATGCCCGGAAGTTGAACGCCTTGACTATCAAAGATGCATACCCTCTGCCCAGTATAGAAGGAATCCTCTCCAGAATAGACCAGACGCATTACATCTCCAGCGTTGACCTGAAGTTTGCGTTTTGGCAGATCGAACTAGATGAGAAGAGCAAGGAGTACACTGCGTTCACGGTTCCAGGCAGGCCGTTGTACCAATTCCGAATGATGCCGTTCGGACTGTGCAACGCGGCACAACGCTTGGTGCGACTCATGGATCGGGTGATACCAGCGGAGCTCAGATCCAACGTCTTCGTCTACTTGGACGACCTGCTAATCCTGGCTCCAGACTTTCAGACGCACCTGAAATACTTGCGTCGGGTAGCCCACAGTCTGAAATCAGCCGGATGGACCATAGGGTTAAATAAGTCGAAGTTTTGCTTCAAATCTTTGACTTACCTAGGGTTTATAGTCGGAGGTGGACGGCTGCAGATGGATCCTGGACGTGTTACGGCAATCCAGAAGATGCCTTACCCGAAATCCATGAAGGAAGTACGTGCCTTCCTCGGCACAGCGGGATGGTATCGACGGTTCGTCAAGAACTTCGCTACGCTAGCCGCACCACTCTCCGAGTCCTTGAAGAAGGCTGGAAACACGAAGTTTTCCCTAAGTCCCAGCGCCACCCAGGCAGTGGATGACCTGAAGTTGGCCTTGACGAGCGCGCCGGTCCTGGTTCATGCGGATTTCAAGAAGCATTTCTTCATCCAGTGCGACGCATCCCACGTTGGCGTCGGCGCGGTATTGTTTCAGCGGAACCAGGACGGAGACGAGCAGCCCATCGCGTTCTTCTCGGCCAAGATGAACAAACACCAGGTTAACTACTCGGTCACGGAAAAGGAATGTCTGGCGGCCATCCTAGCTATTCGGAAGTTCAGACCGTATGTGGAAGGGATGCCCTTCACATGCATTACCGATCACGCCAGCCTTAAGTGGTTGATGACAATGAAGGATCTTTCCGGACGACTCGCAAGGTGGTCTCTCCAGCTGCAGGGCTACGATTTCAGCATCGAACATCGCAAAGGCAGCGAGAACGTAGTCGCCGACACCCTATCCCGCATCATCGAGGAAGTCCGGTTAGATCCAACGGAGTTACTGGGATTCGAGACGACCGAATTTGCTGCGGAGGACTATAAGGAATTAGTGCAAGATGTGGAGTCCAACAGGGAGCACTTACCGGACCTCAAGGTGGATGGCGGACTCATCTTCAAGCGCATGAGTAACCCCAAAATGGACGAGGAATTGGAAGGATCCGAATGGAAGCTGTGGATCCCGCAAAGCCTGACGCACAGCTTGGTAGAGCGTGCTCATTCGGACCCCAAGGCTGGCCATGGTGGGATGACGAAGACCTTAGAGATCCTGCGACGCCAGTTCTATTGGCCAGGGATGACCATCCAGGTACGGGAATACGTCCGGAGTTGCGAGGTGTGCAAGGAATCCAAAGCGCCAAACTTCCGGATGCAGGTCGGAATCGGAAGAAGGGTAGAGACGGAGAGGCCATTCCAGAAACTGTACATCGACTTCCTGGACAAGTATCCGAGGTCCAAGAGTGGACACGCCTGGATATTTATCGTGGTGGACCACTTCTCGAAGTACACCTTCTTAAAGGCGATGAAGGAGGCGACGGCGTCGAACGTTGTAAATTTCCTGGTAAACGAGGTATTTTACAAGTTCGGGGTGCCTGAGACGATACATTCGGACAACGGCAAACAGTTCGTATCCAAGGCGTTTGAGGAGATGATCGATGGCTTCGGTGTATACCACATGAGGACTCCCGTATACTCACCACAGAGCAATGCCGCGGAGAGGGTAAACCGAAACGTCTTGGCCGCAATTCGCAGCTTCTTGGACGAAGATCACCGGGAATGGGATGCACATTTGCCGGAGATTGAGGTGGCCATCCGAAACACTGTCCACTCAGCCACAGGGGAAGCGCCGTTCTTCACTGTATTCGGCCATCACATGTTCCTCAACGGTTCCAGCTACAAACTAGCCAGACGACTCAGGTCTCTGGTCGACCATGAAATGGCCGGAATGCAGACCAAGGACAAGCTTCGGGTTATCCACGCCAAGGTGCAGAAGCAACTGGAGGGTGCATACCAGACGAGCCGGCAGCGCTACGATAAGCGAGCCCGTACTCTGCTCGCCAAGCCAGGCCAAGAAGTCTTCCGCCGCAACTTCGTGCTGAGTGATTTCAGCAAATCTTTTAACGCCAAGTTTGCTCGCAAGTTCCTTAAAGCCAGGGTGGTCAAATCCGTCGGCAGCAATGCATACCTGCTGAAAGATCTCCAAGGCCGCAGTCTGGGAGTGTATCACGCCAAAGACATCCGGTTGTGACCTGAAAGAAGGACAAAACAAACGAGCATCGCGATCACATCTGCAATACTTCCCGTCATGCGTGGGCCCCGCGTTAGGCGCCGATCGAACTGCAGGGTGGTATCAGTGCCGTGTTGAATCCCATCGTATCTCCAAAGCTACCAATTATTTCATCCTTCTGCTGAAACTCCGGGCAGCGCCCCTCGAAATCTTTGGTTGATGTTGCAATTGGAGTCGAGTGGGAGCGACGTTATCGATAGTTTAGGTCGATAGGGCGATAGCTGCAGCAGCGGGATGAGTCTGGCGGGCGATCTGGCCATTTGAAGATTAATACCGGTTCGCTCTGGGATTACTTCAAATGGCCCATGTATCCAATGACCCAATGTCGAGAGAGGCCATGTAATATGGCGGGGGGCGATGATCAGCAGAGCGTGATAGTCGCGGCCATACTGTCCAGCAATCAAGGCAGATGCAGCTAGGAGTGCTAGTATAAATTTTCTTTGTGCCTTAAATTAAATAGTGAGTTATGTGAAAGTTCTATAGTAGTTCGGGATTTAATATTTATCATTTATAAATTGCAGCCGGGGTCCCAATACAAAGGGCCCCGGAAGAATTTATTTGGACTCTATTGACATCGCCATACTTCGACATACCTACCAGCCCGACTTGGCTGACCATCAACCGGTGTCCGTTCGACCCGTGCCAGCGACCAACCAGGAAAGCCTTCTACAATCGACGCCGACGACGTCAACACTTCCCGGTGAGTCCGTTCCGTCGTACCGCGTCCTCCTCCTCCTCTCGGGAACTTCCAGCGCTCGCATTGCGGCGCTGAGAAGTATCGCCATTTTGTCTGGCAGCCGAATCTCGGACTGCCCGTGCACCACTCACCGGAGAGCGCCGTTTTCCCGTATCGCTGCTGGCCTCCGACGGGAAGTCATCAGCCCGGGCAATCATCGCCTCCAGGCCGGCCCGACAGTGGCTGAAAATTAAGAGAAATTAAATACACGTGTACCTCGATTATATATAGTGATATCTACTTACCTGTTTGTGAGTTTATCCGGAGTTAGACCCGAGAGCCTTATTTGTCCTCGTTGTTTGCCTAAAATTAAAAAGGTCGCGAGCATTAGTTAAATGGTATAGTTTACAGTGCAGTTACGTACCTTTTTGGCCTGTCCCTTCTTTTCCCTTGGAGCTCCTCAGGATTAGGTGACCATACACACGCGCATCGCGCATGTTCCCTTGAGGCCCGCGTTTCCATGCGAGCTCTACCAATACATGGCTGGTAGAGCATAATTCCCGCGGCGCCTGTACCCTTTCCCAGCAAAACAAATCCTCTGCTTTGACCGCGTAAATATCCGAGACGGCGGCCAGGTTTCGGTCTTAGAGGCTGAGGAAGGATAAATCTATTAAGAGGAGAATGTATATGAACGATTGTACTTACCATATTTATTAAACCTTTGTAATACCCACTATGTGTGAATAAGCTTTCCCAGTGGGGGAGATGGAACCGTAGCCGCAGTCGCGAGGAGGGGGCTCCTGCCGACTGCGAATGGGTGGTGCCCTGCAGCATCTTGAGGGCATCCATGGATGGGCGGGAGCGCTTGGCTAGGACATCGATAGCCACCAAATGTAATCCATTTTCCCGACAATAACTGTAATTTTTGCTTTGTTTACGTTTTTGCCCTTAGTGATGGCCGATAGATTAGTAAGGTGAGACCGCGAAGTTATCGATACTTATGTTGCGAGCTGTGGCATTAGGGGTACTTTGCCCTGAAGACGACTGAGCTAGCGGCACTGCCACCGAAAAAAAGCAGTTCGTAACATATTGGCGCCCAATTAAACAAAATAAATTGTCGAGGCGACGACGTCTCGCCCATTTATGACCCTGACGTCCCCGCCATCACGACCTATGGCTTGCAACATAGATTGCAATTGCTAGGGAGTGGTGACGGGGAAGTCAGCTGAGTAGGGAAGTTGGAAGTAGAACGGGAGGCACGTCGACATTGCCGACGATTCGCTCCTATTCACAGGCTTACCAGTGAACTGGTGATGGCATCTTGGGGCAAATCAAGATTTGCATCACGGGATGCACTGAAGACAATCTGTGATAATTTCTGTGATAGAGTAGTTTTAAAGCTTGTATTTTGTTATTTATGTATTTGAAATGTTTTTTGTTAGGATGTTGGGTTCCTGGGCTTTTCTCCCCGTCCTTGATTTCTAATTTTATGTCGGTTGTAAACTTAATTGCGTAATCGTGACCCGTAGCAACCCTACGCGCTGCACGGTTGCCTCGACTTAAAATAGAAAAAAAGGGCGGGAAAGAAAAGCCAACAGGAGCCAAACCAGCCGATGTCCTTAACTGGCGGCTATCACCACGGGTGATAGCTAGTCCAGTTGACGAACGGCTAGGCGGAGCCGGGAAAATCGGATTTTTGGAGAAAGCGCAAGACAAGTAGGTCGGAAGCCCACCGGCGAGGGTCAGTTCCATCTCCCCAAGTCCAGAGTAGTAGGAAGAAAAAAAATAATACAAGAAAATAGGAGATTTGGAAAGGAGTTGGAAAGTGAGGAAGATGTGTTTATTGTTATTTATTTTTGCTATTAGTTATTTTGTACCCTCTCCTAATAAGCAGCCCCACTAACGACTTAGCTATGCCTCCTCTCTTGACAAATGCGTTCACTCCAGCAAACAACGATCCAGATAACGAGGTGCAAACCACCCTGACCAGCAGTATTTTAGGGTCTCGAGACGACAACGCCGTGCGAAATAATCCATTTCGACGGAATCATGCTACTGTTTCAGCGGAACCAGTAGAGGAAGGGCGAGCGCCTTCCCCAGTCAGACCAGGATACACGCCTGACACTGGAGGAGCACTAGCCGCAATCACCGCAAACGCCGAGCAAGAAGAATTAGAACCCTGGGTAAACAAATTCCTACAGGAGGAATTGGCCAAATTCGAAGGATTGACGGGAGTGTCAAATATCGCTGAGCATACGATCACGATGCGAGATGATAAGCCCATCAAACAGAGGTATTTTCCTAAGAATCCCGCGATGCAGAGGATTATCGATGAGCAGATCGACGAACTGCTACGCAACGACTGTATAGAGCCTTCTCGGAGCCCCCACAGCGCCCCTATTGTACTCGTGGGCAAGAAATCTGGAGAGATGCGACTATGTGTAGATTTTCGACAACTAAATGCCCATTATATTCCAGATGCATACCCGCTGCCAAGGATAACACACATCTGGGAGCGTCTGCGCCATGCCAAGTACATATCGACGCTCGATTTGAAGAGCGGATATTGGCAAATCCCTGTAGCCGAGTCCAGCCGCGAGTGCACAGCATTTACAGTCCCCGGGAGGGGCTTGTACCACTGGAAAATGATGCCGTTTGGCCTCCACTCAGCACCAGCCACATTCCAGCGGGCGCTCGACAGCGTCATAGGACCGGACATGGAGCCCAACGCGTTTGCGTATTTGGATGACATCATCATCATCGGCCGCACTCTGGAGGAGCATGTGCAGCATCTACAAGAAGTATTTCGACGGCTACGAAAGGCGAACCTTCGTCTCAACGCGAAGAAATGCAGTTTCTTTAAGCGCAGCCTGGTGTACTTGGGACACGTCATCAGTGAGGAGGGAATTCACACGGATCCCGACAAGATTTCGGCAGTACGGCGACTGAGTCCGCCCACCACATGCAAGGAGTTGAGGAGATGTCTAGGGATTGCGTCATGGTACAGGAGATTTGTACCCAACTTTGCCAGCGTAGTGCAGCCCATGTCTTTGCTACTCAAGAAAGGAAAGAAATGGCAATGGGAGCAGGAGCAGCAAGATGCGTTTGAGGAACTCAAAAGAAAACTCACGGAGGCGCCGGTTCTCGCCTGCTCCGACTTCAACGAGAAGTTCGTGTTGCAAACAGACGCCAGCGACATCGGCCTAGGAGCAGTTTTAACTGGGAGAAGAACGAGTCAACGAGAACGCATTCGCCAGCAGACGCCTCATCGCCGCCGAGGAGAACTACTCCGCCACAGAAAAGGAGTGTCTGGCTCTCATATGGGCCATCAGGAAACTCAGATGCTACTTGGAAGGTTATCGATTTGAGGTGATAACGGACCACCTCGCCTTGAAGTGGCTCAACTCGATTGATAATCCCACCGGCCGCATAGCGCGCTGGGCGTTTGAACTGCAGCAGTACCAGTTTGACGTCACCTATCGACGCGGGAGCCAGAACATTGTTGCAGATGCACTTTCTCGACAGCCTTTGGAAGTACTTCAGATGATCCAGGAGGATAAGCCGGGATGCACATGGTACCAGCGGATGCTGAAACTTGTTCAGGACAGGCCTGAAGATTACCCGGACTACGCGTACGAGAACCAACAGCTCTATCGGCATATCGGATCCCGACCTGACGACGAAGACTCCGTGCCCTGGAAACTGTGCGTAGCCAAGGAACACCGACAGCGAGTACTGTCGGAATGCCATGACCAGCCGACGGCAGGACATCTCGGAATCAGGAAGACAACCACCCGCATCGCCCAGAGATATTACTGGCCAGGTCTTTTCCGCGATATTGCCAGGTATGTCCGCAAGTGTGACACTTGCCAACGGTTCAAAGTCAGCCAAACCAAACCGGCGGGTAAAATGTTTACCAGACAGATTAACGAGCCGTTCGATACTGTCTGCGCCGATTTTATTGGCCCCTTCCGCGATCCAAGAGTGGGAATACGATGCTGCTCGTATTCTTCGACGCCTTTTCGAAATGGGTTGAGTTGGTCCACTTGAGAAAAGCTACTTCGGCGCATCTCGAAAAATCCTTTCGGGAGAGGATTTTGAATCACTTTGGTATTCCCCGAACATTTGTCTGCGATAATGGGACACAGTTTACGAGTCGTTCATTCAAAGCCTTCTGCAAGCAGGCGGGAATGGAGATCCAACATACAGCACCTTATACTCCGCAGCAGAACCCGACAGATAGGGTCAATCGCACCATTAAAACGATGGTCGCCCAGTATATCGAGGGCAAGCAGACGACGTGGGACGAACTTCTGCCCGAACAGAATCTGGCAATTAATAGCAGCATCTCAGAATCAACCGGATTCAGTCCAGCGTTCATCGTCCAAGGCAGAGAGCCACGACTCCCAGGAGCCTTGTATGATGACGTGACTCCAGGACCAAGCCAAGCGCCACGTTCACCCGAAGCGAAAGCGGAATTGCTACGGGACATTTTCAAGGTAGTACAGGAGAACACTCAGAGAGCTTCGTTGGAGCAGCGGAAGCATTACGATCTCAGGCGACGTGCGTGGAGACCGACCATAGGATCGCTGGTTTTCGTAAAACAGCATCATTTGTCCAGGGCAGCGGATAACTTTGCCGCTAAGCTAGCACCCAAGTACGAGGGCCCGTACAAAGTAAAGTAAAAACCCAGTTAGTAATCGTTAAAACAAAGCACTAATACCCTTTTGTTCTCCCCTACAGACATGGCGTCGGACAACCCGTCACACCTGTGGCGCATGACAACACGCAAGCCATGGCCACCCACATTTCTCAACGCCCCCCGAAGTAGGAGGGGAATGTGAGGAGTCGTTTGACCCCTCACAAATAGCGCCACCAACATCGCCAGCGCCAACAGCATCGGCCGCCAGCGCCAACAACATCGCCAGCTAGCAGCTACAACATCGCCAGCGCCAACAGCATCGGCCGCCAGCGCCAACAGCATCGGCCGCCAGCGCCAACAACAACGCCAGCTAGCAGCTACAACATCGCCAGCGCCAACAGCAAACAAAACCCTCGCGAATAACTTTGTAAAAAAAAACATTGTACAGTGAATTTAATATATAAGCTTAGCCAATAATCATAAGATTTGTAATTATATTGATACACAATAATTATTTTAGCTCAGCCTAAGCGATAGGTTCTGTTTACCTTTTCCCCCTCCGTTCTCACATGAGCAGTAGCCACACACACACACACACACACCAGGAGAGCAACGAAATATGCACCACGATAAGTGCAGCGCCGCACAGGAGCAAGCGAGAGAGGACATGCGATCGAGGAGGAAAACAACCCCCGAAAATTGGCACGCGCCAAGGGAAGAGCGAGAGAAAATGAGTACCGAAACTTCGACAAGTGGAAAGAACCCAGAGCAGCCGAAAACTTGAACAAAACGCGGCGGCAAAGCTTGACCAGCTCTCTTTTGGAAAAGGCGGTGCACGGGATCAGAAGTGCGAGGAGTCATTTTTGCAAAGGCGGTGCACGGGATCAGAAACAGGTCTCTCTTTTGGAAAACGCGGCGCACCGGACCAGAAGTGCGAGCAGTTCACTTTTGGACTTTTGGAAAACGCGGCGCACCGGACCAGAAGTGCGAGAAGCAGGGGACTCTTGCAAAGGCGGCGCACGGGATCAGAAGTGCGAGCAGAGCATATTTATGTGGACAACAGGAGTCTTTTGCCTTCGGGCTGATGCCAAGTGACCCAGGAAGGAGTTTACCTAGACGACCTCGAGGAGGGTGTGCCGGCCCAGGACCAGCGGCGGAGCACCCGGAGTCACGCGTGTGTGTGTGCGTGAGAGCGAGACGGGTGAGTGAGTGGAGTGAACCGCGTTTTGGCCAGCGAGAGTCCCGTGCAATGAGAAATTTCTCGAAGGCCTCGATGCGGTTTCGCCCAGAGTAGGCTAGAATTTATAAACCATGACCTAACCTAACCCGTTAATTGCGAGCACTGAGAAAAAAAAACATGAACCAAGAATTTAAACAAAGAATATTTTCTTACATATCTGAACACAAAATTTGCCGCTGCCATGTTGTTCTTTTTCCCTTTGACTACTTTGATTTCCGATTTGATTTCCGAGCTGACTACACCGAGAGGAAGGGGTGGACCCAACTTTAGGAAACCCGTTGCTCATTAATTAAATAAAAATATTTCTCAGATATTAAAAATACTACGCACTGCCACACCCTCTTTCCAAAGGAACTTCGGGAAATATTTTTTTAAAAGGAAAATTTATTCTTCTTCTTTTATCACTGCCGGCTGTATTGAGCCAACTCGCGCCCGACTACACTGGGAAAACAAAATAAAGTAGAAACTCGAGTTACAAATGAATCAATAAAAATACCCCAATAAATGTATTTCTCGCCTGATTTTAATGCAACTCGTAGGGAAAAAAATCCAATCAAGCTGGCCACGCATAAATATGAATATTTCCAGACAAATGCCTAGATTTTACGCCATAAATTCTGCCCTAGGGAAAAGTTGTCCCCATAATCGATCCCCTCTATCTCGGCCTTCTCGTAGCGAATGCTATGAGCCAGGCCCAAATGCGCGTTACCGCTGACGCTTTTCACTCTGCTACAGACACCGAATAAACTGTTTCTCTCACTCCGTACCCCGGTGGCTGGCACTCTACATCTCACGCCAGCCAACCGATTTTCGTATTAGACCTTTTTGTCCCATATCTTTACAAATATTTTCGGTAAAGAGACCCTGGCGGGACTGAGTATATCCCAGCCTACGAGACTTCTTTACAACTTTCAATGTTGTTTTGCGTCTGTTGTGTTTGCTTGCTGTGGCCGCTCGCTTGTGTTTTCCGTTTGTTGCTGTTTTTTGAATATAAAATAAACGACGCGCCGAAAGTAATTGTTATTTGTTCCCCGTGCCCCGTGTTTTTTTTTTGCGTCTAGTAGTCCTTGTGCCCGTCGAACGGAAGTGTCAAACTCACCAGTGCTAGTCGCCCCAGTTGTGCAGTCAGTAGGACCACAAGTTTCCACATTTCCACACACGACAGGCCTGTTTGCTGCTCTCTCTGCCCGGCAAACAAACATTTAGTGAATATTTTCTACACCTTTTGTTCGGTCGTGTTTTTTTTATTTTGCTAAAGTCACGTTGTGCCATCGGTATTGTTTTCGTTTCGGTTTTCGGGGAACAGTGCCGTTGTTCGTCTTGGGGGTCTAGTGACCTTGCGCGACCCGCACCATGGACCTGCGCAGCTGGCGTAAGGTCCTTATCCAGTAGGTCATCGAGTGTCGCTTCACCGAACACAACTTCATCACACTGGAGCAGTCGGACATCGATGCCTTCTTCTCGATCTACGTGCAAAAGGCCCAGGTGGCGCCGGTAGAGGAGGAGAACGCGCTGCCGGCCCAGCCTGGGGAGCACCGCTCCCCCCTGCAGAACTTCCTCCGAGATCATTATCCAGAGTTCAGTGCCCACATAGATGGCCGTGGCCAACTTGTGACCGCGGACTACGTGTATGTCTACACACTGCTCCTGCATTACTTATGCGTGAAGCAGCCCAGCGTGTTTATCCACAGCATCTGCAAGAAGCTGCCGGAGCTAGTGCAGACCTGCATCGCAAACTTCTTCGGCCAGACGTTGGAGCAACAGCTGACGCGCCAATTTCTCCGCCAGTCTATGAACAATGTGGCTGTGATTTACCGCCAGGGCGTCCAGATCAGCCCCAGTCGTCCGAGCTGCAGCACCATGAGTCCCGACCATGGGTCTCATTATTTGGCTAGTTTTAAGCAACAAGTTAGGGGAGGAAAATCCTTGGAAAATCCCAAAACCTTTTCGAGGCGCCAAGGGAACTAGCTTAAAAGAGGACTTGAGAAGTGTACATACCCTTGCATGTCCTATAATAATCTAAGGTTTCACTAAAATTGTATAAAATGGCCATTAATCCTTGAATCCTACTATTTCAACTAGTTTATTGACAATAAAGTGAAGTAAAGTAAAATGGAAGAAAGAAAATCCTTTGAAAATCCCAAAATAAGAAAATAACTAAATTAAAAAGGGGAATTTGATATGTACATATCTAAAAAGAATTTATATTCCCTTGTATTTATAATCACAATTCAATATTTGACTAAATAGGAATAAAATAAACATTTGCCCTTGAATAATATTTATATTTCAACTAGTTTTATTGAAATTAAAAAAAATTGCTCATATAATCAGTTCTATAAGTTAAATATCAAGTCGGTTAGGGTCTATACAAAGTCCTTCCTTTTCCCCATGAATGTTCCTATATCCAAAACATTTTTTTCTTATCTAGATATGAGGTAATACACCCTGACAGTACTGAAATAATATACAATGACCATTAGTCCTTGAATACCATTATTTCCACTTGTTCTGTTTACAACAAAGTGAAATTCTCATATAATCAGTTCTTTAACAATCGACTCTGGTAGGTGCCTATGTTTTTTCTATATGAAAGTTCCTATATCAAAGGTGTCTTGGAATCTAGACTCATGACATTTGGGCAACCATGACTTTGAAAAAATAGTATCCCCTATAGTATAGTATAGTATTGAAAAAATAGTATAGTATAGTAGTAAAATAGATGAAGGCTGACAACCCTGTTTTTCAGGAGACATGACATGCAAAATTATTTCGGGCTGGAAATGCAAAATACCCGAACTCACCTCGGTGGAAGTTCTGCAGAGACGAGCGGCGAGGGTCGGCAGCGCGTTCTCCTCCTCCACCGGCGCCACCTGGGCCTTTTGCACGTAGATCGAGAAGAAGGCATCGATGTCCGACTGCTCCAGCGTGATGAAGTTGTGTTCGGTGAAGCGACACTCGTTGACCTGTGTCGGGAAATCGCGTAAGTGGATGGCATCGGGAAGACCTGCGAAGATCCCAGGATCTCTACTACTTACCCACTGGATATGGACCTTACGCCAGCTGCGCAGGTCCATGGTGCGGGTCGCGCAAGGTCACTAGACCCCCGACGAACAACGGCACTGTTCCCCGAAAACCGAACCGAAAACAATACCGATGGCACAACGTGACTTTAGCAAAATAAAAAAAACACGACCGAACAAAAAGTGTAGAAAATATTCAATAAATGTTTGTGTTTGCCGGGCAGCGAGAGCAGAAAACACGTCTGTCCTGTGTGGAAATGTGGAAGCCTGTGCTCCTACTGACTGCACAACTGGGGCGACTAGCACTGGTGAGTTTGACACTTCCGTTCGACGGGCACAAGGACTACTAGACGCGAAAAAAAAATACACGGGGCACGGGGTACAAATAACATTTACTTTCGGCGCGTCGTTTATATTATATTCAAAAGCCGACGCTAGGGATGGGAGAAATGTATCAAAATCGATACTTTTCGTATAAAAATAAATATTTATATCGTGATATTTTTCAACTGACTTATCGCTGTTATCGCTATCAGCAACGTAAGTGACGGAAACGTAAGTGCGTAAATACAAATAAATATTTATGTCCTTCAAATTAGCGTCGGCCTGTTAGCAATGTCCGTCAAATTAGCGTCGGCCTGTTAGCAACGAAAGTGGAACGGTGGAATTTGGAACATGGGGGCTCTTTTTATTTTTAAATTTTCTCGCTTTTTGGGGACCAAATCGAAAAATCTAAAATGCTAGATTGTTAAGAAAGAAAAGATCTATCGATCTAGGTAGGTTTGAGACACATCCGAGGTCTATTAATGTTTCAAAAATGCATTTGAAAAATCGTGTCCCCACAATTTTCTTAACTGCTCCCCTCACAGAGGTTGTGCCAATATGCACGATAAGCCAAGCTATTGGGGGTTAATTCAAGCTCCTTTTCTGAAAGTTCCATTAAAATCAAACCCACAGTTTTCGAGAAAATAGCCTAACAGTGACGCAACCTCGGATTTTCCCCATACAAAAAAGGGGGCAAAAATGAAATTACCTACGGCTCCACTCCTAGAAGTTGTGCCAACATGCACGGTATATGGGTAGATAGGGGATAATCTAAGGAGTGTTCTGTGAAAATTTTATCAAAATCAAACCCACAGATTTTGAGAAAACTGCTTTACAGTTGGGGGTGCTAAAAAGGTTAATAAAAGACCGTTTAATCCAGAAACTGAACCTTTAGATACTAAGACATGAACCACAATGTAAACAGCTTAGCCATGACAATCATTCGACGCTAACTTTCTATAACTTTATACAACTTTCACAGAGGTTGTGCCAACTTGCACGGTATCGCATTAGAAGGGGCATCATTTTAGCTAATTTCTGAATAAATTACAGGCAATTCAAATCCACAGTTTTCGAGAAATTCAAGTATTTTCAATTATGGCTTTTGCCACGCGGTCACACTGTCCAGGCCAGCGAGAAATCGTATGCACCCGTGACATCAACCATCAAAATATATATGCAAATTTTAATTAATTCATACAACTCTCACAGAGGTTGTGCCAACTTGCACGGTATCGCATTCGAAGGGGCATCATTATAGCTAATTTCTGAGTTAATTACAGGCAATTCAAACCCACAGTTTTCGAGAAATTCAAGTATTTTCAATTATGGCTTTTGCCACGCGGTCACACTGTCCAGACCAGCGAGAAAGCAAATTCAGCCAAGACATTTACCACGAAAAGGTATTTATCGATATATCGCCAAGTGCCAAGCTACGACCTACAACACTTAATTGAGCCAATCGAATACTTTTGGCCGCCAAGTATTGAAAAATATATATTTTATGTTTCAAATTTTCATTGTGATATGTATGCACCCCCTAATTGGTATTTATTTCCCTATTATTTTAATGTATAATTCATCGAAATCGAGCCAGTGGTTTGGTAGAATTTAACATTTTATTGATTTAAGAAAAATATAAAAATTACCTATTTGCTATTGTGGAGTTGCCATACTGCCGAACAGAATCCCCGTTACTTTGAATTAGAAGCTCGTGCAGAGAAGTAAAGTGAAAAGAAAATAAAAGCTGAAATTTATAATAAAACTTAAAACATAGATACATCATGTGTAATTTATTCGTATTAAAACTATTTTGCTGCTCGCTAATGCGATTAGTGTGAGTGCTGGCAGCGCGGTTGCCAAACGATTTAAAAATCGCTTAACAGACAACACATCCGCGGCCCAGCTTCATCGCGCCCAACATCCCAGCTTCCACAAAGTGCATATCGATTTCCTTCTGTGTCGACATGTTGATGTCCCAGTGCCACAGAGAGTCTGCTGCATCATTTCTAAGTCTCCTCCGGCTTTTGTTTGAGTTTCGATTCGTGACTTCTCCATCCTGGTTGAAAGTAAATCCGCTCGACACAAAAGGAGCGCGCAGAAGCACACGGAGTTTAGCTGGTACAGCGAGGAGCACTCTTCAACTTCCTCAATATTTGGCAACAATAATTTAATGTCTACATAAGGTGGCAAAAAAACTTTGACCAAGTGCCACCTTTTCGGATCGTGCCTGCAACTCCAGTGGCGGCTTACCAATGTTTAACCAGAGCTGCATAACAGGCGCAGAGCTACAGCAATAAGCCCCGGAGGAGATACTGCTGAGAAGACTTGGATATTTTTGAGAAAAAATTTTTTTATTGGACGGAAGAGGCGAGCCCCAATTGGTATGCATAGCCGAGGACATCGGGCAGGTGCTGAAATCCCATTCTCCCCCAACTAACATTCCGGGGATATGGCGACAAATCCGCTCTTAATTAATTAACATTTGACTTTGTGTACCGCCATGTGAGCTAATTAGAGGTCGCGACCCCCCGCATGGCGACCCCAATTAGTCGCCCCATTCGATTAAACCCGAGTGCGCTTCGGCTGCATTCCGGAATGGTGTCATACCTGCCATAAAGCATGTCTGCCAGCCGTCAAACGCGCCGGGACCAAGATGACATTGCATCACCACCATCCCCCCGACCCAGGGCTTAGTTCGGTGCGTGTGCTTAAACAATTGCATGGCCGGGTGGGAAGCCCTATTTGCCTTTCGGAAAAGAAATTCCTGGAACGGCCCTTATTAAATTGCTCAACCTAAAAGTTATGAATTTCTCACACGGACACCCTACAACAATTTGGCTCTCAAGTGGAGCAGTGGCGGATCTAGGGGGGGCGAAAGGGCCAAGCGCCCCGGGCGCCAAGTCTGAGAGGCGCTAAATCGAGTCCGACTAGCAATATATGTTTCGAGAATTCATATTTTCCCGCGGCGCTGCGCATGTAACGCTCCCTATAGAATACAAGTGTAAGTGTTTTATGATGTGATCAAAAGGAAAAGGGACGCTTGAAACGTCATAACAAACTTTCTTGCTTAGAGAGAGAGAGGGAGAGAGAGCGAGCAGTATACGTGTTAGGCTATGAACGCGTTTATTTACATACATTCCAATCAAGGCAGTGTTTTTCTATTGCAACATTTAATCAAGGTACTTACGCTTCGATGTTATTTATCAAATATTATTCACTGAACCTTCCATTTCTTGATGTTCTAAAAATATATTTCTACTATTTCAAATTAGGCGTGGAAAACACAAAAATGAAACGAATAAAACCAAGTGGTGCCCAGTTCAAACAACACACCGAAAATTTGTCGAAAAAATTTATGTTAAATGAAAAGTCATAACAAGGAAACCTCAGACACCTCAAATTCAGGTGGAATCTTTATCAAAGGAGATTCCGGAGATAGAAACCGCTGGACAATCATCTGTTGGAATTGATAGTGAAAAACAAACAAAATACTCCTAATGTTATTCGTACAGCAAAAAGGGAGGGGGCGGAATTTTTCGCTTTGCCCCGGGCGCCAGCAACCCTACATCCGCCACTGCAGTGGAGTTCATGACTGGGACCCCGGGTGGAGCGGACGCGTCCGCAAAACATTACTCAAATCGCCCCCAATGGTGGTGTATTTATATTTCGGGGCACGGAGGCCAGCTGACCGACTCATGGACGCGCAACAATTCCATTTACAAATTATAGCTTCGGTGTTTTTTAACATATAACCTCCTAAGCTTGGAAATAATTTTTATTTATTTATTTATATTCTGGTTTTGGGACAATTGCAAATTGCCACCAACCACTTAATTTAGCTATAGCTACTGGGCCTTAAGCTATTTACATATTTTCTGCAAAAGTTTATTTATGTATAGTTATTAACAAAATTTAGATATTGTTATATAAGCGTATGGCCTTGATGAAATCATTGGCGCTGGCGATATTGGTGGATTTTAGGGATAGGGCATCAGGTGACTTTATGGAGAGGAAAAAGTGCCGCACGTTGTTTCGCGTACCGCAGAGCTCGCACTGGGGTGGGGGTTGTTTATTGAGAACATGCTCATGGGTGTATCTTGAGTGTCCAAAACGTAGTCTTAAGAATTTTGTGAGATCTCTGCGGTTGATGTTGTCTTCGGATGGGATGGTGTAATCTTTAATTGATCATTTCTTTTCGTTGACATATTTGTAGTGGTCAGATGCGTTTTGCCAGATCGATTCCATTTGTTTTTTGAAAGTATTTTTAATGAATAACTGTGTGTCTGTGAAGTTATAGTTGCATTCCATAACCTGTGGGCTTCTTTTGCTGCTAGGTCTGATGTGTCGTTACCTGGAATCCACAGTAATATAATCTTTGGTTGGTGGCGGTTGAGGATGTCTCGAATACGAACGGTATAGAAAGATTGGTTATTGGTGTTGGTAACTGAACCCTTCAGTTCTGCAGTAGGGAAGCGGTGACATGGCTCAAGGCAAAAAGCTTTTTTTGTGCCTAAAACGCTGTGCCGCTGTTGACGTCAGCAGAGCAGTCGGCGCAGCGTAGAAGACTGCCCACGAAAACGATCGTGCAACAAAGAGAGGCAGATATTCGGATATTTCCCTCTCTTTCTTGTCTTATAATCTGCCTGCACTCCACGCTCGCAGAGACAAATTTCGGCTGGTCCGTTATTTTTTTTGCGTCTCTCCGTTATGTTCGGCTAGCGACTAATATTTCGGCGGAAAAATTTTCGTGAAGAAGCGACATGTGAATGCCCTAATATTTTAGGAGCATTATTGTGTATCGAAAAAAACAACTAATATTGTTTTATAAAAGTAAACTATTTGATTATAGTAAAATTTAGTAAATTGAATTTACTTATAATGTTATATTTACTTATTATACATTCTTATTACAATATAATTTTATAGTTAAGTTATAGAAATTTAGTCCGCTAAAATTGATTTAAGTATTTAAAACATTTAAGTATTAACATTTAAAAAAAAATCGTATTGTATTTTTTACTCAAGAAGTAAAAACTAAGTCGGATATATTTTACTTTAGAAAGGGTATAGGTGCAGTGGCACGCGCCAACAGCGAAGAGAAAACAAAAGAAATCTAGTAAAGGGGTGAGAAGACTTGGTGCATTCTGTTTGAGTGATTGAAAGGGAAGCATCCATTTTAATGGTGCGCAGCAGAGTTACTTTAATCGTTTAGTTAATATAATAAAGTCAGGTAAGTGCTACATTAAGTTTAAGATGTTGTGCATTGATCTTAGTTTAAAGTACGTAAATTTTGAAGGTATTCAATGGGTTCCGTTAGCCGAAAGTGGATGACGAAATGTTTTGTGCCAATAAAAATTCTGCAACAAGCTATAAAAGGTAAATATACAATTAAACAAATAAAACGCATTTTTTAAACATATGTTTTTCAGGAGCGTTGGCCAAGGATTCAGAGGACCCGGACAAAGGTTTAAAAACGGCGATGTCTAACGTTAAAAATAAGCTTACGAAGCAAAAAAACAGAAACAATAATTGTACAATTTTTGAAGGGAAGTTACAGCCCTTCAGTTCCAAAAAAAAAAATTTCACTTGTGAATCACCTTGTGAATCCCGTGGGACATGTCCTCTTGCACAAGTGAAGAACAAGTGACGCTCCATATAGAAAATTGTATGGGATGTCCGCATTTTCACAAGTGAAAATTCAAACGAAAATTTTTCGAAGTCCCACGGGATTTCACTTGTTCCTTATACTCATGAAACGTCCCAAGTGAAATCACTTGTAAGAATTAGAATTTTTCCATGAGTTTTCACTTATTAAATCACTTGCAAGTGACACGTCCCAAGTGAAATAACTTGTGAAAATCAGATTTTTTCCATGAGTTTTCACTTATTAAATCACTTGCAAGTGACACGTCCCAAGTGAAATCACTTGTGAAAATCAGAATTTTTCCATGAATTTTTCCAAGTAACACGTCCCAAGTGAAATCACTTGTGAAAATCAGAATTTTTCCATGAGTTTTCACTTATGAAATGACTTGCAAGTGACACGTCCCAAGTGAAATCACTTGTGAAAATCAGATTTTTTCCATGAGTTTTCACTTATAGAATTTAAAATACATAAATTTGTATATACTTTTAAATATATTTTAATTAAATAATGTTATTTAGGTTTTCTGTTAAAGGACAATTATTGTTAGTAAGCCTAATTTTGTGTTACGTTAATTTGCTTTTTACATTGGTCATCGCCTTCCTTAAACCTTTGTCCGGGTCCTCCGAATCCTTGGCCAACGCTCCTGATAACGATCGTAACGAGTGATACACCAATCGAAAGGTATCGCAAAAACCAAAAAGATTGCATACCAAGACTTTCGAAATATAGATTTGTTTGGGAGAAAAGGCGGTGAAAGTGTAAAAGTAAAATTTTAGAAAATTGGAGCTGCTGGATATTGTGGGGCTAAAAACCCCCGGCTATTTAGCTAGTTTTATTCTTACTGGGAATACGCGTCGGATGACACCTCATTTGTTGAAATGAATTTTAAAAGCAATTAAAACTTATACCAAAAGTACACCAAACTTTTATGAACTATGTACTTATGTTTGTATAATTAAGTTTAGTTCGTCTTAACTTGTTTCCAGTCCATTTTTAAAGTACTTAGACCAGATAATAATGAGAAACAATACGATCCTTGAACGATCACATTTTCCCCAATTTCAAAGGCGACTCAACATACAAGCTCAAAGTGTCCCAACTTACAGACCTCCTAATTTTCCGACCTCTCCCCTAAAAATTAAAAAATTACATGAACATTTTCTTGTTATTTTCAGAAATAAAAATTTAAACGTGACCAAGGCTATAGAAGCCGCTTTAGAGCTAGGACTAATAGGGACGTCAGGCCGTTTGTCAGAAAACGAGTACCAAATAATTCGTACGTGTTTACGTAAAAATTGTTGTATTGCCAATAGTGGATATTTTAAGCAAAAAAATGCTCCCAAAAAATGGCAGAAACGAATTTTCCTAAATTACAAAAAAGTTTTAGAAAAGTTGAATTTAAAAAGAAAGACTTTTTATTGGAAAATAAATCAGAGAAATCAGAAAATGAATTTCCTGAAGTTAGTATCCCAAATTTCAATGGTAATAAAGTCGGAGTCGAATTAAATGAAGATCTTAATATTACTTTAAGTTCTTCTTCGATTTCCATTCCGTTTGACGAAAGTTATATCGAAGCTACATTAAAATGTCTTCGAAAAACTTGTCGGCTTGGCAACACAAGTTTAAATGTTAATGTGGAAATGGTGAATCTAGACCCAAATCACATTCGCTTACCACAGCCGTATAAAATTTTAATAGCTGAAATGCAAATTCAGAATTTTCTGGAAATAGTGTTGAAATGCAGCACAAAGTTTTCAGGAAAAAAAGCATAGAGCACGTGATAAGAGAAAACTTTTTCTCTGTTAATAATGCGTGTTCAATTAACTTCAAAAGTTTGCGAATGAATAAGGAATCGTTTTGTGCTTATGCATATTGTCAAGATCCTGCTTGCAACTTTTACAAGTTTCAGGGATCTTTTAATGGAAATGTAAAAATGTATTCGAATAGAATCGGATATAGGCATTCCATAAACTTAAAAAAATCTACTCTGTGCAGGGCCGTAAACAGATTCCTTTCCAAAAAAGAAATTAAAGGCAGCACTGCATTTGAATTTAGAAATAAATTGATAAATTTGGCCAACACAAACAGGGCGCTAATTGGTAATGATCAAATGATCAATAAACATTTGTCCTATTACCGGAATTTTATATCAGAGGAAACCGCAAAAGAGGATTTTAATAAAGATCCCTTTAAAGATACCTTTGATATGAAATGTAAGAATTTTTCACACTTCATTCAGTTTCTATCGACGAAACTGGAAGTGTATTTGTGGAACACAGAACACATAAGTCTTTTGGTAAATAACATCAAGAAGGATACATTGCATTTAGATGCAACGGGATGTGTTGTGCAACGAATGAAATATGTGGAGAAAAGAATTCTCCTGTACTCATTGGTTGCACATGTTCGAGAATATAATATGGTATATCCTGTGGCGCATGCCATTTTGTCTAATCACTTTACATATGATATTGTTCGCTTTTTAAGCGAGCTAAATAGGTGTTGTAAAGTGTATAAGTTAAAGCTGCCAATATGCAAACGAATAATAACCGACGTCAGTATGGCTATTATTCAAGCCATTTTGAATGAATTTAACGATCTAGATAGTGACATATTTCCTAGTGTATGCGTTCAATTTTGCACAAGTCACTATGCCAAAATAATGTGTGCTGATATCGACAGAACCGTTGGATTGGCTAGTATTGAGTTAAGAGATTTTGTTAGATGGTCTTGGTCTCAAGACCGTTAAGCAGGTGGCCTTAAAATCATGGTATGGGCATGTTTCTCGTACAGTGGTGTGGGCCCCATACGTTTGATCGATGCGATCATGGACCAACATGTTTACGTAAATATACTTAGAAACGTCACTCGTTGTAATTATTTATTTATTTATTTATATAAAGCTAGCTGAAATTTAAAACTATAGGCTAACTAAATTAAGAAAATTTCAATTTTAAACTTAATTTTGGTTTTTTTATGGAATGTGATCATTTTCATGACGTTGTCGGGGGTTGGGTTTGAGATAATGTTGATGGGGTTAAGCGAATGGAAGGATTCTGATCTGGGTTCGGATAAGGAAGGACAGTGTATAATGATATGTTGGATATTGGGGAGTGGTGGCAGAATGGGCATGTGTTGGGAACTGTTCTAGTTCTACCTAGTCGTAGCTGGTGTTCTAATTATATGTTATTATTTATATATATATATTCTTCTGAGCAGATGTATTATTTTAGAGTAGATACTTTAAAAGTGTGTATATAGTTTTTCCGCTCATATAAGTTAGTCGATTACTAGATGTGTTACAAATTGGTAAACTAGTGAGGATTTTTCCGTATTTGCGCGTGGGTGAGCTTAAGTTAAAGGCACAATGGTTATTTAACGTAAGATTACGATAAGTATGTAAGCTTAATCTACCGAGTGTTGTATGTAAATGGCTCAGCTGGGTAAAGTTCACCCTAGCCCGTTGCTGCTACCACCGCTCCACCTACAGATCCTTAACCCGGATGTCGGCACTCTGCTGCCAATGGTCGAACACGCAGTGAGGGAAGGCATTTCCAATAGATCTTACAGGCCTCGGTCACATCGTTGTCATGCTGTATACTTCAGACAGATCTCCAAATGCGGCTCACCGGCACCGGCAAAAATGTGCTCTCCGGACTTCTCGATGATGCACTGCATCATTGGACTTGGTCAGGCGCTTCAGACCCTACGCCAGCTTGGGCAGATCGGTGGGGTTCTTGGGCTCCACAGGGGATAGGAAGAGCTTCTTGACCTGAAATCGAATGAGAAGATAGTACGAAATTAGTAATTTCAAATATTGTATTTTTCACTGTTTAATCTGTAAAAATTTTAAATATTCTATAAGTTTATGAAGATATGTAAATCACAAATTACATTGACAATTATTTTCTTTCCCTGCCGATTCGAGTACGGGTCGCGCCCCTGTAACTGCTGTAGTTCCATGACTATACCGTCGCATTGCAAACTCACATCCTTGATCTGCTCTGAGGGACAGCTTGGAAAACTAGAGGCGCTTCAGTCTCCTCTTCACGGCCGACGGACTGATGTACTTTTTGTGGCCAAGGCAAGATGTTTAACTGGTGAATTCGAAGCTCTTATTCGACGTCGTTGACAAGGTCTTACAATCGTCTATCTCAGATGAAACCTGCTAAGGACTGTGTGCCCGCTTAGGTGTGCTGATGGGAGCTGGCCCGGTATTCGCGGGAGAAGCATTGATGAGGCGCAATAGTGTATAGTGGAATAGTGTATCGCTGAAGATAGATGTCTCCGAAATGGTGAGGTTGTTACCGTACAGAGATAGCTCTAAGAACTTGAGGCGCTTCAGTGATAAACCCTTCCATGCGTGGTGTCCATTGAGGAACTTGCCTTTTCATTTGCTGGGCGTTCCGGACTCTGAATTTGCTCCCCATCGACCGCGGGATAGAAGGTTTGCTTAATCTCGAGCCCAGGCGGCAGGTTGAACACTAGATTTTCGCCACCACCGCTGACATCTACTGTCGATGCCTCGTTGGCAAAGTCCAGCTGGCGCTGCTCCTGCTTCACCTGCAGCTGCAGCACGTTCTTTATATCCTCCTGCCCCGCTCCATCGTCCTCCAGCTTTGTCCAACAAAGGTTCTGATGGTGCTGTTGCTGCTGCTGCAGGGTGCTTTGTATCACAGATGAATAGGCCACAGTAATGGGCATGGCAGTCGCAGACGATCCAGCGCCTGCCTCCGACCGCCTTTGTACCGGGGACGCCGTCTTGTAGACGATCACCTGGGCCTGCGGTGTGCTGACCACGTCCACGGCACGTAAATTCGTGATAGGCGATCCATCTGCGGAGATCAACGCCGGGCTCGCATATTGCGCCGGAAAGGATCCCGCCGGAACTGGCACTGCCAGCGGCACCGGACTGCCATCCTGCTGCTCAACTATTGTCGCTCGGAACGGCTGGCCATCCTTGCGCGTCACCTTGACCTTCCGGCCATCGATCATGTAACAGGTGTCCGGCTCTGTTTCCGCCTCGGCGATCTCCTGTTGCAGTTGCTGCTGGAGCTGCTGCTGGAGCTGATGCTGTTGTTGCTGCGCTGCCTGCTGTTGTTGCTGCTGCTGCTGCTGTTGTTGTTGCAGTTGGATCAGTTAAATCGAGTCGTTGTAGGCTTTTAATTGCTTTTCCTGCTTAATCTGCACTTTGTCGGCCACCAGGTTGAGCTGTTGCTGCTGCGCCTGCTGCTGTTGCTGTTGGGCCTGCTGTTCCTCCAGAGCTGCCGGCGCTGGCGGGCACGATGCGGTTGTAGGCATACGACCAGGGCCTGGAGTTGGGATCCATGGTTGGCTTGGACTCTTCTACTGCTGTTGGGTAGTAATTTTTAGACGTTATAGAATCGGAACTGTCGGTCTGCTCGGGCCCAGCATTATCTTCACATCGGACTGCACAACGCTCCAAATAGCACGAGGGGTTTTTATGTTTAATTTCGGGCGCAGCGTTACGTTTTTTTAGATTCGGTGCATAACTTGTTTGAGGATGAAAATGCCCGCTCTGCTGCCCATCGGCCAAGGTGATTTGCAACTTTCTAGGTAAGTTTTCGCATTTCCTCACTCCTTTCTATTTCATCCTTTCTCTCTCCAGACGACCTCTCTCGCCTCTCGTCTCTCTCTCTCGCCCTTCAATCGTCCTCCGCCGGCTGAGCCTGGCTTCACGCTGGCAACACTCGAGAGCTGGTGTGGAGAGGACTTCGCATTTGCTTCGCTGCAGGTGAGTATTTTGGTGTCGTTTGGCTGCTTCCTGTATTAACCCAGTATGAATTTCAGGATGCTGGAGCTGCCATGTATGCCCCTTACTTCTGGCCCCTGTTTCAGCCGCGTTTCCCGTTTATGCCGGTTTTCAAACTCCGTTTTGTTCATTTTATTCAAATTTTATTTCGGCCGCTCCTCGAACACTCTCGTGCCCGCCAGCCCCAACCTCTCTCCAGACGCGCACGCTGCGCCTGCCGCCCATGATGCGAGCCTCCTGTACCACCGGTGCCTCCGCGATCCCTTCGGGCCACTCCGGCTCCGCGATCTCTCGCCATCGCTGGCCCTCCGGCGCCGACACCGTCCGCGACAACTTCGGCCGGGCCACCACCTCGGACACTTCGGGCGCCGAGTGCTGCCGCTTGAGCGGAGGACGGCCGTTTTCCACGGGCTCAGGCCACACCCAGGGTCCTCGCTCCAGAGACTCCGCGGTTACTGTCGCGCTCCCGGTAGGCATTGGCGTCGATGGCCCTGTCCTTGGCGTTGTTGGTCCGGTGCTCGGCGTCGGTGGTGCCCACTCCGGTCTGCCACGGGTCCTGGGATCCAGCGGGCTCACCCGGAAACCACTTTCTTCCCAGATTCGGGGCTCCTCCGTCGCTGCCGTCTCCTCTACGGGTCCCTCCGGCCAGGTCCAGACAACCGTCTGCTGTCGCCACCTAACTCCTTCAGCCACGAACGTCCGGGTGCCGTGGCTCACATGGGCCGCCGGTATGTCCGTCCGGATGTGTTGCTGCTGCGGTGGTGGCTGCTGCTGCGGTGGTGGCTGCTCGCGCTCGAGCTGCTGCTGCTGTGGTGGCTGCTGCTGCGGTGGTGGCTGCTGCTGTGGTGGTGGCTGCTCGAACCTCGGCGTGGGCGGTCGTGCTGGCGTCCACTGTGGTGACCCCTCGTACCGCGGTGTGGGCGGGACTTCGGGTAGCCACCGCGGAGGTGAGGACGCCCAGTCGTCTGCCACTACCCCGGGTTTTCCCACAGCTGCTGCTCCTCTGCCACTCTGCCACTCCGGCGACTCCTCCATCTCCTTTAACCGCCGCTCCTCACTCCGCCTTCGCGCCTCGCACTTTCGTCGAAACTCCCACGTAGCCGCTACCACAGCCTCGGCATGGCTACTGGGAGCCAGCTGGTCCTGGGGCGGCTCTTCGCTAGCCCACTCCACCTCCGCCTCGCCAGACGGGATGCGTCCGTCGGCCCGGTTGACCGCTTTGCGAAATCGCCATCGCCGTTGCTCCGCGGGTCCTCCACCAATTCGACGTCGCTGTCGGAGCTGATGACCGGCTCGGGGACGCCCCGCCCGGAGATCCGCCGCGAGGTTCGGGTAGGCCGGGCTGTCGACCATCCTTGCCCCGGGCTAGATCCTCCGGACGGCTGGTGGGCAGCCATCATTTTGCGCGCTTCGCTCCTGGTTATGCGTGTGCTCATGATGCTCGTCGATTTTGATTGTTCAGCTGGAGCCTGGGCTCCCTTTAATGACACCTCGGTTCCGAGCCTTCCTCTTTTCTCAATCCCGCTATTTCCATCGGCCTCTCCTTCTTACTACCCAGATCTACGGTACAGCTCTCTGCTCTGTGCCGTCTTCCCCCTTCCTTCGGCAGACTTTTGATGCGTGTTTTTTCCTTCCTCCGATCAGTCCCAATCGAGACCTTAGACGCTCTGGTTCGCTCCCTTTGTGTTCTTAACGTTCTCCTGATGTCCTTTATGTGTTTCATTGCGCCTTTGTAGATGCCCTGTAGTATCCTTGAAGTCGGTTTGTAGTATCCCTTTCGAATCCTTGGAGGTATCCTTGGAATTTGTTCGTAGTATCCTTTGGGAAACCTTTGCAGATATCCGTGGACTCTTTTCGTAGTATCCTTTGGGCATCCTTGGAGGTATCCTCGGAATCCTTTCGTAGTACCCTTTGGGCATCCTTGGAGGTATCCTTGGACTCCTTTCGTAGTACCTTTTGGGAATCCTTGGACGTATCCTTGGACTCCTTTCGTAGTATCCTTTGGGCATCCTTGGGGATATCCTTGGGATCCTTTCGTAGTATCCTTTGGTCATCCTTGGAGGTATCCTTGGACTCCTTCCGTAGTATCCTTTGGGCATCCTTGGGGGTATCCTTGGACTTTCAATGTTGTTTTGCGTCTTTTGTGCTTGCTTGCTGTGGCCGCTCGCTTGTGTTTTCCGTTTGTTGCTGTTTCAGCTCGCTTACGTGGATGGTCCGCTCTTTCTTTGTGTTTATGTGTCTTATTTTGCAGATTACTGGTGACGCAAAACTTATGACTTGGTAAGGTCTGTCGTATCTAGGGGCCAATTTTGCTGCGAACCCCTCGGCCGCTTTTGATAAGTGGTGTTCCTTGGCCCACACGACGTCACCCACCTCTGGCGTCCATTGCCTCCTCCTTAGGTTATAATGCCTAGCCTGGTCCTGGGATTCTTTCTCCAGGTTCCGCCTTACAATCTCGAAGATTTCCCTGAGTTTGTTTGCTTTCTCTTCCGGGATCTCTGTCGGTCGTCCGGTCCCTACGGTTTCTCTGTCGTATAGGGCGCTCGGTAGTCTTGGTTCCCTGCCTTGGGTAATGAACGACGGTGTGTAACCTGTGGATTCTGAAACGCTCGTGTTTACTGCCAGCATGATTTCTGGCCATTTATCGTCCCAGTCTCTTTGGTTCTGCCCTGCGAACTGCGCTATCATTGTTTTCACCGTCCTATTGGCTCTCTCAGTCGGGTTCTCCTGTGGGGAGTATGGAGCTCTGAACTGTTACTTGGCTCCCATTTCGGCCAGGAAACTCTTGAAAGTTTTGCTGGTAAACTGGACTTCGTTGCCCGTCATGACTATTTTGGGGACCCCATACCTCGCGATTATGCGTTCTTTAAAAGCTGTCTTTCGGCTTCCTACATGGCCAGCCGCCGGTGAGTCGTTGTTCTCCTTCAGCACCGTTTCCCGTAGAGCTTTCGGGACGCACATCTTCCATGTTGCAACATCTTCGCTGCCCGCTCTATGAGGTATATTCCTGTACAGGGTGTTACCCTCCATCACGTAGTCCGGATACTTTTGCGGCTGGGTCCTTATCTTTTTGCGCATTTCCAGAATCCAGCTTTCGAAGCGTTTCCGACAGTGGCTGCCTTGACAAAGCGTCTGCCACCACGTTGAGTTGCCCTTTCCTGTACGCTATTTTGAAGTCGTACTGCTGCAACTCCAGGGCCCATCTGGCGATTTTCCCTGAAGGGCTCTCTATGCTGTTGAGCCACTCCAGTGCCATGTGGTCGGTTACTACTTTAAAGTGGTAACCTTCCAGATACGGTTTGAGCTTTCGGATTGCCCAGACGATTGCCAAGCCTTCGAGGAGCGAGATTGCTACGTCGAGACGTTCGGGATTGGGATACCAGGAATCTCCGAATTGAGACGCAGGTAGCTGAGATCCAGAGGGCTTCACACGGCCCTCGATTAACCCTGTCCACAAAGTCCTGGCGTTACGCCTGGAAAGAGTATACCAAGCCAGAAGGGAGAGCGGTCGATCGGTACGGTCTCGAGTGGAATTATCCAGGAGAGCCCTACGGATTCGACTTGCGAGGTCCCGGAGCGGCGTGCCCGAACCCCGAGTATAACAAGCCAGAAGGTAGAGCGGTCGATCGGTACGGTCTCGAGTGGAATTATCCAGGAGAGCCCTACGGATTCGACTTGCGAGGTCCCGGAGCGGCGTGCCCGAACCCCGAGTACCAAAAGCCACGCGGAAACGTCCCGGACAAAAGGCAAAAGGGTGAGGCTAGGGTGGAACGTTCGTTTACACTAGGCGTGGAAGCGAAGTAAGGCGCGAGGCAGCTTCCTGGCGTTCCGCCTTGACTGTCCGCGCGGGCTGAGCAGAAACCCCAGTGGGACCATCCGGGACAGAGCAAGGGACAGGCGGCGGTGTGATGGTGACGCTTCCCTAAGCCCGTACGGCCCATACCCCTCGCGAGTCCGAGTCGGTATCAGCAGTCACCAAGTCACGCGTGAGAAGCGAACAGCGAGCGAGTGTCTTCAGGGAGCTGCGAGGCTCTTCAGGGAGCTGCGAGTATCTTCGGGGAGCTACAGGACAGGAGCACCGAGTCATCAAGGCGAGAGGTCGTCGAGTCAATCAGGACCGTCGGAAGCACCGAAGGTCACAAGCAACGAGTCCAGGCCAACCAAGCGACTAAGACACTTGTAATAATATACCCGCAATAAACCCAATACGAACCCGTGAATTCTGTGCTTTCTCAATGAGCTACTGGGCGGTCACGTTAATATAAATTTGGTGGTACCAACACACAATATACTGAGCTAGCCGCACGAATATCGTAGCGAGCAGACCATAAAAATCAGTTCGTTACATCTGGCGCCCAACGTGATTGTCCCAACAGTGAGAACAGCACAATAAAAATGAGAAAGAAGTGGATTTACCGCCTCAAGAAGGAAGACTTCGCCCATGTCGCACAGAGGCTCAACGTCGCCCTGGAGGGCAGGCTAGACGACATGAGGAAGGCGCTATCGGAATACTACTCCGAAACAGAGAACGATCCACAACTCGTCGACATCTGGGCCGAGCTGGAGGCGACATACTACGACAGAGCCGGCACAAGCATTACGTTAACAACCGCCGAAGGGGACATCCTGGTGGCAAGCCTGAGCATTGACAACATGCAAAAAGAGGCCTACAGGAGAGAATCAAGCCAAGAAAAGAAAGCAGCAGCGCTGACCCCGAGACCAAGCCAGGCGGACTATGCAAAGGTCGCTAAGAAGGTCCGCGAATGGTCGTTCAGGTTCGACGGGGCGGAAAAACCATTCGAGTTCCTGGAGCAGGTAGAATGGTCCGCCAACACGTACGGTTTGGAGCTTGATATGATCCCTCGAGCGATGCCGGAGTTGCTAAAAGGAAGGGCTTTGAAATGGTTCATCGCCAACAATAAGCAGTGCAGAACTTGGGTAGAATTCATTGAAAGTTTCCACACATACTTCCTGCCAAGAGATTTCTTCACCAGGCTGGCGGACCAAGCCCGGCAAAGGAAGCAAGGCTTCAGCGAGTCGTTCAAGGACTACATGATCGACATGCAGACGATGGTGAGGCCACTTAGCTATTCTACGAAAGAGACGTTAAGGGTTATTAAAGACAACTGCACCCCAAGCCTACGGATGTTCTTAAGAGCATACAAAGTGTCGGACCTGGACACGCTAATGATCCTAGCCGATGAGTACGAAGAACTTGAAAAGGAACGGGAAGTCTTCGCACAGGAGAACAAGTTCTCAAAGACAAAGTCGGCGTCACCAACACAGGTGACATGCAGGAGATGCGAGGTGGTAGATAACCAGGACACACGAGGAAACGACCAATGGTCACCACCACACCAAGCCAGACGACAGCAGGCAACAGGCGCACCACGCGGAGGCCATTGTGCACCACCCCCACAGCAACAGAGACAGCCAAACAATACCTTGTGCAGGCCGCCAAGCAACACACAGAGGCCACAAGATGCCACCCATATCACAGACCTGCAGGAGGCCTGTCGGAAATGCGGTGGGAACGGACACTGGGCTAGAGGATGTCGAAACCAGCGGCTGCTGTTTTGCTGGATATGCGGCAAGGTGGGTGTTAGGAGCGTCGATTGCTGCCAACTATCGGGAAATGGCCAGCGATCTCCGCCGCAGAGAGGCGAGCGGGGATCGCACAATGCCACTCCAAACTAATGGGCAAGCTAATCGAGGAGGAGCAGCAGTTGTCCACAGGCAAGCTTCGTCAGCGAAGAATTGGCGGACAATATTGCTGCTCTACGAAGGATTACAAAGACGAGACGGCAAGTTAGGTTGGCAGATGGAAGGTGCGGCGGAATTGATGCGCAGCTCGAGGTGGAGGTCAAATTCGGCAACAAACAAGTGACCATGAGCCTGTTGGTTTTACCCGAAGTAGTGGATCCATTAGTGTTGGGATGGAACTTCCTGAATCAAGTCGGAAACGAGATAAGGTGTGCTGGACACGAGATAATAATACCAACCAGGAACCGACACAATGGATGGCTCGAGGAGAAGCTATCAGTAGCAGTCGTTCAACAAGTAGACGAGTTGGACGGTACTACAGCATTCCTTGAAACAGAGCTGGCAGACTTCAGCACAATGTCGGGAACATCGAATCTGGCAGAACACCAGATCAAAATGAAGGACGACAAGCCAATCAAGCAGAGATACTACCCAAAGAACCCAAAAATTCAAGGGGAAATCAACGCAAAGGTGGACGAGCTTCTCCAAATGGGGTTCATAGAGCATTCAAAAAGCCCTTACAGCTCCCCCATCGTGATGGTGAAAAAGAAGACAGGCAAGTGGAGACTGTGTGTCGACTTCAGGCAGATCAACGCGAAGTCAGTTAAGGATGCATACCCAATGCCTCGTATAAACTACATCCTGGACCAACTAAGGGAAGCGCGGTACATCAGCAGTTTGGACCTGAAGGATGGATACTGGCAAATCCCACTGGAAGAGAGTAGCAGGCAGTATACGGCGTTCACGGTACCAGGCAAAGGTCTGTTTCAGTGGAGGGTAATGCCGTTCGGACTTCACTCGGCGTCGGCAACGTTTCAGCGAGTTTTGGACCAAGTAAATGGCCCCGAGATGTCACCTCACGCATTCGCTTACCAGGATGTCATAATAGTGATCGGTCGCACGCTGGAAGAACACAAAAGAAACCTGAGAGAAGTGTTCCGGCGTCTAAAAGAGGCAAACCTGAGGCTGAATCCAGAAAAATGCCAATTCTTTAAAAAGGAACTACTGTACCTGGGACATCGAGTGACAAGCGAGGGAATAGGAACAGATCCAGAAAAAGTAGCCGCCATAGCCGAACTGGAACCGCCATCGACCGTCAAAGAACTTCGGCAATACCTAGGAGTAGCGTCGTGGTACCGCCGATTTGTACCAGATTTTTCCAGAATCGTCAAACCCCTGAACGACCTGCTGCGCAAAGGCAGTAAGTGGGAGTGGACACCAGAGCACCAGATGGCGTTTGAGGAGGTTAAGGCAAGACTCGTGGCAGATCCAGTGCTAGCATGCCCGGACTTCAGTAGAACTTTCATCCTGCAAACAGACGCCAGCGACTACGGCATCGGGGCGATACTGACCCAGGACACCGAAAAGGGCGAAAGAGTAATCTCCTACTCAAGCCGAACACTGAACGGCGCGGAAAAGAACTACTCGACAACGGAGAAGGAGTGTTTGGCGATCGTCTGGGCGATCCGGAAGCTCAGGCCATATCTGGAAGGTTACCACTTTAAGGTAGTAACCGACCACATGGCCCTGAAGTGGCTCAACAGCATAGAAAGCCCTTCAGGAAGGATCGCCAGATGGGCCCTGGAGCTACAACAGTACGACTTTGAGATAGCGTACAGAAAGGGTCAGCTAAACGTGGTGGCCGACGCATTATCAAGACAACCACTACTGGAAACACTATGAGGTTTAAAAGAGGCATCGGCAACTACAGCTTCAGGAGGGTGCAGCTGGATCCAGGACATGGGCGAAAAGATAAAGACCCAACCGGAGAAGTACCCGGACTATGTTATTGAGGGTGAGACACTATACAGAAACATACCTCACCGAGCAGGCAGTGAAGACGTCGCGTCATGGAAGATGTGCGAGAAGCAGTGTTGAGGGAGAACCACGACGCACCGTCTGCGGGACACGTAGGAAGCCGAAGGACAATTGCACGGTTGGCAGCCCGATACTACTGGCCAGGCATGGATAGAGACTCCCGAGCCCACGTACGAAAATGCGAGATTTGCATGCGGTTTAAGCCCAATCAGATGCAGTCGGCCGGGAAGATGTTGAGCCAAGTGCCGGAGGAACCATGGGCCACGGTATGTGCAGACTTCGTTGGACCCCTACCAAGATCTAAGCACGGGAATCAAATGCTGCTGGTCATGATAGACAGGTTTTCGAAAGGGACGGAACTGGTGTCCCTACGCAGTGCGACATCAGAGTCGCTCAAGAAGGCGTTTAGGGAGCGCATAGTCGCAAGGTACGGGGTCCCGAAGGTGGTCATAACGGACAACGGAGTGCAGTTTACAAGCCGTATCTTCAAGAGTTTTCTGGCTGAGATGGGTATCAGAAAACAGTTCACCGCACCATAAACACCACAAGAAAATCCGACCGAGCGAGCGAACAGAACGGTCAAGACCATGATTGAGCAGTTCGCAGGGCAGGACCAGAGAAACTGGGACGAGAAGTGGCCGGAGATTATGCTAGCTGTGAACACGAGCACATCGGAATCCACCGGCCATACACCGGCGTTTCTTACCCAGGGAAGGGAACCACGTCTACCCAGCAGCCTATAGGATAAGGAAACCCTAGGCACTGGACGAGCTACGGAGACCCCTGAGGAAAATTCCAACAAACTAAGAGAGGTATTCGAGATAGTGCGGCGAAATATGGAAAAGGCGTCCCAGGACCAAGCCAGACACTACAATCTGAGAAGGAGGCAATGGTCACCAGCGGTGGGCGACATAGTGTGGGCCAAGGAACATCACCTGTCCAAAGCGGCCGAAGGATTCGCTGCAAAACTAGCCCCGAGGTACGATGGCCCTTACCAGGTTGTAGATTTCGTCTCTCCAGTGATCTGCAAAATTCGCCACACACAGTGGCGAGCTCAAGCAACAATTAAACGAGCAGACAGCAGAAAGTACGAGGCGATAGGATTAGGCGTCAGGCCGAAGAGAGAGTCATCCATACGCCACACGGTAAGGACAATCGGGATAGCACAAGGACATGGATAAGGATTTCTCGTTAGTCCAGACTGCGAGGCCAAAGAATTATGCGTCAGGCCGAAGCGAGAGTCATCCACACGCCACGCAGAAAGGTCAACCATAAGGGTAGGGCACAAGGACGTGGATATGGATGGATGGTGATCCCGACCGCAAGGCAACAGGATTCAGCGTCGGGCAGTTGCCAGAGTCATCCGCGATAACGCCAGGTGGAAGCGACACTTGCAAAACGGCACAAGGATACAGGTAACGTAGAAGAGATTATGCGCGGAAGGAGACAAGCAACACAAGACGCGCAGTCCAGACATACACCGCAGACTCTATACGGAATGCGCCGGACGAGCTCGTCTAGTTGTTACCCGAGGAAAAGGGGAGGACGGTGCAGAATCAGTACTACACCGTAGCCAGCTGGTCACAAAAAAAAAAAAAAAAAGAAACACGCACCACACCAACAGTTGACTAAAAACAAGAAAAAGAACGGGGCATGCATGGGCCGCACCAGCAACCTGAAATTTAAAGGGGGCTTAGTGCAGGAAAGAGAAACGGACATCATAAATACTTACCTGCTGTCCTGGTTGCGAAGCGAATGCGAAGTCCTCTCCGCACCCGCTCTCAAAAGCTGCCAATGTGGAGTCAGATGCTGCCAACAGAGGACGAGTGAAGGGCGAGAGAGGACGAAAGGATGAGATAAAAAGGAGTGAAGGAAATGCAAAAGAAACTTACATACCTATGAAAGTTGCAAAATCACCACGAGCCAGGGAAGGGGGCGCCTCGATAGGCGATCGATTGGCACTGGACGATAGTGCGATCGATGGGCACACGACAATGGAAATATCGGCCAAGGTGGAAATATCGCAAACGAGCAGGTGGCAACGCCGCACCGTCGGTATCGATATGCGAATAAATATCGATCACGCACGAATGGTGTGACCAGGCGGAGGAAACATGGAAAGGAGTGAGACGCAGTAACGAGCACCGAGCTGGGATCGATAGCCCATGAGTATCGATGTCCCAGTGGAGACACGGGAAACATCGGCGCGGGAGATTTAAAGTTGCTACGAGGAGGATGATCAGCGCTGTAGAAGCTCAAGGGAGTTAAGAGCGTCGAGGGAGCATCGAGGGAGCAACGAGGGAGCGCCGCGGGAATCACAATGACTCGAAGGCTAGGACATGCAAGGAAACGCCGGAGAGTAGAAACAAGTTCTAAATGTTTCCCGAAGTAAGGGGGGAATGTGAGGAGTTGAATAACTCCCCACAAATAGAAGCAGCAGCAGATGGCCGGCCGCTTACCAGTTACGCGGCGAATTCGCGTAGTAACGGCGCGGCGAGGAGAGTTTGGAGACTTGGATGGAGAGCGAGAGAGTTTGGAGACCAAGGATGGAGATCGAGAGAGTTTGGAGACCAAGGACGGAGAGCGAGAGAGTTTGGAGACCAAGCATGAATAACGAGAGAGAATGGAGACTTCGCGGGCAAGGCAAGAGTGCCGTGTGCAAAACAGGATAACGGAACTCCACCGGACTTTGGACTCTCCCGTGAACTTTGGACCGGGAGAGGAAGTGCCACATCTCGGCAGTGGAGCGGCACACAGGCGTGCCACAAGCAGCACGGCAATCAGCGGAGTGGCAGCAGTGGGCGGAGCATCTGTTGGAAGCGGTACGTGAAGGACAAGTGGGTCAACCAGGAGGCACGGACTTTGGACCCAGAGTGGAGATCCTTTTTTTTTTTTTTTAATTTATTCAAATTTTATTTCGGCCGCTCCTCGAACACTCTCGTGCCCGCCAGCCCCAACCGGACGCGGAACGCGCGCCCCTCTCTCCATACGCGCACGCTGCGCCTGCCGCCCAGGATGCGAGCCTCCTGTACCACAGGTGCCTCCGCGATCCCTTCGGGCCACTCATGCTCCGCGATCTCTCGCCATCGCTGGCCCTCCGGCGCCGACACCGTCCGCGACAATTTCGGCCGTGTCACCACCTCGGACACTTCGGGCGCCGAGTGCTGCCGCTTGAGCGGAGGACGGCCGTTTTCCACGGGCTCAGGCCACACCCAGGGTCCTCGCTCCAGAGGCTCCGCGGTTACTGTCGCGCTCCCGGTAGGCATTGGCGTCGATGGCCCTGTCCTTGGCGTTGTTGGTCCGGTGCTCGGCGTCGGTGGTGCCCACTCCGGTCTCCCACGGGTCCTGGGATCCAGCGGGCTCACCCGGGGACCACTTTCTTCCCAGATTCGGGGCTCCTCCGTCGCTGACGTCTCCTCTACGGGTCCCTCCGGCCAGGTCCAGACAACCGTGTGCTGTCGCCACTTAACTCCTTCGGCCACGAACGTCCGGGTGCCGGTATGTCCGTCCTGATGTGTTGCTGCTGCGGTGGTGGCTGCTGCTGCGGTGGTGGCTGCTGCTGTGGTGGCTGCTGCTGCGGTGGTGGCTGCTGCTGTGGTGGCTGCTGCTGCGGTGGTGGCTGCTCGCGTTCGAGCTGCTGCCGCTGTGGTGGCTGCTGCTGCTGTGTGGTGGCTGCTGCTGCGGTGGTGGCTGCTCGAACCTCGGCGTGGGCGGTCGTGCTGGCGTGTGGGCGGGATTTCGGGCAGCCACCGCGGAGGTGAGGACGCCCAGTCGTCTGCCACTTCTTGCGGCGGGATGCAGGGCTCGGGCGCATACCTCGGCGTGGGTGGGTACCCCGGGTTTTCCCACAGCTGCTGCTCCTCCTCCTCGGCCATCCGCAGTTGGGCCTGCCACTCCGGCGACTCCTCCATCTCCTTTAACCGCCGCTCCTCACTCCGCCTTCGCGCCACGCACTTTCGTCGAAACTCCCACGTAGCCGCTACCACAGCCTCGGCATGGCTACTGGGAGCCAGCTGGTCCTGGGGCGGCTCTTCGCTAGCCCCCTCCATCTCCGCCTCGCCAGTCGGGATGCGTCCGTCGGCCCGGTTGACCGCTTTGCGAAACCGCCATCGCCGTTGCTCCACCCGCGGGTCCTCCACCAACTCGACGTCGCTGTCGGAGCTGATGACCGGCTCGGGGACGCCCCGCCCGGAGATCCGCCGCGAGGTTAGATCCTCCGGACGGCTGGTGGGCAGCCATCATTTTACGCGCTTCGCTCCTGGTTATGCGTGTGCTCATGATGCTCGTCGATTTGTATTGTTCAGCTGGAGCCAGGGCTCCCTTTAATGACACCTCGGTTCCGAGCCTTCCTCTTTGCTCAATCCCGCTATTTCCATCGGCCTCTCCTTCTTACTACCCAGATCTACGGCACAGCTCTCTGCTCTGTGCCGTCTTCCCCCTTTCTTCGGCAGACTTTTGATGCGTGTTTTTTCCTTCCTCCGATCAGTCCCAATCGAGACCTTAGACGCTATGGTTCGCTCCCTTTGTGTTCTTAACGTTCTCCTGATGTCCTTTATGTGTTTCATTGCGCTTTTGTAGATGCCCTGTAGTATCCTTGGAGTCGGTTTGTAGTATCCCTTTCGAATCCTTGGAGGTATCCTTGGAATTTGTTCGTAGTATCCTTTGGGAATCCTTGCAGGTATCCGTGGACTCTTTTCGTAGTATCCTTTGGGCATCCTTGGAGGTATCCTCTGAATCCTTTCGTAGTACCCTTGGGCATCTGTTCGGAGCAGATCGCCAGCGCCTAGTCATGCGCGCATAGGTGTACGACGGCACCTGCATCGCTCTCTGCTTATCTTTAGCCTTCTTTCTTATACCCATAAAGCTGTCGCTTATCTATTCAGCAACTACTTTGTAAGCCTGCATATGTCTATATGAAGATCTTGGAGCCAAGCTTTTTACACATTCACAGTCCGTCTGCCGCTCCGAATAAACGCTATACATTTTAATATAACCTATTCGTGCGTTATTAATTATAAATATAAGGGTGGCATATTTGTTGTCTTCCCCACAAGCATTTGGTGACCCCGACGTGATAGCAGTTTTAATCGGAGTCTGCAACTCGGTTTCGCGATTGTTTAATATAGTTTAAACAAACGCTTTGTTTCGCTGTCGTTATCGTGCATTCGGTCACAAACAGACGAACATACATACATATGTGCATATAAAAGTGCACAGCCGGCCGTTTGATTTTTTGTACATTTTGCGCTGTGAAAAAACACCAAATTTGTGTTGTGCAAATAATTCTTAACAAAGTGAATCGCATTTAATCTTTGTTAATAGCGCATATTACATATATACATGTACATATAGCCATACATACATTCGTTTGCCAGTTACATAATCCGCTGTTGCTAGGCAGGCAATTTATCGGCAAGAACAACAACAACAAAGTTAAAGGTTCCGTTGCATCTCGGCGACGCTTGTTAACCTTCACGTTTTCGCGGTAAAGGGTATACGGTGTTTTGTGCCTCTAACGCGGTCGGACATTTTACTTTACTTCATTTTCATTTCATTTTTTTCATTCTCGTGATTGAAAAATGTCTGATACGGAAAACTCGGTTCGGGCTCAAAATGAATCCACAAGTGACGTCGACTACTACCGAGTCAAAGCCCAATCTATTTTGCGGCAAATGAGCTCGATGAAATGCTATTTAAACGCTGATGCGGTTAATCAGTTTGACGAATCTGATTTGCTGGCGCGAATGGAATGGATCAATTCCTTAAACCAGGCATTTGATTCTGCGCAGACATCGTTGGAAAGACTGGACTTTGCAGAGATCTCGAGCGACCATCGGATTGAATTTGCTGAAGTCTTCATGGATGTGAAGGCGAAACTAAGCCGAGGCTTGGCGGCTCATCGCAAGTCACAATTGCCGGCTTCAACCGCTGCAAATTCAACATCTATTGACATCACTAATAATGCGGATCTTTCTTTTCGATTGCCTCGGTTGCCAAATTTGGAAATTGCTCGTTTTCATGGATCCTACTCTGAGTGGCCGGATTTTCTTGCGACTTTCACTACGGTCATCGGAAATGATGATGAGCTAAGCGACATTGAAAAATTACAATATTTGCGTTCGAGTTTGGGCGGCGTGGCTCTGGAAACCATACGATCTCTCGAACCCTCGAATGCTAATTTTAAAAAGGCTATGAATTTGCTGGTTAATCGATTTGATAATAAAGTTTTACACTTTCAGGCACATGTTCAGGCAATATTCGGTTTAAAGGGTGTCGAGAAGGGATCTTCGAAGGGTCTTCGGGAGCTGAGCGATTGCATGAATTCGCATCTGCGAGCAATTCGAACCCTGGCCAATACGCAACAAATTTTGGATGGACTTTTAATTCACATCGTCACTCGGAAACTGGATCAGAGGACGCGGGAAAAATGGGAAGAGGATTTGTCAATCACTGAGCTGTCTACCTGGGATGCTATGGAGTCGTTTTTGGAAAAGAGGTGCAGGATGATGGAAAACTTGGATCAAGCCTTGGTAACTCAAACACCAGGCCAGCAGGTGGGAAAAAACTTGCACAAATATAACCAAAATACACTTATTGCATCTGCTACTAACTCAAATCATTTGACATGCTTATTTTGCGATGCACGGGATCATTATTTGCCAAAGTGTCCTCGATTTTTAAATTTGAGTCCGAATCTTCGATATAGAGAAGCAAAGAAGTTGCACCTTTGCCTCAACTGTTTGCGCAAGGGGCATAGTTTGCAGCAATGCAAGTCGACTCACTGCAAGTATTGTCGCATGAAGCATGACCCATCCGCAACATCAACCTCATTTTCATCTCCATCATGCGATCCATCCTCGAGCTCTCAGCCATTACCATCTACTTCATCAGCATTAGTATCATGTTCGCATACATCATCGCATCCTGATCATCATTTACCAAGCCCTCCACCCAAAGCCTTAAATATTTTGCCGATCGACTACGTGTTGCTTCCAACTGCTATTATCTACGTCAGAAATAGAATTGGAGCATTTATGCCTTGCCGAGCAATTTTAGATTCGGCCTCCCAGCTAAACTTCATAACCTCTCGCTTAGCCAGCCAACTAAACTTGAATCACAGAAGATCGCAAACGTCGATTTCTGGGATAGGAGAATCTTCCATGATCTCTGATAAGACTGTCGATATTCTTGTGCAATCACGGGATGCAAGCTATCGAGCGGCATTCACAGCGGTTGTGATTCACAGTATTACTGATTATCAACCCCATTTCAATATAAATGCAACATCGTGGAGGATACCGCAAAACATTTCACTCGCTGACCCTAATTTCAATCAATCACAACGAATTGACCTTTTACTCGGCGCTGGGTTGTTTTTCGAAATAATTTCTATGGGACAAATTCATTTGGATAGGGCTTTGCCAACTCTTCAGAACACCAAGCTTGGTTGGATAGTCTCTGGAGGGTTATCATCGAACATGCCAACTCATAAGTCGGTTTTACAAGCCAGCATCAAGGACCCAGCTGATTATTCCGATGACACACTTTCCGCCATTGTAAAGCGATTTTGGGAAATTGAGGACTTCACTTCGTCTAAGCCATCTTTATTGCCGGAAGACTTCCGATGTGAGCAACTTTTTACTGAAAATTGCATTCGACTTGGAAACGGCCAATACTCTGTTCGTCTCTTGACCACTTCCGGATTCGAATCTTTAGGTGATTCTTATTGCTTGGCTCGTCGTCGTTTCAAGAGTTTGGAAGCTAAATTAGATAGAAACCCAGCCCTGAAAGCTCAGTATTCAGCATTTTTGAGTATATCGACCTAGGTCACATGTCTCTTGTAACTAAGGAACCGCCAGAAACACAATTCTTTTTGCCCCATCATTGCGTACATAAGCAGGAAAGCACGAGTGCGAAGCTTCGTGTCGTTTTTGATGGATCTGCTAAAACAACTTCTGGTAGCTCTCTGAACGACTTACTTCTGGCAGGACCAACAATTCAACAAAAAATCTTCAATATACTGCTTCGCTTTCGATTTTTTAAAGTTGCCCTTTGTGGAGATATCTGCAAGATGTACCGTTGCGTGCGTGTTTCGTACTTGGATGATTTCTTGCAGTGCATCGTTTGGAGAGAGAGCTCCAGGAAAGAATTGAGTGTTTTTAAATTGAACACGGTGACTTACGGAACCAAGCCAGCTTGGCTATAAGGGCCATGCATCAACTCTCTTACGACGAGGAGGAATCATTTCCTATTGGAGCAAAAATTGTTCGTAGAGATTTCTATGTGGATGATTTAATATCTGGTGGGGACTCAGTTGAGGAGGTGAGAGAAATTCGTCGTCAGGTGAAGAAATTACTGTCGCGAGGCCTCTTTCCAATTCGCAAATGGTGTTCGAATGAGTCAGCAGCCCTGAAGGGAGAGTCTGAATGCGACAAGGAGCAGTTAATCAAATTTCACGATGGATCGGATGTCGCCAAGGCATTGGGACTAGTCTGGGATCCATGTTCTGATCAGCTCCTATTTCATTTTTCTCAACTGCCAATCAATCAACGACCCACTAAGCGGGTTGCATTGTCGACGATTGCCAAATTCTATGATCCACTCGGTTTAATAACTCCTATTATCACAAAATCTAAGATTTTTCTGCAATCTCTATGGAGTGCGAACGTGGATTGGGATGATGCACTGCCAGAGCCCATTCTTTCGTCATGGGGGGAGTTGACCTCACAGTTATCGGTCGTAAAGAACTTAAAATTCCCACGATTCGTACTGCAACCAAGGGCTTCCGTTGAGTTGCATGGATTCTGCGATGCTAGCATGTCAGCTTATGGAGCGTGTCTATACTTGCGATCGGAGACCAATGGAGAATCGAAAGTCCATCTGCTCTGTGCCAAGTCAAGGGTAGCTCCATTGAAGGCCTTAACAATTCCAAGATTAGAACTTTCCGCAGCGCTTTTATTGGCTGAGCTAATCGTAAACGCCAAGGAAGCCATAGATTTCGATTGCACCTTTCATTGCTGGTCGGACTCGTCCATTGTGTTGGCGTGGATTCGGCAACCTCCGAGGGAGTTTAACGTTTTCGTATCAAACAGAATCGCGAAAATTCAGGAGATGACGAATGACATGTCTTGGCATCACGTTCCTACAAACTTGAACCCGGCAGACGTCGTATCGCGAGGATGTACCCCAAGAGAATTGTTGGAACATTCCCTTTGGGCTAACGGGCCTCCATTCCTTCTGCAAAGCTCGTCAAATTGGCCGTCCCTGCTAGACTCAGTAAAGGATCTTCCAGAGCGCCGTTCTGTGCATACATTTATCGATTCATTTCAAATTGCAGAGCCAAATCTGCGCCGTTAAAAGGTCGACTTTCGGTGGAGGAGATCAACTCTGGAACTGTACTTCTTCTGAGGAGCATCCAACAGGTTTACTTGGCGAAGGAGTATGGATCTCTTAGCCAGGGCAAGCCGTTTCCACAGAAAAGCAAGCTGGTTTCGCCTAGACCTATACTCGGCTCCGATGGGTTACTTCGCGTGGGTGGAAGGCTTCAGAACGCAAACTTGGACTACGACACGAGGCATCCGATACTGTTGCCCAAGGATCATCCAGTCACCAAGGCGATCATCGTTTATTATCATGAGATATATTTGCATGGAGGATCGCAGGCGCTGCTTGCCGCATTACGGCAAAGGTACTGGCCGATTGGAGGCCGCAAGTTCGTCGCCAGCGTTATCAACAAATGCGTCCGATGTTTCCGAATGAAGCCTGTTACTTGGGAGCACGTCATGGGTAGCCTTCCAGCAAATAGAGTGCAGCCTAATCCAGCTTTTCATACCACAGGAGTGGACTATTGTGGGCCATTCTATCATAAAGCAGAGGCCAGAAATAAGGCACCCCACAAGTGCTATATCGCCGTCTTTGTCTGTTTTTCCACGAAGGCTGCTCATTTGGAAGTGGTCCAGGATCTCACGACGGATTCTTTCATCGCAGCGCTGAGGAGATTCATCAGCCTTAGAGGCAGTCCGCGTATCATTTGGAGCGACAATGCTACAAACTTTGTCGGTGCAAAGAGAGAGCTTGCCGAGCTGAAAGAGCTCTTTTTGAGCGAGCAGCACACAGCATCGATATCTTCCGTCTGTTTAGCTGATGGGATCGATTGGAAGTTCATCCCTCCGCGTGCCCCGCACTTCGGTGGTTTATGGGAGGCCGCTGTGAAGTCAGCTAAATTTCACTTCTACAGAGTCGTCGGTGCATCCATCTTAGCCATCGATGAATTAAGAACTCTTGCATATGAGATTTCTGCCATCCTTAACTCCCGTCCACTCTGTCCAATTTCAGAAAATGCTGAAAGCCTTGAGGTGCTAACACCGGCGCATTTCCTGAAGGGTTCCAGCTACACTAAGTTTCCTGAGCCTGGCATTACTCATCTCCGCGAAGACCGCCTCAGCAGATGGCAGCGGGTTACCCAGATGCAGCAACATTTCTGGAAAAGGTGGAGCAGCGAGTATTTGTCCCTACTTCAAGAGAGGAGCAAGTGGCGCGTCGAAACGTCTAACATCAAGGTTGGACGCATAGTTTTGCTTAAGGAGGACAACGTTCCACCCTTGAGATGGCAGCTTGGGTGCATCCAAGAAGTCATACCCGGCGGGGACGGAGTCATCAGAGTAGCTATGGTCCGTACAGCTACGGGTCTGATCAAGAGAGCCGTCGCCAAGCTAGCCGTTCTGCCCATCGATTCCGAGATAGTTGGAACCTTACCTCTTCCAACGGGGGGAGTATGTTCGGAGCAGATCGCCAGCGCCTAGTCATGCGCGCATAGGTGTACGACGGCACCTGCATCGCTCTCTGCTTATCTTTCGCCTTCTTTCTTATACCCATAAAGCTGTCGCTTATCTATTCAGCAACTACTTTGTAAGCCTGCATATGTCTATATGAAGATCTTGGAGCCAAGCTTTTTACACATTCACAGTCCGTCTGCCGCTCCGAATAAACGCTATACATTTTAATATAACCTATTCGTGCGTTATTAATTATAAATATAAGGGTGGCATATTTGTTGTCTTCCCCACAAACAGCATCCATGGAGGTATCCTTGGACTCCTTTCGTAGTATCCTTTGGGCATCCTTGGACGTATCCTTGGACTCCTTTCGTAGTATCCTTTGGGCATCCTTGGAGGTATCCTTGGGATCCTTTCGTAGTATCCTTTGGTCACCCTTGGACTCCTTTCGTAGTACCTTTTGGGAATCCTTGGACGTATCCTTGGACTCCTTTCGTAGTATTTTTTGGGCATCCTTGGGGGTATCCTTGGGATCCTTTCGTAGTATCCTTTGGTCATCCTTGGAGGTATCCTTGGACTCCTTCCGTAGTATCCTTTGGGCATCCTTGGGGGTATCCTTGGACTTTCAATGTTGTTTTGCGTCTGTTGTGTTTGCTTGCTGTGGCCGCTCGCTTGTGTTTTCCGTTTGTTGCTGTTTCAGCTCGCTTACGTGGATGGTCCGCTCTTTCTTTGTGTTTATGTGTCGTATTTTGCAGATTACTGGTGACGCAAAACCTATGACTTGGTAAGGTCCGTCGTATCTTGGGGCCAATTTTGCTGCGAACCCCTCGGCCGCTTTTGATAAGTGGTGTTCCTTGGCCCACACGACGTCACCCACCTCTGGCGTCCATTGCCTCCTCCTTTGGTTATAATGCCTAGCCTGGTCCTGGGATGCTTTCTCCAGGTTCCGCCTTACAATCTCGAAGATTTCCCTGAGTTTGTTTGCTTTTTCTTCCGGGGTCTCTGTCGGTCGTCCGGTCCCTACGGTTTCTCTGTCGTATAGGGCGCTCGGTAGTCTTGGTTCCCTGCCTTGGGTAATGAACGACGGTGTGTAACCTGTGGATTCTGAAACGCTCGTGTTTACTGCCAGTATGATTTCTGACCATTTTTCCTTTGGTCTCTTTGGTTCTGCCCTGCGAACTGCGCTATCATTGTTTTCACCGTCCTATTGGCTCTCTCAGTCGGGTTCTCCTGTGGGGTGTATGGAGCTGTGAACTGTTGCTTGGCTCCCATTTCGGCCAGGAAACTCTTGAAAGTTTTGCTGGTAAACTGGACTCCGTTGTCCGTTATGACTATTTTGCGATTATGCGTTCTTTAAAAGCTTTCTTTAGGCCGTCGCGCTTCACAGCGGCACCAACTCAGTCCACTTGGAGAACCGGTCTATCAATACCAGCAGCATTTGGTTGCCGTGCTTCGAACGCGGCAGGGGTCCGACGAAGTCCGCACGTACCGTAGCCCATGGTTCCTCTGGCACCTGCGTAAGCATTTTCCCAGCCATTTGCATCTGATTCGGCTTGAATCTCATGCATGTCTCGCATCCTCGCACGTGGGCTCGGGCGTCCCTGTGCATTCCTGGCCAGTAGTACCGGGCTGCCAGACTTGCTATTGTCTTTCGGCTTCCTACATGGCCAGCCGCCGGTGAATCGTGGTTCTCCTTCAGCACCGTTTCCCGTAGAGCTTTCGGGACGCACATCTTCCATGTTGCAACATCTTCGCTGCCCGCTCTATGAGGTATTCCTGTACAGGGTGTTACCCTCCATCACGTAGTCCGGATACTTTTGCGGCTGGGTCCTTATCTTTTCGCGCATTTCCAGAATCCAGCTGCTTGCTGCAGAAGCTTCCGCCGCCGACGTCTCCTTGATCCCTCGAAGCGTTTCCGGCAGTGGCTGCCTTGACAAAGCGTCTGCCACCACGTTGAGTTGCCCTTTCCTGTACGCTATTTCGAAGTCGTACTGCTGCAACTCCAGGACCCATCTGGCGATCCTCCCTGAAGGGCTCTCTATGCTGTTGAGCCACTTCAGTGCCATGTGGTCGGTTACTACTTTAAAGTGGTAACCTTCCAGATACGGTTTGAGCTTTCGGATTGCCCAGACGATTGCCAAGCCTTCGAGGAGCGAGATTGCTACGTCGAGACGTTCGGGATTGGGATACCAGGAATCTCCGAATTGAGACGCAGGTAGCTGAGATCCAGAGGGCATCACACAGCTAGGTCAAGGCGGTCGATTAACCCTGTCCACAAAGTCCTGGCGTTACGCCAGGAAAGAGTATACCAAGCCAGAAGGGAGAGCGGTCGATCGGTACCGTCTCGAGTGGAATTATCCAGGAGAGCCCTACGGATTCGACTTGCGAGGTCGCGGAGCGGCGTGCCCGAACCCCGAGTATAACAAGCCAGAAGGGAGAGCGGTCGATCCAGGAGAGCCCTACGGATTCGACTTGCGAGGCGTGCCCGAACCCCGAGTACCAAAAGCCACGCGGAAACGTCCCGGACAAAAGGCAAAAGGGTGAGGATAGGGTGGAACGTTCGTTTACACTAGGCGTGGAAGCGAAGTAAGGCGCGAGGCAGCTTCCTGGTTCTTAAGAGCATACAAAGTGTCGGACCTGGACACGCTAATGATCCTAGCCGATGAGTACGAAGAACTTGAAAAGGAACGGGAAGTCTTCGCACAGGAGAACAAGTTCTCAAAGACAAAGTCGGCGTCACCAACACAGGTGACATGCAGGAGATGCGAGGAGGTAGTTATCTGTCCTGGCTATCCAGGACACACGAGGAAACGACCAATGGTCACCACCACACCAAGCCAAACGACAGCAGGCACCAGACACACCACGCGGAGGCCATTGGGCACCACCCCCACAGCAACAGAGACAGCCAAACAATACCTTGTGCAGGCCGCCAAGCAACACACAGAGGCCACAAGATGCCACCCATATCACAGACCCGCAGGAGGCCTGTCGGAAATGCGGTGGGAACGGACACTGGGCTAGAGGATGTCGAAACCAGCGGCTTCTGTTTTGCTGGATATGCGGCAAGGTGGGTGTTAGGAGCGTCGATTGCTGCCAACGATCGGGAAATGGCCAGCGATCTCCGCCGCAGAGAGGCAAGCGGGGATCGCACAATGCCACTCCAAACTAACGGGCAAGCTAATCGAGGAGGAGCAGCAGTTGTCCGCAGCTGTGATGACTGGTGGGAACAGCTACAAAGCCACAATCGACACCGGAGCAACGGCAAGCTTCGTCAGCGAAGAATTGGCGGACAATATTGCTGCTCTAGGAAGGATTACAAAGACGAGACGGCAAGTTAGGTTGGCAGATGGAAGGTGCGGCGGAATTGATGCGCAGCTCGAGGTGGAGGTCAAATTCGGCAACAAACAAGTGACCATGAGCCTGTTGGTTTTACCCGGAGTAGTGGATCCATTAGTGTTGGGATGGAACTTCCTGAATCAAGTCGGAAGCGAGATAAGGTGTTCTGGACACGAGATAATAATACCAACCAGGAACCGACACAATGGATGGCTCGAGGGGAAGCTATCAGTAGCAGTCGTTCAACAAGTAGACGAGTTGGACGATACTACAGCATTCCTTGAAACAGAGCTGGCAGACTTCAGCACAATGTCGGGAACATCGAATCTGGCAGAACACCAGATCAAAATGAAGGACGACAAGCCAATCAAGCAGAGATACTACCCAAAGAACCCAAAAATTCAAGGGGAAATCAACGCAAAGGTGGACGAGCTTCTCCAAATGGGGTTCATAGAGCATTCAAAAAGCCCTTACAGCTCCCCCATCGTGATGGTGAAAAAGAAGACAGGCAAGTGGAGACTGTGTGTCGACTTCAGGCAGATCAACGCGAAGTCAGTTAAGGATGCATACCCAATGCCTCGTATAAACGACATCCTGGACAAACTAAGGGAAGCGCGGTACATCAGCAGTTTGGACCTGAAGGATGGATACTGGCAAATCCCACTGGAAGAGAGTAGCAGGCAGTATACGGCGTTCACGGTACCAGGCAAAGGTCTGTTTCAGTGGAGGGTAATGCCGTTCGGACTTCACTCGGCGTCGGCAACGTTTCAGCGAGTTTTGGACCAAGTAATTGGCCCCGAGATGTCACCTCACGCATTCGCTTACCAGGATGACATAATAGTGATCGGTCGCACGCTGGAAGAACACAAAAGAAACCTGAGAGAAGTGTTCCGGCGTCTAAAAGAGGCAAACCTGAGGCTGAATCCAGAAAAATGCCAATTCTTTAAAAAGGAACTACTGTACCTGGGACATCGAGTGACAAGCGAGGGAATAGGAACAGATCCAGAAAAAGTAGCCGCCTTAGCCGAACTGGAACCGCCATCGACCGTCAAAGAACTTCGGCAATACCTAGGAGTAGCGTCGGGGTACCGCCGATTTGTACCAGATTTTTCCAGTATTGTCAAACCCCTGAACAACCTGCTGCGCAAAGGCAGTAAGTGGGAGTGGACACCAGAGCACCAGATGGCGTTTGAGGAGGTTAAGGCAAGACGCGTGGCAAATCCAGTGCTAGCTTGCCCGGACTTCAGAACTTTCATCCTGCAAACAGACGCCAGCGACTACGGCATCGGAGCGATACTGACCCAGGACACCGAAAAGGGCGAAAGAGTAATCTCCTACTCAAGCCGAACACTGAACGGCGCGGAAAAGAACTACTCGACAACGGAGAAGGAGTGTTTGGCGATCGTCTGGGCAATCCGGAAGCTCAGGCCATATCTGGAAGGTTACCACTTTAAGGTAGTAACCGACCACATGGCCCTGAAGTGGCTCAACAGCATAGAAAGCCCTTCAGGAAGGATCGCCAGATGGGCCCTGTAGCTACAACAGTACGACTTTGAGATAGCGTACAGAAAGGGTCAGCTAAACGTGGTGGCCGACGCATTATCAAGACAACCACTACCGGAAACACTATGAGGTTTAAAAGAGGCATCGGCAACTACAGCTTCAGGAGGATGCAGCTGGATCCAGGACATGGGCGAAAAGATAAAGACCCAACCGCAGAAGTACCCGGACTATGTTATTGAGGGTGAGACACTATACAGAAACATACCTCACCGAGCAGGCAGTGAAGACGTCGCGTCATGGAAGATGTGCGTCCCAAAGTCGCTACGAGAAGCAGTGTTGAGGGAGAACCACGACGCACCGTCTGCGGGACACGTAGGAAGCCGAAGGACAATTGCACGGTTGGCAGCCCGATACTACTGGCCAGGCATGCACGAAAATGCGAGATTTGCATGCGGTTTAAGCCCAATCAGATGCAGGCGGCCGGGAAGATGTTGAGCCAAGTGCCGGAGGAACCATGGGCCACGGTATGTGCAGACTTCGTTGGACCCCTACCAAGGTCTAAGCACGGGAACCAAATGCTGCTGGTCATGATAGACAGGTTTTCGAAATGGACGGAACTGGTGCCCCTATGCAGTGCGACAGCAGAGTCGTTCAAGAAGGCGTTTAGGGAGCGCATAGTCGCAAGGTACGGGGTCCCGAAGGTGGTCATAACGGACAACGGAGTGCAGTTTACAAGCCGTATCTTCAAGAGTTTTCTGGCTGAGATGGGTATCAGACAACAGTTCACCGCACCATACACACCACAAGAAAATCCGACCGAGCGAGCGAACAGAACGGTCAAGACCATGGTTGCGCAGTTCGCAGGGCAGGACCAGAGAAACTGGGACGAGAAGTGGCCGGAGATTATGCTAGCTGTGAACACGAGCACATCGGCGTTTCTTACCCAGGGAAGGGAACCACGTCTACCCAGCAGCCTATAGGATAAGGAAACCCTAGGCACTGGACGAGCTACGGAGACCCCTGAGGAAAATTCCAACAAACTAAGAGAGGTATTCGAGATCGTGCGGCGAAATATGGAAAAGGCGTCCCAGGACCAAGCCAGACACTACAATCTGAGAAGGAGGCAATGGTCACCAGCGGTGGGCGACATAGTGTGGGCCAAGGAACATCACCTGTCCAGAGCGGCCAAAGGATTCGCTGCAAAACTAGCCCCGAGGTACGATGGCCCTTACCAGGTTTTAGATTTCGTCTCTCCAGTGATCTGCAAAATTCGCCACACACAGTCGAAAAAAGAAAAGACAGTTCACGTTGGCAAGCTCAAGCAACAATTAAACGAGCAGACAGCAGAAACGTCAGATGTCTAACAACGGGTACGATTCAACAGGATTAGGCGTCAGGCCGAAGCGAGAGTCATCCACACGCCACCCAGAAAGGTCAACCATAAGGGAAGGGCACAAGGACGTGGATGGTGATCCCGACCGCAAGGCAACAGGATTCAGCGTCGGGCAGTTGCCAGAGTCATCCGCGATAACGCCAGGTAAAAGGGACACTTGCAAAACGGCACAAGGATACAATAACGTAGAAGAGAGTATGCGCGGAAGGAGACAAGCAACACAAGACGCGCAGTCCAGACATACACCGCAGCATCCGGAGACTCTATACGGAATGCGCCGGACGAGCTCGTCTAGTTGTTACCCGAGGAAAAGGGGAGGACGGTGCAGAATCAGATCTACACCGTAGCCAGCTGGTCACAAAAAAAATGGGCAGCACCAGCAACCTGAAATTTAAAGGGGGCTTAATGCAGGAAAGAGAAACGGACATCATAAATACTTACCTGCTGTCCTGGTTGCGAAGCGAATGCGAAGTCCTCTCCGCACCCGCTCTCAAAAGCTGCCAATGTGGAGTCAGATGCTGCCAACAGAGGACGAGTGAAGGGCGAGAGAGGACGAAAGGATGAGATAAAAAGGAGTGAAGGAAATGCAAAAGAAACTTACATACCTATGAAAGTTGCAAAATCCCCGCCTCGATAGGCGATCGATTGGCACTGGACGATAGTGCGATCGATGGGCACACGACAATGGAAATATCGGCCAAGGTGGAACTATCGCAAACGAGCAGGTGGCAACGCCGCACCGTCGGTATCGATATGCGAATAAATATCGATCACGCACGAATGGTGTGACCAGGCGGAGGAAACATGGAAAGGAGTGAGACGCAGTAACGAGCACCGAGCTGGGATCGATAGCCCATGAGTATCGATGTCCCAGTGGAGACACGGGAAACATCGGCGCGGGAGATTTAAAGTTGCTACGAGGAGGATGATCAGCGCTGTAGAAGCTCAAGGGAGTTAAGAGCATCGAGGGAGCATCGAGGGAGCAACGAGGGAGCGCCGCGGGAATCACAATGATTCGAAGGCTAGGACATGCAAGGAAACGCCGGAGAGTAGAAACAAGTTCTAAATGTTTCCCGAAGTAAGGGGGGAATGTGAGGAGTTGAATAACTCCCCACAAATAGAAGCAGCAGCAGATGGCCGGCCGCTTACCCGTTACGCGGCGAATTCGCGTAATAACGGCGCGGCGAGGAGAGTTTGGAGACTTGGATGGAGAGCGAGAGAGTTGGGAGACCAAGGATGGAGATCGAGAGAGTTTGGAGACCAAGGACGGAGAGCGAGAGAGTTTGGAGACCAAGCATGAAGAACGAGAGAGAATGGAGACTTCGCGGGCAAGGCAAGAGTGCCGTGTGCAAAACAGGATAACGGAACTCCACCGGACTTTAGACTCTCCCGTGAACTTTGGACCGGGAGAGGAAGTGCCACATCTCGGCAGTGGAGCGGCACACAGGCGTGCCACAAGCAGCACGGCAATCAGCGGAGTGGCAGCAGTGGGCGGAGCATCTATTGGAAGCGGTGCGTGAAGGACAAGTGGGTCAACCAGGAGGCACGGACTTTAAACTTTTTTTTTTCATTTTATTCAAATTTTATTTCGGCCGCTCCTCGAACACTCTCTCAGACACTACAATCTGAGAAGGAGGCAATGGTCACCAGCGGTAGGCGACATAGTGTGGGCCAAGGAACATCACCTGTCCAAAGCGGCCGAAGGATTCGCTGCAAAACTAGCCCCGAGGTACGATGGCCCTTACCAGGTTTTAGATTTCGTCTCTCCAGTGATCTGCAAAATTCGCCACACACAGTCGAAAAAAGAAAAGACAGTTCACGTTGGCGAGCTCAAGCAACAATTAAACGAGCAGACAGCAGAAACGTCAGATGTCTAACAACGGGTACGATTCGACAGGATTAGGCGTCAGGCCAGAGCGAGAGTCATCCACACGCCACGCAGAAAGGTCAACCATAAGGGTAGGGCACAAGGACGTGGATAGGGATGGATGGTGATCCCGACCGCAAAGCAACAGGATTCAGCGTCGGGCAGTTGCCAGAGTCATCCGCGATAACGCCAGGTAAAAGGGACACTTGCAAAACGGCACAAAGATACGGGTAACGTAGAAGAGAGTATGCGCGGAAGGAGACAAGCAACACAAGACGCGCAGTCCAGACATACACCGCAGCATCCGAAGACTCTATACGGAATGCGCCGGACGAGCTCGTCTAGTTGTTACCCGAGGAAAAGGGGAGGACGGTGCAGAATCAGATCTACACCGTAGCCAGCTGGTCACAAAAAAAATGGGCCACACCAGCAACCTGAAATTTAAAGGGGGCTTAATGCAGGAAAGAGAAACGGACATCATAAATACTTACCTGCTGTCCTGGTTGCGAAGCGAATGCGAAGTCCTCTCCGCACCCGCTCTCAAAAGCTGCCAATGTGCAGTCAGATGCTGCCAACAGAGGACGAGTGAAGGGCGAGAGAGGACGAAAGGATGAGATAAAAAGGAGTGAAGGAAATGCAAAAGAAACTTACATACCTATGAAAGTTGCAAAATCCCCGCCTCGATAGGCGATCGATTGGCACTGGACGATAGTGCGATCGATGGGCACACGACAATGGAAATATCGGCCAAGGTGGAACTATCGCAAACGAGCAGGTGGCAACGCCGCACCGTCGGTATCGATATGCGAATAAATATCGATCACGCACGAATGGTGTGACCAGGCGGAGGAAACATGGAAAGGAGTGAGACGCAGTAACGAGCACCGAGCTGGGATCGATAGCCCATGAGTACCGATGTCCCAGTGGAGACACGGGAAACATCGGCGCGGGAGATTTAAAGTTGCTACGAGGAGGATGATCAGCGCTGTAGAAGCTCAAGGGAGTTAAGAGCGTCGAGGGAGCATCGAGGGAGCATCGAGGGAGCAACGAGGGAGCGCCGCGGGAATCACAATGACTCGAAGGCTAGGACATGCAAGGAAACGCCGGAGAGTAGAAACAAGTTCTAAATGTTTCCCGAAGTAAGGGGGGAATGTGAGGAGTTGAATAACTCCCCACAAATAGAAGAAGCAGCAGATGGCCGGCCGCTTACCAGTTACGCGGCGAATTCGCGTAATAACGGCGCGGCGAGGAGAGTTTGGAGACTTGGATGGAGAGCGAGAGAGTTTGGAGACCAAGGATGGAGATCGAGAGAGTTTGGAGACCAAGGATGGAGATCGAGAGAGTTTGGAGACCAAGGACGGAGAGCGAGAGAGTTTGGAGACCAAGCATGAAGAACGAGAGAGAATGGAGACTTCGCGGGCAAGGCAAGAGTGCCGTGTGCAAAACAGGATAACGGAACTCCACCGGACTTTAGACTCTCCCGTGAACTTTGGATCGGGAGAGGAAGTGCCACATCTCGGCAGTGGGGCGGCACACAGGCGTGCCACAAGCAGCACGGCAATCAGCGGAGTGGCAGCAGTGGGCGGAGCATCTATTGGAAGCGGTACGTGACGGACAAGTGGGTCAACCAGGAGGCACGGACTTTAGACATTTTTTTTCATTTTATTCAAATTTTATTTCGGCCGCTCCTCGAACACTCTCGTGCCCGCCAGCCCCAACCGGACGCGGAACGCGCGCCCCTCTCTCCATACGCGCACGCTGCGCCTGCCGCCCAGGATGTGAGCCTCCTGTACCACCGGTGCCTCCGCGATCCCTTCGGGCCACTCATGCTCCGCGATCTCTCGCCATCGCTGGCCCTCCGGCGCCGACACCGTCCGCGACAATTTCGGACGTGTCACCACCTCGGACACTTTGGGTGCCCAGTGCTGCCGCTTGAGCGGAGGACGGCCGTTTTCCACGGGCTCAGGCCACACCCAGGGTCCTCGCTCCAGAGGCTCCACGGTTACTGTCGCGCTCACGGTAGGCATTGGCGTCGATGGCCCTGTCCTTGGCGTTGTTGGTCCGGTGCTCGGCGTCGGTGGTGCCCACTCCGGTCTCCCACGGGTCCTGGGATCCAGCGGGTTCACCCGGGGACCACTTTCTTCCCAGATTCGGGGCTCCTCCGTCGCTGCCGTCTCCTCTAAGGGTCCCTCCGGCTAGGTCCAGACAACCGTGTGCTGTCGCCACCTAACTCATTCGGCCACGAACGTCCGGGTGCCGGTATGTCCGTCCGGATGTGTTGCTGCTGCGGTGGTGGCTGCTGCTGCGGTGGTGGCTGCTGCTGCGGTGGTGGCTGCTGCTGTGGTGGCTGCTGCTGCGGTGGTGGCTGCTGCTGTGGTGGCTGCTGCTGCGATGGTGGTTGCTCGCGTTCGAGCTGCTGCTGCTGCGGTGGCTGCTGCTGCGGTAGTGGCTGCTCGCGTTCGAGCTGCTGCCGCTGTGGTGGCTGCTGCTGCGGTGGTGGCTGCTCGCGCTCGAGCTGCTGCTGCTGTGGTGGCTGCTGCTGCGGTGGTGGCTGCTCGAACCTCGGCGTGGGCGGTCGTGCTGGCGTCCACTGTGGTGACCCCTCGTACCGCGGTGTGGGCGGGATTTCGGGCAGCCACCGCGGAGGTGAGAACGCCCAGTCGTCTGCCACTTCTTGCGGCGGGATGCAGGGCTCGGGCGCATACCTCGGCGTGGGTGGGTACCCCGGGTTTTCCCACAGCTGCTGCTCCTCCTCCTCGGCCATCCGTAGTTGGGCCTGCCACTCCGGCGACTCCTCCATCTCCCTTAACCGCCGCTCCTCACTCTGCCTTCGCGCCTCGCACCTTCGTCGAAACTCCCACGTAGCCGCTACCACAGCCTCGGCATGGCTACTGGGAGCCAGCTGGTCCTGGGGCGGCTCTTCGCTAGCCCACTCCACCTCCGCCTCGCCAGTCGGGATGCGTCCGTCGGCCCGGTCGACCGCTTTGCGAAACCGCCATCGCCGTTGCTCCACCCGCGGGTCCTCCACCAACTCGACGTCGCTGTCGGAGCTGATGACCGGCTCGGGGACGCCCCGCCCGGAGATCCGCCGCGAGGTTCGGGTAGGCCGGGCTGTCGACCATCCTTGCCCCGGGCTAGATCCTCCGGACGGCTGGTGGGCAGCCATCATTTTGCGCGCTTCGCTCCTGGTTATGCGAGTGCTCATGATGCTCGTCGATTTTGATTGTTCAGCTGGAGCCTGGGCTCCCTTTAATGACACCTCGGTTCCGAGCCTTCCTCTTTGCTCAATCCGGCTATTTCCATCGGCCTCTCCTTCTTACTACCCAGATCTACGGTACAGCTCTCTGCTCTGTGCCGTCTTCCCCCTTCCTTCGGCAGACTTTTGATGCGTGTTTTTCCTTCCTCCGATCAGTCCCAATCGAGACCTTAGACGCTCTGGTTCGCTCCCTTTGTGTTCTAAACGTTCTCCTGATGTCCTTTATGTGTTTCATTGCGCCTTTGTAGATGCCCTGTAGTATCCTTGGAGTCGGTTTGTAGTATCCCCTTCGAATCCTTGGAGGTATCCTTGGAATTTGTTCGTAGTATCCTTTGGGAATCCTTGCAGGTATCTGTGGACTCTTTTCGTAGTATCCTTTGGGCATCCTTGGAGATATCCTCGGAATCCTTTCGTAGTACCCTTTGGGCATCCTTGGAGGTATCCTTGGACTACTTTCGTAGTATCCTTTGGGCATCCTTGGACGTATCCTTGGACTCCTTTCGTAGTATCCTTTGGGCATCCTTGGAGGTATCCTTGGGATCCTTTCGTAGTATCCTTTGGTCATCCTTGGAGGTATCCTTGGACTCCTTTCGTAGTATCCTTTGGGCATCCTTGGGGGTATCCTTGGGATCCTTTCGTAGTATCCTTTGGTCGTCCTTGGAGGTATCCTTGGACTCCTTCCGTAGTATCCTTTGGGCATCCTTGGGGGTATCCTTGGACTTTGTGAGGATTCGTTTGACCCCTCACAAATAGCGCCACCAACATCGCCAGCGCCAACAGCATCGGCCGCCAGCGCCAACAACATCGCCAGCTAGCAGCTAAAACATCGCCAGCGCCAACAGCATCGGCCGCCAGCGCCAACAACAACGCCAGCTAGCAGCTACAACATCGCCAGCGCCAACAGCAAACAAAACCCTCGCGAATAACTTTGTAAGAAAAAACATTGTACAGTGCATTTAATATATAAGCTTAGCCAACAATCATAAGATTTGTAGTTATATTGATACACAATAATTATTCAGCCTAAGCGATAGGTTCTGTTTACCTTTTCCCCCTCCGTTCTCACATCAGCAGTAGCCACACACACACACACACACACCAAGAGAGCATACACACACGGATTGACCTGAACAGTGAAGTTGACCTGAACATCGGTCGCCAATATATCGAGTTTTTGGTCGTTGCAAATCGGGTTTAATACCTAAAAGTGGGTTTGATTAGTGCGGGACACCTCAGGTTGCAGGTACGTACCACAGAAGCGACAGGAAGGTTCTACCCAGCCAACAAACCACACTGCTACGGTTGCAAAGGGTGGCCAATCTTGGTGGACAGAAGGGGGGGATCCTCACTCTCCCGCACCCACACAGCAACACTCCACTCCAGAGCGCCACACATACTTGGTTCTGCTCACAGCTTCCACAAGGCGCACACGCGCGGTTTTTCCGGCACAAACAAACAACATCGATCAGCTGATCGCAGTGCTGGACAGCGCCGTCTCTAACAGCGAGCTTAACAGCGAGCTTAACAGCGGGCTTAACAGCGAGCTTAACAGCGAGCTTTCCCCGCTGAGCTATACAGCTGCTAAGCGGCGAGCTCCTACGAAGTCGGTTGCCCGGGAATTTCAAATAAAATAAAACCACCTTCGCCACTGCCTATAGGGGTGGATGCGCAAAAAGCCAAGTTACCGGCCAACTTCCAACCCCACCGCGATAGCGTCGCCAGCGCAAACGGGGCTCTGGGGACCGAGTCGGAGCGGTATAGCTCCCATCAGGCAGCAACCGGGGGAAATCCCGGCTCACCGAGGGACCTCCGGCTAGTGCAGGCGATGGATAGGGAGAAATCGCCCGGACATGACGAGACCCAGGCTCTTGCAGTTGCCAGGGCAGAAGAAGAGCTGCTAAAGAAGTTTCAGATGATGAAACAGAAGGTGCAGCGGTCGCCAACGGGGATGGAGCAGGCTCCCGATGCCCACCCAGTGTCAGCGCCTCCCAAAGTGACCGGGCCTGTGTTCAACTTCGGCAGTAACGAGGATGAACAAACCACCCCGAAGAGAAGTCGGGAACCAACCAGCCCTGAAGAGGCGAGCGATGGAGCCCACAAGAGGCAGCGGGTGCAGAAAAGCGCCGCAGCTCTCACCGATGAGCTGGGCAAGATGCTCGATGAGATGATCGCGAAGTTCACGGACACAAAAAGCAACAACAAGAAGGTAGTCCGCCATGTCACACAGGCCACGATCGACTCATTGCATGCAATGAGACCGCCATCGCAACCCAGCAGACAACACCATCGCTCGTTGCCCCACGACAAGAAGGCATAGAGCGAACGCATACTGGCGCGGGGAACCCAGGCAGGGACCCGCCAAGAAACCCGCCCTGGCAGCAGGTGATACGTAAAACCAAAAAGCCCCACGAGACTGCAGCGAGTATTGGGGAAGGCAAAGACCACGTGAGCCGCACCGAGAAGCGCAGGAATCAGCGCTCTGACGCTATCCTAATCAAATGCAGCGAAGGAACGTACGCAGACATGCTCAAGCTGGTCAAAACCGAGCCTACCCTTCAGGGGCTCAAGGATGGGGTGCAAGGCATACGCAGGACAGCCAATGGGAGTCTGCTACTCAAGATGCAGAAACCCTCAGACCCAGCCACGCAGAAACTGCATACTGCCATCAAGTCGGCCTTCAGCGGCAAAGCCGAAGTGGCTATGCTGGAAGACACGGTGCAAGTGGAAATCCGCGACCTAGACCTAATGACCACCTGCGAGGAGGTTCTACAGGCAGTCTACGCTGAGGAGGAGTGCGACATCCCGGCGGGCGCTGCACCTAGGATGCGGAAGGCGTATGGCGGAACCCAAACGGCGACGGTCCACCTCAGACCTGAGCATGCGCAGCGGATCCTCGACAAGGGGAAAATCAGGGTTGGATGGGTAGTCTGCCGCATAAGACAGAAAGTGGAGCCTAGGCGATGCTACAAATGCATGGGATTAGGCCACATGTCAGCCAGATGTCCAGCGTCAGAGGCAACAGCCAAAAACACGCAGCAATCCTGCTTCAGATGTGGCAAGGATGGCCACAAGTATAAAACTTGTACCCAGGGCAAACCAAAATGCATCATCTGCACAAGAAGCGGAAAATCTGGAGGAGAGGCCGAACACTCGACCCTCAGCAGTGCGTGCCCTGAATACCGGAGAGCCATGCACTATAAATTGAATGGTTAAGGTCCTACAGTTGAACCTTAACCACTGCAGAGCGGCGCAGGACTTGCTAGCACAGACGGTCATCGAGCAGCAGGCTGAGGTGGCACTACTCAGCGAGCCCTACAAGGACAAGCACGAAGGCGTATGGCAACGCAGTTCGGACGGCAGAGCAGCAATATGGAGCTGCGGGCAGCCCCCTGGACACCTATCGCAAAGGGCTTCCAGGACGGGATACACCAGAGCGAAGATCAAAGGCATCACATTCTACAGCTGCTACATAGCCCCGAGCGCACACATTAGCGAATTCAGAACAATAATGCAGGAGATCGCTGATGACGCACGCGGTAGGTCCCCTATCCTCATCGCAGGTGATTTCAACGCATGGTCCACAACATGGGGCAGCGCTAGTACGACGCAGCGGGGAACCATCCTCCTTGAGGCAGTGGCTTCGTTAAACGTATGCCTACTCAATGAAGGTAATAGACCAACCTTCAGCAAGTCAGGCCGGGAGTCAATCATCGACCTGACCTTCGCTAGCCCTGAACTGGCACGCAACTGTGTATGGAGGGTGTCAGACATATACACCCACAGCGACCACGCCCTGATCATCACCCAGACAAGCCCCAGACTGACCGCCCCAAGCAGCCGCCAAACGACATACAAAGCGCATACCCTGAACACAGTGTCCCTTCTAGCACACATGGAAGGCGTCTGCGTTACAGGAGACGCTAACACATGCGCGAGGAACATAGCCGAGAGAGTGAAGGAGGCGTGCGACGCATCTATGGAGAAGGCCACGAAAGGTGGTAACGGGCGAAGACCAGTACCATGGTGGAATGACGAAATAGGGAGCGCGAGGAGAGACTGCCTAGCGGCCCGGCGCAGGTGTCAGAGAAGCAGAGGACGCGGAAGCCAGGAGCTAAGGGAAACAACCTACAGAGCTAAGAGAAAGGTGCTGAAGAACGCGATTAAAGTTAGCAAGGCCAGATGCTTCCAGGAGCTGTGCCAAGCGGCGGATGCAGAGCCATTCGGGTCAGCATACAGGATGGTCATGGGTAAGCTCAACAGACAGCCGACCCCTACCGGCCACGTACAGCTTGGCCAAATAGTGTCCACCCTGTTCCCCACCCAGCCGCCCCTTACCTGGCAAGCTACCGGGGAAGGCGATACTGTTCTCACCAGCGAAGCCGACGAAAACCAAAGTCGAAAAAGCCCCTGGCCCCGACGGCATTCCCAATGCTGCACTGCACACATTGGTGGCAAACTTCCCTGGTATATTCACGGAGATGTACAACATGTGTCTCACCCAACGAACCTTCCCCATAGGTTGGAAGCGACAAAGGTTGGTGCTTATCCCAAAACCGGGCAAGTTGAACGACGACGCATCCTCGTACAGACCCCTATGTATGCTGAATACAACGGGGAAAATATTCGAGCGCATAATCTGCACCCACCTCGAAAAAGAACTCGACCAACTCAGAGCTTTATCGGACCACCAGTTTGGATTCCGGAGAAAAAGAAGCACTATTGACGCGATCCAAACGGTCACCCAACTGGCTGCTAACGCAATCGAAGGAGAAAGGTGGCTAGGTGGCTCAAAAGAGTACTGCCTCGTCTGCACCCTGGACGTCAAGAATGCCTTCAACTCTGCCAACTGGAACCTTGTCCTGCAGGCACTTCAGCGCATGGGAATCTCGAACTACCTGATCGAGCTCGTAGCGGACTACTTCAAGGACAGAGTGCTCACATATTCCTCTGATGCCGGAGAGCACGAGTACCTGGTGACAGGAGGAGTACCTCAAGGCTCAGTCCTGGGCCCGATACTGTGGAACGTCATGTACGACGGGATCCTAAGGCAGGTACTACCCGAAGGATGCACAGTTGTGGGATTTGCGGACGACATAGCGCTGGTAACGGTAGCGAAAACCCTCGATGAGATCACGGATAGATGCAGCCTCTCGATAGACACCCTTATGTGCTGGCTCACAGACAACGGGTTAGCAGTCGCCGAGCACAAAACGGAGGCAGTGCTCATAAGCAGCAGGAAGACTGTGGAGAAGGCCACAATACGAGTCGGATCAACTCTAATAGAAACAAGCGCCTCAATCAAGTATCTTGGAGTACTGATCGACCACAGGTTATCGTTTAAGACGCACCTATCGTATGCCGCAGCCAAAGCATCCAGATCGACTGCAGCCATCTCAAGGATGATGGCCAATACTCGAGGACCAAAGCAGCACAGCAGAAGGATTATAGCGACAGTGGTGACATCTATCATAATGTACGCCGCGCCCATATGGGCCGAGGCTATGAAGACCGCATCATACAGCCGCCAGTGCAAAGCTGTCTACAGACGCTGCGCACTGCGCATCACAAGCAGCTTCTGCACGGTATCTGAGGAAGCCGCGCTAGTGGTAGCCGGTACTATACCGATAGACCTGCTGGCGGCAGAACGAAGAACTGGGAGCAGAGGAAGCAGGACCCAACGCGGTAACACGATCGAGGCATGGCAAATGAGGTGGAACAATGCGACCACAGGGCGGTGGACGCACAGGCTAATTCCCAGTCTAACACCCTGGCTGCAGAGACGACACGGACAGGTAGACTTCTACCTCACGCAGATGATCTCCGGGCACGGATGCTTTAAGGAATACCTGCATAGGTTTAAGCACGAGCCAAACCCCTACTGCGACCACTGCGGCACAGGAAGCATCGAAGACGCGGAGCACGCGCTATTCATCTGCCCCCTATACGATAGGAACCGAGCCGAAGCTGAAACGACAACCGTATGTAACCTGACAGCGGACAACGTGATCAGCTGCATGCTGGAAGATCAAAGCAAGTGGGACGCGATAACCAACATGGCCGCTGGCATCCTGAAGGATCTTAGGCGTCGAGAACGGAGTCGACGCATGGAGTTATAAGGACGAGCGGCAACCTGACCGCCATCCGTCCCGCGAAGTATAGCTTTGCGGCAGTCCCGCGGGATCGGAACTTTTTCTACCTCTTCTCTTCTTCTACCACTTATATTCTTGTATATATTTAAGCTTATTTAATAAAAAAAAAAAAAAAAAAAAAAAAAACACCAAGAGAGCAACGAAATATTCACCACGATAAGTGCAGCGCCGCACAGGAGCAAGCGAGAGAGGACATGCGATCGAGGAGGAAAACAACCCCCGAAAATTGGCACGCGCCAAGGGAAGAGCGAGAGAAAAGGAGTACCGAAACTTCGACAAGTGGAAAAAACCCAGAGCAGCCGAAAACTTGAACAAAACGCGGCGGCAAAGCTTGACTAGCTCTCTTTTGGAAAAGGCGGTGCACGGGATCAGAAGTGCGAGAAGTCATTTTTGCAAAGGCGGTGCACGGGATCAGAAACAGGAGCTCTCTTTTGGAAAAGGCGGTGCACGGGATCAGAAGTGCGAGGAGTCATTTTTGCAAAGGCGGTGCACGGGATCAGAAACAGGTCTCTCTTTTGGAAAACGCGGCGCACCGGACCAGAAGTGCGAGCAGTTCACTTTTGGAAAACGCAGCGCACCGGACCAGAAGTGCGAGCAGGTGACTTTTGGAAAACGCGGCGCACCGGACCAGAAGTGCGAGAAGCAGGGGACTCTTGCGAAGGCGGCGCACGGGATCAGAAGTGCGAGCAGAGCAAATTTATGTGGACAACAGGAGTCTTTTGCCTTCGGGCTGATGCCAAGTGACCCAGGAAGGAGTTTAGGAGTGAGTGGAGTGAACCGCATTTTGGCCAGCGAGAGTCCCGTGCAATGAGAAATTTCTCGAAGGCTTCGAAGCGGCTTCGCCCAGAGTAGGCTAGAATTTATAAACCCTGACCTAACCTAACCCGTTAATTGCGAGCACTGATAAAAAAAAACATGAACCAAGAATTTAAATAAAGAATATTTTCTTACATATCTGAACACAAAATTTGCCGCTGCCATGTTGTTCTTTTTCCCTTTGACTACTTTGATTTCTGATTTGATTTCCGAGCTGACTACACCGAGAGAAAGGGGTGGACCCAACTTTAGGAAACCTGTTGCTCATTAATTAAATAAAAATATTTCTCAGATATTAAAAATACTACGCACTGCCACACCCTCTTTCCAAAAGAACTTCGGGAAATCTTTTTTTAAAAGGAAAATTTATTCTGCTTCTTCTATCACTGCCGGCTGTATTGAGCCAACTCGCGCCCGACTACACTGGGAAAACAAAGTAAAGTAGATACTCGAGTTACAAATGAATCAATAAAAATACCCCAATAAATGTACTTCTCGCCTGATTTTAATGCAACTCGTAGGGAAAAAATCCAATCAAGCTGGCCACGCATAAATATGAATATTTCCAGACAAATGCCTAGATTTTAGGCCATAAATTCTGCCCTAGGGAAAAGTTGTCCCCATAATCGATCCCCTCTCTCTCGGCCTTCTCGTAGCGAATGCTATGAGCCAGGCCCAAATGCGCGTTACCGCTGACGCTTTTCACTCTGCTACAGACACCGAATAAACTGTTTCTCTCACTCCGTACCCCGGTGGCTGGCACTCTACATCTCACGCCAGCCAACCGATTTTCGTCTTAGACCTTTTTGTCCCATATCTTTACAAATATTTTCGGTAAAGAGACCATGGCTGGACTGAGTATATCCCAGCCTACGAGACTTCTTTACAGAATGGAGCCCGAACAGGGACATGGGGTTTACGAAAATTTTAGACGACCTAAATATGGCCTAAATACCCATCTGTGTACAGAGAGCTTGAAAATTTTCGGTTCAGTCACTTAGAAGCGAAATTTTTAAGTCGCAACGTAAGGAGAGTCATATATCGAGGGACACAAAAATTTCTAGGGCAGGAAACAGGGAAATATAGATATATTCAAAAATATACCAACGCATCGAACATAACCTCAGAAAAAAAAACTTTGAATTTAAGCAGATCACATGGCATTCGGGAGAACTTAAACAAAAGTATACCCACACACAGCGAGAAATTTCTCGAGAGCCCTCTAGGCTAGCCAACTCAGGTCACGAGAGTTTCGAAAGCACGAGGTAGGGAAAAGCTAACGTATACTCCCTACAGCGCAGTCATTTTGTTTTTTTCGTTTTCACTCTCATCGTCGTCCCTCTCACACGAGCAGGAGTCGATCAAGTACAGGCAACGGGATCACATCGTTGGGGGCTTCTCATATAACTATCGCCGAGTCAACACGTGCATCGGCAGCTCTCAAAAACATCGTCGTAGAAAAATTTAAAACTACATCGTCGTCGAACAAAATTCAATCACCGTCGAGAAAAATTAGGAATTAAATCGTCGTTTGACATCGAATAGTGGTCACCATCGTTGCACGTGGGAATTCAGTGAATTCTTGGTGACAAATAAAATAAAATTTTCAATGAAGATTTTAACCAGTTCGAACATCGTTTGACCCTCGTCCAAGAATTTCTCTCGTCCTATCGAAACTTTTCCTGTCGTTTGCCAGTTAACTATTATTTCACAGCAATATGGGGGCGCGTTGGATTTCGTATCTCCGGAAGCGGGAATTGGAGGCGATTCTGAAGGAGTTTTCCTTGGAAGCAACCGGAACAGTTGAGGAAATGAGGAGCCGGCTGGCTGCTGTTAATAATCGGGACGACCACGTGCTGGAGATAGCGGCTACAGGAATGCGAGGCGGAAATTACAGCCGCCCTAACGGATAGGAAGCAGCGTTCACCGACTCCGAACCCACACCCACCGGGTCCAACACAGCTTCAGGTGCCAGCACTGGAAGGCAGAGGTGCCGCCGATGTAGTCGGAGACACGGAGATCCATCCGGTCAAGCGGGATATTTTTCCCAGGAAATCAGAGATGTCCGCAGCCACGCTAGCGGAAAAGCTGAAGAATTGGGGAATCACTTTTGACGGGACCACGGACCCCATAACCTTCATCCAACACCTCGAGGAACGAGCCACCGCATACGAAGTTGACGTGGAGAAGATGCCGCAGGCCATCCCTGGTCTTTTGACAGATACAGCTGAGCACTGGTTTCGGACAAGCCAGCTGCTAGGAAAATCTTGGACGAACTTCAAGAAGGCGTTTCTTGACTTCTTTCTGCCACCCAGGTACTTTCAGCGACTCGAGGATGAGATCCGCACCAGAGATCAGCGACGGGGAGAGACTTTCAAACAATACCTAGTCAACATCAGACTCATGATGCACAGAGCGGGGTATAATGCGGAGCAGGAGTTGGACCGGATCTATGAAAATCTCCAACCGGAGTACCAGATGTACGCAAGGAGGCACGACTTCACCACTTTGGAGCAACTTACCACTTTAGCGGTAAACTACGAGGTCACCCGCGATCGGAGCACAGGAAGCCATGCCAGAATGTTGGCCGAACCACAACCACCGCCTAGAAGGAACGAGTACGAGATCCCAGCGTATGCAGGAGCATCACCAATAGGTCAACAGAATTTCACACGACCGGCCAGACGACCACCAACCCCAGCCACAGTTTTACAATCAGTTCCTCGAGTGGGGAACAGGTCAATGGTGCCGAATTTCAGTCTTGCTTGCAGGAATTGTGCCCAGGAGGGTCACCGTTCAGCTACATGTCGCAATCCCAGAGTCCTCTTTTGTTGGGATTGTGGTCGCAGAGTAGTACGCACTCTCGAGTGTTGCCGTCGTACCCAGCCGGGAAACGAGAGGAGTCTTCGCCCCCTCGGGGAGCGGACGGAGACTGCCTACAGGAATCCCCGGAATTAGGAGAAATCTTACAGGTTCAGTCGAGCAGAATTATCGCGCAGGGGCAAATCGAGGGTCAGGAGTTTAACGCTACCATAGACACCGGAGCTAGCAGAAGTTTCGTGAGCGAACGAGTTGTTCAACGTGTAGGGACGCCACATAACGTACGGTCGGTACACACTCATGTCAGCCTGGCGGAAGGCTCACGCAAGGAGATAACCAAGTCTCTGGTAGCCAAAGTCCGGTTGGACCAACGTTGGGTCACCTTTCCACTGCTAGTTTTCCCTTCGATCATGGAAGACGTGCTATTGGGCATGGACTTCCTCTGTGGCGTGTCTGCCTCTCTCCAATGCGGCCGCGCTTCGCTGCAGCTGAACCCTCTCCTAATAAGCAGCCCCACCAACGACTTAGCTATGCCTCCTCTCTTGACAAATGCGTTCACTCCAGCAAATAACGATCCAGATAACGAGGTGCAAACCACCCCGACCAGCAGTATTTTAGGGTCTCGAGACGACAACGCCGTGCGAAATAATCCATTTCGACGGAATCATGCTACTGTTTCAGCGGAACCAGTAGAGGAAGGGCGAGCGCCTTCCCCAGTCAGACCAGGATACACGCCTGACACTGGAGGAGCACTAGCCGCAATCACCGCAAACGCCGAGCAAGAAGAATTAGAACCCTGGGTAAACAAATTCCTACAGGAGGAATTGGCCAAATTCGAAGGATTGACGGGAGTGTCAAATATCGCTGAGCATACGATCACGATGCGAGATGATAAGCCCATCAAACAGAGGTATTTTCCTAAGAATCCCGCGATGCAGAGGATTATCGATGAGCAGATCGACGAACTGCTACGCAACGACTGTATAGAGCCTTCTCGGAGCCCCCACAGCGCCCCTATTGTACTCGTGGGCAAGAAATCTGGAGAGATGCGACTATGTGTAGATTTTCGACAACTAAATGCCCATTCTATTCCAGATGCATACCCGCTGCCAAGGATAACACACATCTTGGAGCGTCTGCGCCATGCCAAGTACATATCGACGCTCGATTTGAAGAGCGGATATTGGCAAATCCCTGTAGCCGAGTCCAGCCGCGAGTGCACAGCATTTACAGTCCCCGGGAGGGGCTTGTACCACTGGAAAGTGATGCCGTTTGGCCTCCACTCAGCACCAGCCACATTCCAGCGGGCGCTCGACAGCGTCATAGGACCGGACATGGAGCCCAACGCGTTTGCGTATTTGGATGACATCATCATCATCGGCCGCACTCTGGAGGAGCATGTGCAGCATCTACAAGAAGTATTTCGACGGCTACGAAAGGCGAACCTTCGTCTCAACGCGAAGAAATGCAGTTTCTTTAAGCGCAGCCTGGTGTACTTGGGACACGTCATCAGTGAGGAGGGAATTCACACGGATCCCGACAAGATTTCGGCAGTACGGCGACTGAGTCCGCCCACCACATGCAAGGAGTTGAGGAGATGTCTAGGGATCGCGTCATGGTACAGGAGATTTGAACCCAACTTTGCCAGCGTAGTGCAGCCCATGTCTTTGCTACTCAAGAAAGGAAAGAAATGGCAATGGGAGCAGGAGCAGCAAGATGCGTTCGAGGAACTCAAAAGAAAACTCACGGAGGCGCCGGTTCTCGCCTGCCCCGACTTCAACGAGAAGTTCGTGTTGCAAACAGACGCCAGCGACATCGGCCTAGGAGCAGTTTTAACGCAGAAATTCCAGGGAGAAGAACGAGTCAACGAGAACGTATTCGCCAGCAGACGCCTCATCGCCGCCGAGGAGAGCTACTCCGCCACAGAAAAGGAGTGTCTGGCTATCATATGGGCCATCAGGAAACTCAGATGCTACTTGGAAGGTTATCGATTTGAGGTGATAACGGACCACCTCGCCTTGAAGTGGCTCAACTCGATTGATAATCCCACCGGCCGCATAGCGCGCTGGGCGTTTGAACTGCAGCAGTACCAGTTTGACGTCACCTATCGACGCGGGAGCCAGAACATTGTTGCAGATGCACTTTGTCGACAGCCTTTGGAAGTACTTCAGATGATCCAGGAGGATAAGCCGGGATGCACATGGTACCAGCGGATGCTGAAACTTGTTCAGGACAGGCCTGAAGATTACCCGGACTACGCGTACGAGAACCAACAGCTCTATCGGCATATCGGATCCCGACCTGACGACGAAGACTCCGTGCCCTGGAAACTGTGCGTAGCCAAGGAACACCGACAGCGAGTACTGTCGGAATGCCATGACCAGCCGACGGCAGGACATCTCGGAATCAGGAAGACAACCACCCGCATCGCCCAGAGATATTACTGGCCAGGTCTTTTCCGCGATATTGCCAGGTATGTCCGCAAGTGTGACACTTGCCAACGGTTCAAAGTCAGCTAAACCAAACCGGCGGGTAAAATGTTCACCAGACAGATTAACGAGCCGTTCGATACTGTCTGCGCCGATTTTATTGGCCCCTTCCGCGATCCAAGAGTGGGAATTCGATGCTGGTCGTATTCTTCGACGCCTTTTCGAAATGGGTTGAGTTGGTCCCCTTGAGAAAAGCTACTTCGGCGCATCTCGAAAAATCCTTTCGGGAGAGGATTTTGAATCACTTTGGTATTCCCCGAACATTTGTCTGCGATAATGGGACACAGTTTACGAGTCGTTCATTCGAAGCCTTCTGCAAGCAGGCGGGAATGGAGATCCAACATACAGCACCTTATACTCCGCAGCAGAACCCGACAGATAGGGCCAATCGCACCATTAAAACGATGGTCGCCCAGTATATCGAGGACAAGCAGACGACGTGGGACGAACTTCTGCCCGAACTGAATCTGGCAATTAATAGCAGCATCTCAGAATCAACCGGATTCAGTCCAGCGTTCATCGTCCAAGGCAGAGAGCCACGACTCCCAGGAGCCTTGTATGATGAAGTGACTCCAGGACCAAGCCAAGCGCCACGTTCACCCGAAGCGAAAGCGGAATTGCTACGGGACATTTTCAAGGTAGTACAGGAGAACACTAAGAGAGCTTCGTTGGAGCAGCGGAAGCATTACGATCTCAGGCGACGTGCGTGGAGACCGACCATAGGATCGCTGGTCTTCGTAAAACAGCATCATTTGTCCAGGACAGCAGATAACTTTGCCGCTAAGCTAGCACCCAAGTACGAGGGCCCGTACAAAGTAATTAAGTTCTTTTCTCCCACCATAGTGCGCTTGCAACATACCCAGAGCAGGCAACGTAGAACGGCATCCCTTAGAGATTTAAAGGAGGCAGTCAACGAGCCAGAAACCCAGAATCTGGTACCCAGACGACTGGACGACAACGAAGACATTCAGATGGAGGAGCAAGATTAGCGATCGATTGACGCTAAAAACCCGTAGCAGAGCAACATCAAGGCGGAAGCAACGGAGAAGCATACACGATGATAGTAGCGCAGCAGCAGCGCCAGAAGTCAACCAGGAACACTGCGACAGGAGCCAATGTTTGAGTCAGTGGGGCCACTTGCTGGAGTGTGCGCCTTCCCAACGTTCCACTTCCCTAGTGGGAAATCAACGCTCCCAGTGCCACTGCAGCGAACCTTTTTCCCCATGATTACTAACTAAACAATTAAAACCCAGTTAGTAATCGTTAAAACAAAGCACTAATACCCTTTTGTTCTCCCCTACAGACATGGCGTCGGACAACCCGTCACACCTGTGGCTCATGACAACACGCAAGCCACGGCCACCCACATTTCTCAACGCCCCCCGAAGTAGGAGGGGAATGTGAGGAGTCGTTTGACCCCTCACAAATAGCGCCACCAACATCGCCAGCGCCAACAGCATCGGCCGCCAGCGCCAACAACATCGCCAGCTAGCAGCTACAACATCGCCAGCGCCAACAGCATCGGCCGCCAGCGCCAACAACAACGTCAGCTAGCAGCTACAACATCGCCAGCGCCAACAGCAAACAAAACCCTCGCGAATAACTTTGTAAAAAAAAACATTGTACAGTGCATTTAATATATAAGCTTAGCCAATAATCATAAGATTTGTAGTTATATTGATACACAATAATTATTTTAGCTCAGCCTAAGCGATAGGTTCTGTTTACCTTTTCCCCCTCCGTTCTCACATCAGCAGTAACCACACACACAACCACACACCAGGAGAGCAACGAAATATTCACCACGATAAGTGCAGCGCCGCACAGGAGCAAGCGAGAGAGGACATGCGATCGAGGAGGCAAACAACCCCCGAAAATTGGCACGCGCCAAGGGAAGAGCGAGAGAAAAGGAGTACCGAAACTTCGACAAGTGGAAAAAACCCAGAGCAGCCGAAAACTTGAACAAAACGCGGCGGCAAAGCTTGACTAGCTCTCTTTTGGAAAAGGCGGTGCACGGGATCAGAAGTGCGAGAAGTCATTTTTGCAAAGGCGGTGGACGGGATCAGAAACAGGAGCTCTCTTTTGGAAAAGGCGGTGCACGGGATCAGAAGTGCGAGGAGTCATTTTTGCAAAGGCGGTGCACGGGATCAGAAACAGGTCTCTCTTTTGGAAAACGCGGCGCACCGGACCAGAAGTGCGAGCAGTTCACTTTTGGAAAACGCAGCGCACCGGACCAGAAGTGCGAGCAGGTGACTTTTGGAAAACGCGGCGCACCGGACCAGAAGTGCGAGAAGCAGGGGACTCTTGCGAAGGCGGCGCACGGGATCAGAAGTGCGAGCAGAGCAAATTTATGTGGACAACAGGAGTCTTTTGCCTTCGGGCTGATGCCAAGTGACCCAGGAAGGAGTTTAGGAGTGAGTGGAGTGAACCGCATTTTGGCCAGCGAGAGTCCCGTGCAATGAGAAATTTCTCGAAGGCTTCGAAGCGGCTTCGCCCAGAGTAGGCTAGAATTTATAAACCCTGACCTAACCTAACCCGTTAATTGCGAGCACTGAGAAAAAAAAACATGAACCAAGAATTTAAATAAAGAATATTTTCTTACATATCTGAACACAAAATTTGCCGCTGCCATGTTGTTCTTTTTCCCTTTGACTACTTTGATTTCTGATTTGATTTCCGAGCTGACTACACCGAGAGAAAGGGGTGGACCCAACTTTAGGAAACCTGTTGCTCATTAATTAAATAAAAATATTTCTCAGATATTAAAAATACTACGCACTGCCACACCCTCTTTCCAAAAGAACTTCGGGAAATCTTTTTTTAAAAGGAAAATTTATTCTTCTTCTTCTATCACTGCCGGCTGTATTGAGCCAACTCGCGCCCGACTACACTGGGAAAACAAAGTAAAGTAGATACTCGAGTTACAAATGAATCAATAAAAATACCCCAATAAATGTATTTCTCGCCTGATTTTAATGCAACTCGTAGGGAAAAAATCCAATCAAGCTGGCCACGCATAAATATGAATATTTCCAGACAAATGCCTAGATTTTAGGCCATAAATTCTGCCCTAGGGAAAAGTTGTCCCCATAATCGATCCCCTCTCTCTCGGCCTTCTCGTAGCGAATGCTATGAGCCAGGCCCAAATGCGCGTTACCGCTGACGCTTTTCACTCTGCTACAGACACCGAATAAACTGTTTCTCTCACTCCGTACCCCGGTGGCTGGCACTCTACATCTCACGCCAGCCAACCGATTTTCGTCATAGACCTTTTTGTCCCATATCTTTACAAATATTTTCGGTAAAGAGACCCTGGCGGGACTGAGTATATCCCAGCCTACGAGACTTCTTTACAACTGTCAATGTTGTTTTGCGTCTGTTGTGTTTGCTTGCTGTGGCCGCTCGCTTGTGTTTTCCGTTTGTTGCTGTTTTTTGAATATAAAATAAACGACGCGCCGAAAGTAATTGTTATTTGCTCCCCGTGCCCCGTGTTTTTTTTTCGCGTCTAGTAGTCCTTGTGCCCGTCGAACGGAAGTGTCAAACTCACCAGTGCTAGTCGCCCCAGTTGTGCAGTCAGTAGGACCACATGAACGGGTGTTTCTGTCGATTAGGAGAAGCCAGACAGCTGTTTTCTGGCGACTCTGAGAAGCAGTGGACAACAGCAGTTTTAACAGCGAATGTTAGATTTCTGCTGCTAATGTTAGCAGCACGACACTACTAAGAAGACATAAGGAGAATCTATTATTAACTTAAACCAGCAAAGTTACGCAACCTTTGCCACGTACATCGCCATAACGGAGCCTCGAATAACGGAGGAATCAAGAAGTCGAGGAGAATAGCGGATTCAACCCATGCCTATTGCCATCTCATGCGACACACTAGTCTCGTGAAGTTTGCCGTCCCCTTCCTGCAAAGCTTGATCGCAACACGAGCGGAACGACTGAAACAGGTGAGTGTGTTTGTGAGAGTATTTGTGCGTGGTTTTTCAAAGTAGAGTGCAATAGGAAAACATTAAAATGGGTAAAAGTGAAAGTAATGGTAGTGATTTGGCACAACAGAGCTCGGCACCTTTGGCTGTGGTCGAGCCGATGAATAGGAAACCAAGTTTCCAGTCCCAATACAGGTATCAGGTGATCAATCCATAAACAACACCCTTGTGCCCATTCCTGTTTCCACAATTCAGCTGCCCAAATTGCCCGTACCCCACTTTTCAGGAAATTTTGTGGATTGGCCATCTTTTTATGACAGCTTTACGCAGCTAATACATGAAAATCAATCTCTTTCAAACATTCAAAAATTTCATTTCTTGAAGCAAGCACTACCGCACGGGCGAGACCAGGATATAAACCATATGGCATTAACAGAAACCAACTATTCAGTGGCATGGAACCTTGTGGTAAAACGATACAACAACCCTCGACTGCAGTTCATGTACAATATGAATGCACTGTACGGAATCGAGCCACTGTCCAAGGAGATCGCGGTGGACCTTAGGAATTTTTTAAACTTGGCAAATGTATGTATTAGTGAATTCCGACGACTACACATTGCCATTGATTCCTGTGATCATTGGTTGGTACATCACTTACTCACAAAGCTGCCTATCAGCACAACACAGGCCTGGGAAGATTCCCTGGGCAACAACGTGGAAGTCCCCACCTTCACAAAGCTGGAGGTGTTCCTGCACAATCGATTGGTCAGCATCGACCTAATTAAGAGTAGGAAACCAGCCGTTCCAGTTAGATCATCTATACAATCGACCAACCATCGCCAGACAACCAGATCATCGGGAAACTCCACTGTTAGGGGACACAGCTTCCACAGTACTCTTGAGTCTGGATCCATCAGGTGCTCGCTCTGCCAACAGAATCACGTTCTAAGACGGTGCCCGGACTTCCTTGCCAAGGATTATTTCGCGCGAAAGGTTATAGTCGACCGCTCGAAGGCATGCATCAATTGCCTTAGTGCTTCCCATTCTCTCAGTCAATGCAGCAGCAACCGAAACTGCTCGCAATGTGGTCAACGGCACCACACTTTGTTACATTTCCCGAATGCTCAACAAAGTCCTTCATTGACTCCTGGAGCATCCCGACAGCCGCTGTACAAAATGCACCATCAACGCAACTCTTCAGCGCAGTTGCCTCCCATCTGAACTCAACGACCCTTCTTGCTACTGCACTGGTTCGGATCGTAAATAACTCCACTGGGCAGTCAGCTTTAGTTCGAGCTCTCATCGACCATGGCCCGGAAGGCACCCTCATCACGGAAAACATCGTTCAAGCGCTTAGACTCAAACGGCATCTTGTTCGAGCTGAGATCACGGGAATTGGTAATACTTCGCATAATCAGTGCAGGCACAGCACCGACTTCACCATAATCTCATGTTCAGGATCGGATTTTAATGCCTACGTATCCTCAGCCTTCGTCCTTCGGTCACTAACAGGTCATTTACCAAAACAAAATGTAAACATTAAGTCCTGTAAACATCTCCAAGGGTTATCCTTTGCAGATCCTAATTTCATCAAGTCGGGTCGCATTGACCTACTTATCGGTGTCGACATTATCCTGCAATTATTGCTTCCGGACATACGCAAAGGGACGGTTGCAGAACCAATTGCACAAAACACACAACTGGGCTGGATAGTTTTTGGACCAGCTGAAGCAGCCCAGACGACATCAATCTCCATTCGTTGTAATTTTTGCAAACCTAAACAACATGGTACAGAGGTTTTTCGAATTGGATCAGGTCTCCACAACACCCCAACTCAACGCAGAGGAAAAATAGTGTGAAGACCATTTTCAACAAACTCATATCCGTCAGCCGAATGGGAAATATCTAGTTCGTTTGCCTTTAAAAACGTTGTTTGACCCCACACAGGTGATCGGCCGGTCAAGACAAATCGCATTAAACCGTTTCCACGCCCTGGAAAGGAAACTTAATCATCGGCCAGATTTCAGTCAACAGTATGCCAGCACTATTCAACAGTATTCAAGAGATCAAAGACGACAGTTTAACTACAAAGATGCGCGTCGTATACGACGCTTCGTGCAAAACGACGAACGGGAGGTCTTTGAATGATATTTTATGCACGGGTCCCGCCCTACAAAACGATCTTGGAGGAGTTATACTCAACTGGCGTCTCCATCGGTATGTCTTCGTGGCCCATATAACGAAAATGTATCGCTGCATAGATATGCATGAAGAAGATGCCCAGTATCAGCGAATTTTCTGGCGCGATGAAAAGGGACTCATCAAGGAATATTTTTTGACTACAGTAACGTTTGGCACTGCCTCGGCACCATTCACTGCAATTCGAATCATACATCAGCTTGCGTCCGACGAGCGCGAACGCTATCCCAAAGCATCCCAACTACAGATCTCTCTAACAGTAGCATTTTTGAGATAGACAATAAGGACTCCATTAAAACTTTAGGGTTGTATTGGCATCCAAACAAAGATGGTTTTGGTTTTAATATTAAGTTTTCTCTCAATCCTATATTCACCAAACGTTCTATACTATCCACAGTAGCACGCTTATTCGATCCGTTGGGATACCTGGCACCAGTGATCATCGCTGCGAAAATCCTGTTGAAGGAAGTTTGGAGTTTTCGTATCGAGCGCAAGGATGAGCCCCCCGCATCATTAGATTGGGACGACCTATTGCCAGATCAACTCGCCGAGCGGTGGCGACAGCTCATTCAAGAGCTCCCCGACATTGAAGAGATACACATCCCTCGGTGGTTAGGCTTCGATTTAAGGCATGTCTCGACGTAGCAACTACACATGTTTTGTGATGGATGGTTCCGTGCAGGTTAACTTATTATCCGCCCGCAGTCGAGTCACACCTGTTAAGCCGCTAACAATTCCGAGAGTTGAGTTATCCGGAGCCCTGCTGTGTACACAATTAGCCGATTGGATTGTCAATCAACTTCAAGCATCACATCACACCATATCCGTACACTACTGGTCGGATGCAATGATAGTGCTGTATTGGATCAGCGGTGACCCTAGGCGTTGGAAGACATTTGTGTCGAATAGAATTGGAGCAATCCTGGAGGCAAGCTCGCCATCGCAGTGGAGACATGTTCTTACGCAAGAAAACCCAGCAGATTGTGCTACACGCGGACTCACCCCTTCGCAGCTGAAACACCACACGCTTTGGTGGAACGGACCACATTGGCTGCATCTTTCAGAGGAGCATTGGCCAGTCAATCCAGTTCAGTCCCCAAAATCAGAACTTATTTCAGGAGAGCAATCCTTAAAGCACATCGGAGCCCACATTTGTATAGAAGTGCAACAATTTATCGAATCATATTCCTCCTATAATAAACTCTTATTCGTTACAGCCTACGTCAAACGATTCATTTATAATACTCGTCACAAAAAAGCGGATAGACTCACCGGCCCTATTCAGGTATCTGAATTTCAACAGGCTTTGTTCGCACTGGTGCGGATGGTTCAACAAGAAGTCTATTCGGAAGAATTATCAAGACTACGATCCAACAAATTTCTATCCAAACACAACAAACTCAGCCAGCTATCACCGTTTCTCGACGATGAGGGGCTCATGAGAGTTAAAGGCAGACTTAAGAATGCTTTGCAGCTCTCCATGTCTCAACGCACACCAATAATCCTTCCAAAGGCCCACCTCCTGACGATTTTGGTTATAAGGAACGCTCATCACAACACCTTACATGGCGGCGTGCAACTAACTTTATCTACAATTCATCAAGTTTTCTGGATCGTCAACGGTAAACAGGCACTGCGACAGTGCGTAACCTGTTTCAAACACCGGCCGTCACCATCAAGCCAACTGATGGGAGATTTACCAGCGCACCGTGTCAATCCGCCCAAACGGGCGTTCGAAGCAACTGGAGTTGATTACACTGGTGCGATTGAGATAAAGTCATCCAGATTCAGAGGGCACACTTGCTATAAAGCATACATTGCAGTGTTCATTTGCTTAGCGAGCAAAGCAATTCATTTGGAAGCAGTCACGGGAATGTCGGCACAGCATTTTCTGTGGGCGCTGCAGCGCTTTATCGGACGTAGGGGTTTTCGTCAACATCTATACAGCGACTGTGGAACCAACTTTATCTCATCCGACAAGTCTCTAAAGCTGTGAACCAATGAATTCTATAAAGGAATTGAAGAGGCAGTAGTTCCTGAACTTACTCGTCGAAACATTCTTTGGAGGACCCTGGGAATCCAACGTAAAAGCTGTTAAAACCCATCTTTATCGATCGTTTAATGGGATTCGAATGACGTACGAGCAGCTGTCTACCATTCTTGTCCAGATAGAAGCGTGCTTGAACTCTCTCATTATGCCCCTTAACGTCTGACTTCGATGATTTGCAAGCTCTCACCCCTGCACATTTTTTAATCGGGGATTCGATGATGTCACTCCCTGAGCCTAGTCTTAAGGATTCTTCATTAAACACAGAGTTCCTGAATGGTCAAAGGATGTTTCGCCTCTTTTGGAGAAAATGGAGTGCAGATTGGCTATCTCATCTGCAGGCGCGCCCCAAAACTGACAATCTTCAGCGTAACGACATGATCATCATCAAGGATGATCGAACTGGTCCTTCTGACTGGAAATTAGGGCGAATCATCGACTTACATCCTGGGGCCGATGGGCTCGTTCGAGTAGCTACAATTAAGACCTCAACGGGTATTTACAAGAGGTCTGTGTCAAAGATTTGTCGTTTGCCCTTGCCAAGATTTACTGAAGAGTCTAGCCCAAGTACACAACCCATGCACCTTTGAATATACCCGCATTCACTCCATAACACACTTCAACCTTTTCAGAGTTAAGCATGGTCTAAGGCTTTGAATACTGGGTCCAGTATTGGGGGCGGCATGAACGGGTGTTTCTGTCGATTAGGAGAAGCCAGACAGCTGTTTTCTGGCGACTCTGAGAAGCAGTGGACAACAGCAGTTTTAACAGCGAATGTTAGATTTCTGCTGCTAATGTTAGCAGCACGATACTACGAAGAAGACATAAGGAGAAGCTGGTCGCGTTTATAACCGAGCTTTTATATTTCCTAATTTGTAAATCATAGTTAGCAATAAGTCAAAGATTGAAAGTATACAAATGAATACAACTGGTGAAGTTCAACATATTTCCGAGTTTTTATTACAAAGTGTGTGAAAGACCCCCAGAGTAGACTTCTGCTCAACTTTGACGATCGGGTGCGAATCGTCACAACACCACAAGTTTCCACATTTCCACACAGGACAGACGTGTTTGCTGCTCTCTCTGTCCGGCAAACAAACATTTAGTGAATACTTTCTACACTTTTTGTTCGGTCGTGTTTTTTTTATTTTGCTAAAGTCACGTTGTGCCATCGGTATTGTTTTCGTTTCGGTTTTCGGGGAACAGTGCCGTTGTTCGTCTTGGGGGTCTAGTGACCTTGCGCGACCCGCACCATGGACCTGCGCAGCTGGCGTAAGGTCCTTATCCAGTGGGTCATCGAGTGTCGCTTCACCGAACACAACTTTATCACACTGGAGCAGTCGGACATCGATGCCTTCTTCTCGATCTACGTGCAAAAGGCCCAGGTGGCGCCGGTAGAGGAGGAGAACGCGCTGCCGGCCCAGCCTGGGGAGCACCGCTCCCCCCTGCAGAACTTCCACCGAGATCATTATCCAGAGTTCAGTGCCCACATAGATGGCCGTGGCCAACTTGTGACCGCGGACTACGTGTATGTCTACACACTGCTCCTGCATTACTCATGCGTGAAGCAGCCCAGCGTGTTTATCCACAGCATCTGCAAGAAGCTGCCGGAGCTAGTGCAGACCTGCATCGCAAACTTCTTCGGCCAGACGTTGGAGCAACAGCTGACGCGCGAATTTCTGCGCCAGTCTATGAACAATGTGGCTGTGATTTACCGCCAGGGCGTCCATTGTATCTTCTCTGGAAGATTCAATCAGGCTGGATTCCTCCAGGCGCTGTTCCAGCTCCCGGATTCTGTCCAGGCACGCGAGGAGTTTGTCCCCGGACGTTTTAAGCTATTCAAGAAGAAAAACAAAAAAAATATAAATATATATTTATGGAATTTTGGGTAGGTATTATGTAGGTACTTTGAATTTATATTTCCTAAACAGCGCCCTTTTTCGCCAATATTTATTTTAGAATTATGTACCTAGTAGCTTTAATTTAATTAAATAATTAACAACCATTAAATATGAATTCAAAAATATTAATTTAACAAATAAAATTCCCTCTCAATACCAAAAGTGTGTACAGTTCCGACCCAAAGGTGACTAGTTTTTCGCTGATATTCACACAAAATTCGCCGGATTTAGTTCTTTTGTGCAATGCCCCCATAAAATCAGACAGGTAGCATACCTGCTCGACAAGCTCGGATTTTTCGGCGCGCAAATCCTGTAGCTTATTGTTAGTCTCGGCTATAATGGCCTCCTATTGGCTGCTTTCCTTCATCAGGCTTCGCTTCAACTGAAATGAGGAAAAGTTTTATTATTGGTTTATGGCACCAAGTACCTGTGACCGTCTGGTGGTCTACTACCTACATGATCGAACTCATTTAGCACGTTGTCGGTCACGGAATCGTCGGCATTCTCACCATTCTGGACGGCGTTCTTGAGCTTGGCCAGTTGACTCTTGGCCATCATGTTCTCTGTAATGGGAAAAAACGATAAAATATGTTACTATCATATTTACCTACTATCAGAGGGATGTAAGCCACAAGATCTATGAGGCATTCTTACCTTTGTTTAGCGTTTTAATCAGATCCTCCTCCGCTTGCTGCTCCTCGAGCATGGTCTTCTCGTAGGACACCACCTCCAGCTGGGCGTGAACACCGCGCAGCTCCCGGGTGCGCTGCTCCAGCAGCTCGGTTCTGGGTGTGAGCGGAGCGGACATTTAGAGGCGCTGAATTTTGTGTGAATATCAGCGAAAAACTAGTCACCTTTGGGTCGGAACTGTACACACTTCGGGTATTGAGAGGGAATTTTATTTGTTAAATTAATATTTAATGGTTATTAATCATGATTATTTAATTAAATTAAAGCTACTAGGTACATAATTCTAAAATTAATATTGGCGAAAAAGGGCGCTGTTTAGGAAATCTAAATTCAAAGTACCTACATAATACCTACCCAAAATTCCCTAAATATATATTTATATTTTTTTTGTTTTTCTTCTTGAATAGCTTAAAACGTCCGGGAACAAACTACTCGCGTGCGTGGACAGAATCCGGGAGCTGGAACAGCGCCTGGAGGAATCCAGCCTGATTGTATCTTCCAGAGAAGATACAATCAGCTCCCTGAAGCGCGACAAGCAGGAGCTGGAGCGTTGTCTACAGGAAGCGCGCGAGGAGTTACACAACCGACGTGAGGTTCTAAATGCGTCCTCGGATTTGCTCAACTGTTCCCTGTCCCCGAACACCACGCCCGAGAATCTGGACAGCTCTGTGGTCGACAAGCAGCTGCGCGAGAAGGAGCACGAGAACGCCGAGCTGAGGAAAGAGCTGCAGAAGCAGAACGCTATCTTGCTGGAGCTAAGCGAGAGTGTGGCTTGCTTCGTCGAGAAGCACAGCATCGAGCCTGACCCTCTGGCCCCATCAGTGTTGTCCAGCATTTCTATGATCAGGTCCTCCTTCTCCGTTTGCTGCTCCTCGAGCATGGTCTTCTCGTAGGACACCACCTCCAGCTGGGCGCGAACACCGTGCAGCTCCCGGGTGCGCTGCTAGCATTTCATTGGCGGACATTTGGAGGCGCTGGATGACGGATCTGTGGCGTGCTGCTCGGCGGCTGAGGCGATGCGGATGTGGACGAGGATGTGTCCGGTGTGGTGTCAATGGTCAGTTCGGGACTCATGGTGCTGCAGCTCGGACACATTGTTCAGCCACATTGTTCATAGACTGGCGGAGAAATTGGCGCGTCAGCTGTTGCTCCAACGTCTGGCCGAAGAAGTTTGCGATGCAGGTCTGCACTAGCTCCGGCAGCTTCTTGCAGATGCTGTGGATAAACACGCTGGGCTGCTTCACGCATGAGTAATGCAGGAGCAGTGTGTAGACATACACGTAGTCCGCGGTCACAAGTTGGCCACGGTCATCTATGTGGGCACTGAACTCTGGATAATGATCTCGGAGGAAGTTCTGCAGGGGGGAGCGGTGCTCCCCAGGCTGGGCCGGAAGCGCGTTCTCCTCCTCTACCGGCGCCACCTGGGCCTTTTGCACGTAGATCGAGAAGAAGGCATCGATGTCCGACTGCTCCAGTGTGATGAAGTTGTGTTCGGTGAAGCGACACTCGATGACCTACTGGATAAGGACCTTACGCCAGCTGCGCAGGTCCATGGTGCGGGTCGCGCAAGGTCACTAGACCCCCAAGACGAACAACGGCACTGTTCCCCGAAAACCGAAACGAAAAGAATACGGATGGCACAACGTGACTTTAGCAAAATAAAAAAAACACGACCGAACAAAAAGTGTAGAAAATATTCACTAAATGTTTGTTTGCCGGGCAGAGAGAGCAGCAAACAGGCCTGTCGTGTGTGGAAATGTGGAAACTTGTGGTCCTACTGACTGCACAACTGGGGCGACTAGCACTGGTGAGTTTGACACTTCCGTTCGACGGGCACAAGGACTACTAGACGCGAAAAAAAACACGGGGCACGGGGAACAAATAACAATTACTTTCGGCGCGTCGTTTATTTTATATTCAAAAAACAGCAACAAACGGAAAACACAAGCGAGCGGCCACAGCAAGCAAACACAACAGACGCAAAACAACATTGAAAGTTGTAAAGAAGTCTCGTAGGCTGGGATATACTCAGTCCCGCCAGGGTCTCTTTACCGAAAATATTTGTAAAGATATGGGACAAAAAGGTCTAAGACGAAAATCGGTTGGCTGGCGTGAGATGTAGAGTGCCAGCCACCGGGGTACGGAGTGAAAGAAACAGTTTATTCGGTGTCTGTAGCAGAGTGAAAAGCGTCAGCGGTAACGCGCATTTGGGCCTGGCTCATAGCATTCGCTACGAGAAGGCCGAGATAGAGGGGATCGATTATGGGGACAACTTTTCCCTAGGGCAGAATTTATGGCCTAAAATCTAGGCATTTGTCTGGAAATATTCATATTTATGCGTGGCCAGCTTGATTGGATTTTTTTCCCTACGAGTTGCATTAAAATCAGGCGAGAAATACATTTATTGGGGTATTTTTATTGATTCATTTGTAACTCGAGTTTCTACTTTATTTTGTTTTCCCAGTGTAGTCGGGCGCGAGTTGGCTCAATACAGCCGGCAGTGATAGAAGAAGAAGAATAAATTTTCCTTTTAAAAAAATATTTCCCGAAGTTCCTTTGGAAAGAGGGTGTGGCAGTGCGTAGTATTTTTAATATCTGAGAAATATTTTTATTTAATTAATGAGCAACAGGTTTCCTAAAGTTGGGTCCACCCCTTTCTCTCGGTGTAGTCAGCTCGGAAATCAAATCAGAAATCAAAGTAGTCAAAGGGAAAAAGAACAACATGGCAGCGGCAAATTTTGTGTTCAGATATGTAAGAAAATATTCTTTGTTTAAATTCTTGGTTCATGTTTTTTTTTTTCTCAGTGCTCGCAATTAACGGGTTAGGTTAGGTCATGGTTTATAAATTCTAGCCTACTCTGGGCGAAACCGCATCGAGGCCTTCGAGAAATTTTTCATTGCACGGGACTCTCACGCTCTTACGCACACACACACGCGTGACTCCGGGTGCTCCGCCGCTGGTCCTGGGCAGGCACACTCTCCTCGAGGTCGTCTAGGTAAACTCCTTCCTGGGTCACTTGTCATCAGCCCGAAGGCAAAAGACTCCTGTTGTTCACATAAATATGCTCTGCTCGCACTTCTGATCCCGTGCGCCGCCTTTGCAAGAGTCCCCTGCTTCTCGCACTTCTGGTCCGGTGCGCCGCGTTTTCCAAAAGTCCAAAAGTGAACTGCTCGCACTTCTGGTCCGGTGCGCCGCGTTTTCCAAAAGAGAGACCTGTTTCTGATCCCGTGCACCGCCTTTGCAAAAATGACTCCTCGCACTTCTGATCCCGTGCACCGCCTTTTCCAAAAGAGAGCTCCTGTTTCTGATCCCGTGCACCGCCTTTGCAAAAATGACTCCTAGCACTTCTGATCCCGTGCACCGCCTTTTCCAAAAGAGAGCTAGTCAAGCTTTGCCGCCGCGTTTTGTTCAAGTTTTCGGCTGCTCTGGGTTTTTTCCACTTGTCGAAGTTTCGGTACTCCTTTTCTCTCGCTCTTCCCTTGGCGAGTGCCAATTTTCGGGGGTTGTTTTCCTGAGCTAAAATAATTATTGTGTATCAATATAACTACAAATCTTATGATTATTGGCTAAGCTTATATATTAAATGCACTGTACAATGTTTTTTTTTACAAAGTTATTCGCGAGGGTTTTGTTTGCTGTTGGCGCTGGCGATGTTGTAGCTGCTAGCTGGCGTTGTTGTTGGCGCTGGCGGCCGATGCTGTTGGCGCTGGCGACGTTGTAGCTGCTAGCTGGCGATGTTGTTGGCGCTGGCGGCCGATGCTGTTGGCGCTGGCGATGTTGGTGGCGCTATTTGTGAGGGGTCAAATGATTCCTCACATTCACCTCCTACTTCGGGGGGCGTTGAGAAATGTGGGTGGCCGTGGCTTGCGTGTTGTCATGCGCCACAGGTGTGACGGGTTGTCCGACGCCATGTCTGTAGGGGAGAACAAAAGGGTATTAGTGCTTTGTTTTAACGATTACTAACTGGGTTTTTACTTTACTTTGTACGGGCCCTCGTACTTGGGTGCTAGCTTAGCGGCAAAGTTATCCGCTGCCCTGGACAAATGATGCTGTTTTACGAAGATTAGCGATCCTATGGTCGGTCTCCACGCACGTCGCCTGAGATCGTAATGCTTCCGCTGCTCCAACGAAGCTCTCTGAGTGTTCTCCTGTACTACCTTGAAAATGTCCCGTAGCAATTCCGCTTTCGCTTCGGGTGAACGTGGCGCTTGGCTTGGTCCTGGAGTCACTTCATCATACAAGGCTCCTGGGAGTCGTGGCTCTCTGCCTTGGACGATGAACGCTGGACTGAATCCGGTTGATTCTGAGATGCTGCTATTAATTGCCAGATTCAGTTCGGGCAGAAGTTCGTCCCACGTCGTCTGCTTGTCCTCGATATACTGGGCGACCATCGTTTTAATGGTGCGATTGGCCCTATCTGTCGGGTTCTGCTGCGGAGTATAAGGTGCTGTATGTTGGATCTCCATTCCCGCCTGCTTGCAGAAGGCTTTGAATGAACGACTCGTAAATGTCGGGACATGGGACACACATTATCGCAGACAAATATTCGGGGAATACCAAAGTGATTCAAAATCCTCTCCCGAAAGGATTTTTCGAGATGCGCCGTCAACCCATTTCGAAAAGGCGTCGAAGAATACGAGCCGCATCGTATTCCCACTCTTGGATCGCGGAAGGGGCCAATAAAATCGGCGCAGACAGTATCGAACGGCTCGTTAATCTGTCTGGTGAACATTTTACCCGCCGGTTTGGTTTGGCTGACTTTGAACCGTTGGCAAGTGTCACACTTGCGGACATACCTGGCAATATCGCGGAAAAGACCTGGCCAGTAATATCTCTGGGCGATGCGGGTGGTTGTCTTCCTGATTCCGAGATGTCCTGCCGTCGGCTGGTCATGGCATTCCGACAGTACTCGCTGTCGGTGTTCCTTGGCTACGCACAGTTTCCAGGGCACGGAGTCTTTTTCGTCAGGTCGGGATCCGATATGCCGATAGAGCTGTTGGTTCTCGTACGCGTAGTCCGGGTAATCTTCAGGCCTGTCCTGAACAAGTTTCAGCATCCGCTGGTACCATGTGCATCCCGGCTTATCCTCCTGGATCATCTGAAGTACTTCCAAAGGCTGTCGAGAAAGTGCATCTGCAACAATGTTCTGGCTCCCGCGTCGATAGGTGACGTCAAACTGGTACTGCTGCAGTTCAAACGCCCAGCGCGCTATGCGGCCGGTGGGATTATCAATCGAGTTGAGCCACTTCAAGGCGAGGTGGTCCGTTATCACCTCAAATCGATAACCTTTCAAGTAGCATCTGAGTTTCCTGATGGCCCATATGATAGCCAGACACTCCTTTTCTGTGGCGGAGTAGTTCTCCTCGGCGGCGATGAGGCGTCTGCTGGCGAATGCGTTCTCGTTGACTCGTTCTTCTCCCTGGATTTTCTGCGTTAAAACTGCTCCTAGGCCGATGTCGCTGGCGTCTGTTTGCAACACGAACTTCTCGTTGAAGTCGGAGCAGGCGAGAACCGGCGCCTCCGTGAGTTTTCTTTTGAGTTCCTCGAACGCATCTTGCTGCTCCTGCTCCCATTGCCATTTCTTTCCTTTCTTGAGTAGCAAAGACATGGGCTGCACTACGCTGGCAAAGTTAAGTACAAATCTCCTGTACCATGACGCAATCCCTAGACATCTCCTCAACTCCTTGCATGTGGTGGGCGGACTCAGTCGCCGTACTGCCGAAATCTTGTCGGGATCCGTGTGAATTCCCTCCTCACTGATGACGTGTCCCAAGTACACCAGGCTGCGCTTAAAGAAACTGCATTTCTTCGCGTTGAGACGAAGGTTCGCCTTTCGTAGCCGTCGAAATACTTCTTGTAGATGCTGCACATGCTCCTCCAGAGTGCGGCCGATGATGATGATGTCATCCAAATACGCAAACGCGTTGGGCTCCATGTCCGGTCCTATGACGCTGTCGAGCGCCCGCTGGAATGTGGCTGGTGCTGAGTGGAGGCCAAACGGCATCACTTTCCAGTGGTACAAGCCCCTCCCGGGGACTGTAAGTGCTGTGCACTCGCGGCTGGACTCGGCTACAGGGATTTGCCAATATCCGCTCTTCAAATCGAGCGTCGATATGTACTTGGCATGGCGCAGACGCTCCCAGATGTGTGTTATCCTTGGCAGCGGGTATGCATCTGGAATAGAATGGGCATTTAGTTGTCGAAAATCTACACATAGTCGCATCTCTCCAGATTTCTTGCCCACGAGTACAATAGGGGCGCTGTGGGGGCTCCGAGAAGGCTCTATACAGTCGTTGCGTAGCAGTTCGTCGATCTGCTCATCGATAATCCTCTGCATCGCGGGATTCTTAGGAAAATACCTCTGTTTGATGGGCTTATCATCTCGCATCGTGATCGTATGCTCAGCGATATTTGACACTCCCGTCAATCCTTCGAATTTGGCCAATTCCTCCTGTAGGAATTTGTTTACCCAGGGTTCTAATTCTTCTTGCTCGGCGTTTGCGGTGATTGCGGCTAGTGCTCCTCCAGTGTCAGGCGTGTATCCTGGTCTGACTGGGGAAGGCGCTCGCCCTTCCTCTACTGGTTCCGCTGAAACAGTAGCATGATTCCGTCGAAATGGATTATTTCGCACGGCGTTGTCGTCTCGAGACCCTAAAATACTGCTGGTCGGGGTGGTTTGCACCTCGTTATCTGGATCGTTGTTTGCTGGAGTGAACGCATTTGTCAAGAGAGGAGGCATAGCTAAGTCGTTAGTGGGGCTGCTTATTAGGAGAGGGTACAGCTGCAGCGAAGCGCGGCCGCATTGGAGAGTGGCAGACAAGCCCATGCCCAATAGTACGTCTTCCATGAACGAAGGGAAAACTACCAGAGACTTGGTTATCTCCTTGCGTGAGCCTTCCGCCAGGCTGACATGAGTGTGTACCGACCGTACGTTATGTGGCGTCCCTACACGTTGAACAACTCGTTCGCTCACGAAGCTTCTGCTAGCTCCAGTGTCTATGGTAGCGTTAAACTCCTGACCCTCGATTTGCACCTGCGCGATAATTCTGCTCGACTGAACCTGTAAGATTTCTCCTAATTCCGGGGAAGACTCCTCTCGTTTCCCGGCTGGGTACGACGGCAACACTCGAGAGTGCGTACTCCTCTGCGACCACAATCCCAACAAAAGAGGACTATGGGATTGCGACATGTAGCTAAACGGTGACCCTCCTGGGCACAATTCCTGCAAGCAAGACTGAAGTTCGGCACCATTGACCTGTTCCCCACTCGAGGAACTGATTGTAAAACTGTGGCTGGGGTGGGTGGTCGTCTGGCCGGTCGTGTGAAATTCTGTTGACCTATTGGTGATGCTCCTGCATACGCTGGGATCTCGTACTCGTTCCTTCTAGGCGCTGGTTGTGGTTCGGCCAACATTCTGGCATGGCTTCCAGTGCTCCGATCGCGGGTGACCTCGTAGTTTACCGCTAAAGTGGTAAGTTGCTCCAAAGTGGTGAAGTCGGTCCAACTCCTGCTCAGCATTATACCCCGCTCTGTGCATCATGAGTCTGATGTTGACTAGGTATTGTTTGAAAGTCTCTCCCCGTCGCTGATCTCTGGTGCGGATCTCATCCTCGAGTCGCTGAAAGTACCTGGGTGGCAGAAAGAAGTCAAGAAACGCCTTCTTGAAGTTCGTCCAAGATTTTCCTAGCAGCTGGCTTGTCCGATACCAGTGCTCAGCTGTATCCGTCAAAAGACCAGGGATGGCCTGCGGCATCTTCTCCACGTCAACTTCGTGTGCGGTGGCTCGTTCCTCGAGGTGTTGGATGAAGGTTATGGGGTCCGTGGTCCCGTCAAAAGTGATTCCCCAATTCTTCAGCTTTTCCGCTAGCGTGGCGCGGACATCTCTGATTTCCTGGAAAAAATATCCCGCTTGACCGGATGGATCTCCGTGTCTCCGACTACATCGGCGGCACCTCGGCCTTCCAGTGCTGGCACCTGAAGCTGTGTTGGACCCGGTGGGTGTGGGTTCGGAGTCGGTGAACGCTGCTTCCTATCCGTTAGGGCGGCTGTAATTTCCGCTTCGCAATCCTGTAGCCGCTCGGCTATCTCCAGCACGTGGTCGTCCCGATTATTAAAAGCAGACAGCCGGCTCCTCATTTCCTCAACTGTTCCGGTTGCTTCCAAGGAAAACTCCTTCAGAATCGCCTCCAATTCCCGCTTCCGGAGATACGAAATCCAACGCGCCCCCATATTGCTGTGAAATAATAGTTAACTGGCAAACGACAGGAAAAGTTTCGATAGGACGAGAGAAATTCTTGGACGAGGGTCAAACGATGTTCGAACTGGTTAAAATCTTCATTGAAAATTTTATTTTATTTGTCACCAAGAATTCACTGAATTCCCACGTGCAACGATGGTGACCACAATCCGATGTCAAACGACGATTTAATTCCTAAATTTTCTCGACGGTGATTAAATTTTGTTCGACGACGATGTAGTTTTAAATTTTTCCACGACGATGTTTTTGAGAGCTGCCGATGCACGTGTTGACTCGGCGATGGTTATATGAGAAGCCCCCAACGATGTGATCCCGTTGCCTGTACTTGATCGACTCCTGCTCGTGTGAGAGGGACGACGATGAGAGTGAAAACGAAAAAAACAAAATGGCTGCGCTGTAGGGAGTATACGTTAGCTTTTCCCTACCTCGTTCTTTCGAAACTCTCGGTACCTGAGTTGGGTAGCCTAGAGGGCTCTCGCTCTCTCTCTCTTTCAGATTATCTGCCTGTATGTGTTTCGTCCTCACTTGATTTGCTGGCAACGTGAGCTTGGAACAAAGAATCTCTGATTTTAGGTTATGTACTTTGCTCTGCTTAGAAATACATGTATGTGTGTTTGCGTGCGTTAGAAATTTCTCGCTGTGTGTGGGTATACTTTTGTATAAGTTCTCCCGAATGCCATGTGCTCTGCTTAAATTCTAAGTTTTTTTTTCTGAGGTTATGTTCGATGCGTTGGTATATTTTTAAATATATATATATTTTCCTGTTTCCTGCCCTAGAAATTTTTGTGTCCCTCGATATATGACTCTCCTTACGTTCCGACTTAAAAATTTCGCTTCTAAGTGACTGAACCGAAAATTTTCAAACTCTGTACACAGATAAGTATTTAGGCCATATTTAGGTCCTCTAAAATTTTCGTAAACCCCATGTCCCTGTTCGGGCTCCATTCTGTAAAGAAGTCTCGTAGGCTGGGATATACTCAGTCCCGCCAGGGTCTCTTTTCCGAAAATATTTGTAAAGATATGGGACAAAAAGGTCTAAGACGAAAATCGGTTGGCTGGCGTGAGATGTAGAGTGCCAGCCACCGGGGTACGGAGTGAGAGAAACAGTTTATTCGGTGTCTGTAGCAGAGTGAAAAGCGTCAGCGGTAACGCGCATTTGGGCCTGGCTCATAGCATTCGCTACGAGAAGGCCGAGAGAGAGGGGATCGATTATGGGGACAACTTTTCCCTAGGGCAGAATTTATGGCCTAAAATCTAGGCATTTGTCTGGAAATATTCATATTTATGCGTGGCCAGCTTGATTGGATTTTTTTCCCTACGAGTTGCATTAAAATCAGGCGAGAAATACTTTTATTGGGGTATTTTTATTGATTCATTTGTAACTCGAGTTTCTACTTTATTTTGTTTTCCCAGTGTAGTCGGGCGCGAGTTGGCTCAATACAGCCGGCAGTGATAAAAGAAGAAGAATAAATTTTCCTTTTAAAAAAAAATTTCCCGAAGTTCCTTTGGAAAGAGGGTGTGGCAGTGCGTAGTATTTTCAATATCTGAGAAATATTTTTATTTAATTAATGAGCAACGGGTTTCCTAAAGTTGGGTCCACCCCTTTCTCTCGGTGTAGTCAGCTCGGAAATCAAATCAGAAATCAAAGTAGTCAAAGGGAAAAAGAACAACATGGCAACAACATGTGTTCAGATATGTAAGAAAATATTCGTTATTTAAATTCTTGGTTCATGTTTTTTTTTCTCAGTGCTCGCAATTAACGGGTTAGGTTAGGTCATGGTTTATAAATTCTAGCCTACTCTGGGCGAAACCGCATCGAGGCCTTCGAGAAATTTCTCATTGCACGGGACTCTCGCTGGCCAAAACGCGGTTCACTCCACTCACTCACCCGTCTCGCTCTCACGCACACACACACGCGTGACTCCGGGTGCTCCGCCGCTGGTCCTGGGCCGGCACACCCTCCTCGAGGTCGTCTAGGTAAACGCCTTCCTGGGTCACTTGGCATCAGCCCGAAGGCAAAAGACTCCTGTTGTCCACATAAATTTGCTCTGATCGCACTTCTGATCCCGTGCGCCGCCTTTGCAAGAGTCCCCTGCTTCTCGCACTTCTGGTCCGGTGCGCCGCGTTTTCCAAAAGTCACCTGCTCGCACTTCTGGTCCGGTGCGCTGCGTTTTCCAAAAGTGAACTGCTCGCACTTCTGGTCCGGTGCGCCGCGTTTTCCAAAAGAGAGACCTGTTTCTGATCCCGTGCACCGACTTTGCAAAAATGACTCCTCGCACTTCTGATCCCGTGCACCTCCTTTTCCAAAAGAGAGCTCCTGTTTCTCATCACGTGCACCGCCTTTGCAAAAATGACTCCTCGCACTTCTGATCCCGTGCACCGCCTTTTCCAAAAGAGAGCTAGTTAAGCTTTGCCGCCGCGTTTTGTTCAAGTTTTCGGCTGCTCTGGGTTTTTTCCACTTGTCGAAGTTTCGGTACTCCTTTTCTCTCGCTCTTCCCTTGGCGCGTGCCAATTTTCGGGGGTTGTTTTCCTCCTCGATCGCATGTCCTCTCTCGCTTGCTCCTGTGCGGCGCTGCACTTATCGTGGTGAATATTTCGTTGCTCTCCTGGTGTGTGTGTGTGTGTGGCTACTGCTGATGTGAGAACGGAGGGGGAAAAGGTAAACAGAACCTATCGCTTAGGCTGAGCTAAAATAATTATTGTGTATCAATATAACTACAAATCTTATGATTATTGGCTAAGCTTATATATTAAATGCACTGTACAATGTTTTTTTTTACAAAGTTATTCGCGAGGGTTTTGTTTGCTGTTGGCGCTGGCGATGTTGTAGCTGCTAGCTGGCGTTGTTGTTGGCGCTGGCGGCCGATGCTGTTGGCGCTGGCGATGTTGTAGCTGCTAGCCGGCGATGTTGTTGGCGCTGGCGGCCGATGCTGTTGGCGCTGGCGATGTTGGTGGCGCTATTTGTGAGGGGTCAAACGACTCCTCACAAAGTCCAAGGATACCCCCAAGGATGCCCCAAGGATACTACGGAAGGAGTCCAAGGATACCTCCAAGGATGACCAAAGGATACTACGAAAGGATCCCAAGGATACCCCCAAGGATTCCCAAAGGATACTACGAAAGGAGTCCAAGGATACGTCCAAAGATTCCCAAAAGGTACTACGAAAGGAGTCCAAGGATACCTCCAAGGATGACCAAAGGATACTACGAAAGGATCCCAAGGATACCTCCAAGGATGCCCAAAGGATACTACGAAAGGAGTCAAAGGATACGTCCAAGGATGCCCAAAGGATACTACGAAAGGAGTCCAAGGATACCTCCAAGGATGCCCAAAGGGTACTACGAAAGGATTCCGAGGATACCTCCAAGGATGCCCAAAGGATACTACGAAAAGAGTCCACGGATACCTGCAAGGATTCCCAAAGGATACTACGAACAAATTCCAAGGATACCTCCAAGGATTCGAAAGGGATACTACAAATCGACTCCAAGGATACTACAGGGCATCTACAAAGGCGCAATGAAACACATAAAGGACATCAGGAGAACGTTAAGAACACAAAGGGAGCGAACCAGAGCGTCTAAGGTCTCGATTGGGACTGATCGGAGGAAGGAAAAACACGCATCAAAAGTCTGCCGAAGGAAGGGGGAAGACGGCACAGAGCAGAGAGCTGTACCGTAGATCTGGGTAGTAAGAAGGAGAGGCCGATGGAAATAGCGGGATTGAGCAAAGAGGAAGGCTCGGAACCGAGGTGTCATTAAAGGGAGCCCAGGCTCCAGCTGAACAATCAAAATCGACGAGCATCATGAGCACTCGCATAACCAGGAGCGAAGCGCGCAAAATGATGGCTGCCCACCAGCCGTCCGGAGGATCTAGCCCGGGGCAAGGATGGTCGACAGCCCGGCCTACCCGAACCTCGCGGCGGATCTCCGGGCGGGGCGTCCCCGAGCCGGTCATCAGCTCCGACAGCGACGTCGAGCTGGTGGAGGACCCGCGGGTGGAGCAACGGCGATGGCGGTTTCCCAAAGCGGTCAACCGGGCCGACGGACGCATCCCGACTGGCGAGGCGGAGGTGGAGTGGGCTAGCGAAGAGCCGCCCCAGGACCAGCTGGCTCCCAGTAGCCATGCCGAGGCTGTGGTAGCGGCTACGTGGGAGTTTCGACGAAAGTGCGTGGCGCGAAGGCGGAGTGAGGAGCGGCGGTGAAAGGAGATGGAGGAGTCGCCGGAGTGGCAGGCCCAACTGCGGATGGCCGAGGAGGAGGAGCAGCACCCACGCCGAGGTATGCGCCCGAGCCCTGCATCCCGCCGCAAGAAGTGGCAGACGACTGGGCGTCCTCACCTCCGCGGTGGCTGCCCTAAATACCGCCCACACCGCGGTACGAGGGGTCACCACAGTGGACGCCAGCACGACCGGGCGGTCGAGGTTCGAGCAGCCACCACCGCAGAAGCAGCCACCACAGCAGCAGCAGCTCGAGCGATAGCAGCCACCACCGCAGCAGCAGCCACCGCAGCAGCAGGCACCGCAGCAGCAGCCACCACCACAGCAGCAGCCACCACCGCAGCAGCAACACATCCGGACGGACATACCGGCACCCGGACGTTCGTGGCCGAATGAGTTAGGTGGCGACAGCAGACGGTTGTCTGGACCTAGCCGGAGGGACCCGTAGAGGAGACGGCAGCGACGGAGGAGCCCCGAATCTGGGAAGAAAGTGGTCCCCGGGTGAGCCCGCTGGATCCCAGGACCCGTGGCAGACCGGAGTGGGCACCACCGACACCGAGCACCGGACCAACAACGCCAAGGACAGGGCCATCGACGCCAATGCCTACCGGGAGCGCGACAGTAACCGCGGAGCCTCTGGAGCGAGGACCCTGGCCTGAGCCCGTGGAAAACGGCCGTCCTCCGCTCAAGCGGCAGCACTGGGCGCCCGAAGTGTCCGAGGTGGTGACACGGCCGAAATTGTCGCGGACGGTGTCGGCGCCGGAGGGCCAGCGATGGCATCCTGGGCGGCAGGCGCAGCGTGCGCGTATGGAGAGAGGAGCGCGCGTTCCGCGTCCGGTTGGGGCTGGCGGGCACGAGAGTGTTCGAGGAGCGGCCGAAATAAAATTTGAATAAAATGAAAAAAAAAAAAAAGGATCTCTCCACTCTGGGTCCAAAGTCCGTGCCTCCTGGTTGACCCACTTGTCCTTCACGTACCGCTTCCAATAGATGCTCCGCCCACTGCTGCCACTCCGCTGATTGCCGTGCTGCTTGTGGCACGCCTGTGTGCCGCTCCTTTGCCGAGATGTGGCACTTCCTCTCCCGGTCCAAAGTTCACGGGAGAGTCCAAAGTCCGGTGGAGTTCCGTTATCCTGTTTTGCACATGGCACTCTTGCCTTGCCCGCGAAGTCTCCATTCTCTCTCGTTCAACATGCTTGGTCTCCAAACTCTCTCGCTCTCCGTCCTTGGTCTCCAAACTCTCTCGATCTCCATCCTTGGTCTCCAAACTCTCTCGATCTCCATCCTTGGTCTCCAAACTCTCTCGCTCTCCATCCAAGTCTCCAAACTCTCCTCGCCGCGCCGTTACTACGCGAATTCGCCGCGTAACTGGTAAGCGGCCGGCCATCTGCTGCTGCTTCTATTTGTGGGGAGTTATTCAACTCCTCACATTCCCCCCTTCGGGAAACATTTAGAACTTGTTTCTACTCTCCGGCGTTTCCTTGCATGTCCTAGCCTTCGAGTCATTGTGATTCCCGCGGCGCTCCCTCGTTGCTCCCTCGATGCTCCCTCGACGCTCTTAACTCCCTTGAGCTTCTACAGCGCTGATCATCCTCCTCGTAGTACCTTAAATCTCCCGCGCCGATGTTTCCCGTGTCTCCACTGGGACATCGATACTCATGGGCTATCGATCCCAGCTCGGTGCTCGTTGCTGCGTCTCACTCCTTTCCATGTTTCCTCCGCCTGGTCACACCATTCGTGCGTGATCGATATTTATTCGCATATCGATACCGACGGTGCGGCGTTGCCACCTGCTCGTTTGCGATATTTCCACCTTGGCCGATATTTCCATTGTCGTGTGCCCATCGATCGCACTATCGTCCAGTGCCAATCGATCGCCTATCGAGGCGCCCCCTTCCCTGGCTCGTGGTGATTTTGCAACTTTCATAGGTATGTAAGTTTCTTTTGCATTTCCTTCACTCCTTTTTATCTCATCCTTTCGTCCTCTCTCGCCCTTCACTCGTCCTCTGTTGGCAGCATCTGACTCCACATTGGCAGCTTTTGAGAGCGGGTGCGGAGAGGACTTCGCATTCGCTTCGCAACCAGGACAGCAGGTAAGTATTTATGATGTCCGTTTCTCTTTCCTGCATTAAGACCCCTTTAAATTTCAGGTTGCTGGTGCGGCCCATGCATGCCCCGTTCTTTTTCTTGTTTTTAGTCAACTGTTGGTGTGGTGCGTGTTTCTGTTTTTTTTTTTTTTTGTGACCAGCTGGCTACGGTGTAGATCTGATTCTGCACCGTCCTCCCCTTTTCCTCGGGTAACAACTAGACGAGCTCGTCCGGCGCATTCCGTATAGAATCTCCGGATGCTGCGGTGTATGTCTGGACTGCGCGTCTTGTGTTGCTTGTCTCCTTCCGCGCATACTCTCTTCTACGTTACCCGTATCCTTGTGCCGTTTTTTAAGTGTCCCTTCCACCTGGCGTTATCGCGGATGACTCTGGCAACTGCCCGACGCTGAATCCTGTTGCCTTGCGGTCGGGATCACCTTCCATCCCTATCCACGTCCTTGACCTTTCTGCGTGGCGTGTGGATGACTCTCGCTTCGGCCTGACGCATAATCCTTTGGCCTCGCAGTCTGGATTAACGAGAAACCCTTATCCATGTCCTTGTGCTATCCTGATTGTCCTTTCCGTGTGGCGTATGGATGACTCTCGCTTCGGCCTGACGCCTAATCCTGTCGCCTCGTACCCGTTGTTAGACATCTGACGTTTCTGCTGTCTGCTCGTTTAGTTGTTGCTTGAGCTCGCCAACGTGAACTGTCTTTTCTTTTTTCGACTGTGTGTGGCGAATTTTGCAGATCACTGGAGAGACGAAATCTACGACCTGGTAAGGGCCATCGTACCTCGGGGCTAGTTTTGCAGCGAATCCTTCGGCCGCTTTGGACAGGTGATGTTCCTTGGCCCACACTATGTCGCCCACCGCTGGTGACCATTGCCTCCTTCTCAGATTGTAGTGTATGGCTTGGTCCTGGGACGCCTTTTCCATATTTCGCCGCACGATCTCGAATACCTCTCTTAGTTTGTTGGAATTTTCCTCAGGGGTCTCCGTAGCTCGTCCAGTGCCTAGGGTTTCCTTATCCTATAGGCTGCTGCGTCTACCCTTCCCTGGGTAAGAAACGCCGGTGGATTCCGATGTGCTCGTGTTCACAGCTAGCATAATCTCCGGCCACTTCTCGTCCCAGTTTCTCTGGTCCTGCCCTGCGAACTGCACAATCATGGTCTTGACCGTTCTGTTCGCTCGCTCGGTCGGATTTTCTTGTGGTGTGTATGGTGCGGTGAACTGTTGTCTGATACCCATCTCAGCCAGAAAACTCTTGAAGATACGGCTTGTAAACTGCACTCCGTTGTCCGTTATGACCACCTTCGGGACCCCGTACCTTGCGACTATGCGCTCCCTAAACGCCTTCTTGAGCGACTCTGCTGTCGCACTGCGTAGGGGCACCAGTTCCGTCCATTTCGAAAACCTGTCTATCATGACCAGCAGGATTTTGGTTCCCGTGCTTAGATCTTGGTAGGGGTCCAACGAAGTCTGCACATACCGTTCCCATGGTTCCTCCGGCACTTGGCTCAACTTCTTCCCGGCCGCCTGCATCTGATTGGGCTTAAACCGCATGCAAATCTCGCATTTTCGTGCATGCCTGGCCAGTAGTATCGGGCTGCCAACCGTGCAATTGTCCTTCGGCTTCCTACGTGTCCCTCAGACGGTGCGTCGTGGTTCTCCCTCAACACTGCTTCTCGTAGCGACTTCCATGACGCGACGTCTTCACTGCCTGCTCGGTGAGGTATGTTTCTGTACAGTGTCTCACCCTCAATAACATAGTCCGGGTACTTCTGCGGCTGGGTCTTTATCTTTTCGCCCATGTCCTGGATCCAGCTGCATCCTCCTGAAGCTGTAGTTGCCGATGCCTCTTTTAAAACTCATAGTGTTTCCGGTAGTGGTTGTCTTGATAATGCGTCGGCCACCACGTTTAGCTGACCCTTTCTGTACGCTATCTCAAAGTCGTACTGTTGTAGCTCCAGGGCCCATCTGGCGATCCTTCCTGAAGGGCTTTCTATGCTGTTGAGCCACCAGGGCCATGTGGTCGATTACTACCTTAAAGTGGTAACCTTCCAGATATGGCCTGAGCTTCCGGATCGCCCAGACGATCGCCAAACACTTCTTCTCCGTTGTCGAGTAGTTCTTTTCCGCGCCGTTCAGTGTTCGGCTTGAGTAGGAGATTACTCTTTCGCCCTTTTCGGTGTCCTGGGTCAGTATCGCTCCGATGCCGTAGTCGCTGGCGTCTGTTTGCAGGATGAAAGTTCTGAAGTCCGGGCAAGCTCCGGGCTTAACCTCCTCAAACGCCATCTGGTGCTCTGGTGTCCACTCCCACTTACTGCCTTTGCGCAGCAGGTCGTTCAGGGGTTTGACGATTCTGGAAAAATCTGGTACAAATCGGCGGTACCACGACGCTACTCCTAGGTATTGCCGAAGTTCTTTGACGGTCGATGGCGGTTCCAGTTCGGCTATGGCGGCTACTTTTTCTGGATCTGTTCCTATTCCCTCGCTTGTCACTCGATGTCCCAGATACAGTAGTTCCTTTTTAAAGAATTGGCATTTTTCTGGATTCAGCCTCAGGTTTGCCTCTTTTAGACGCCGGAACACTTCTCTCAGGTTTCTTTTGTGTTCTTCCAGCGTGCGACCGATCACTATTATGTCATCCTGGTAAGCGAATGCGTGAGGTGACATCTCGGGGCCAATTACTTGGTCCAAAACTCGCTGAAACGTTGCCGACGCCGAGTGAAGTCCGAACGGCATTACCCTCCACTGAAACAGACCTTTGCCTGGTACCGTGAACGCCGTATACTGCCTGCTACTCTCTTCCAGTGGGATTTGCCAGTATCCATCCTTCAGGTCCAAACTGCTGATGTACCGCGCTTCCCTTAGTTGGTCCAGGATGTAGTTTATGCGAGGCATTGGGTAGGCATCCTTAACTGACTTCGCGTTGATCTGCCTGAAGTCGACACACAGTCTCCACTTGCCTGTCTTCTTTTTCACCATCACGATGGGGGAGCTGTAAGGGCTTTTTGAATGCTCTATGAACCCCATTTGGAGAAGCTCGTCCACCTTTGCGTTGATTTCCCCTTGAGATTTTGGGTTCTTTGGGTAGTATCTCTGCATGATTGGCTTGTCGTCCTTCATTTTTGATCTGGTGTTCTGCCAGATTCGATGTTCCCGACATTGTGCTGAAGTCTGCCAGCTCTGTTTCAAGGAATGCTGTAGTATCGTCCAACTCGTCTACTTGTTGAACGACTGCTACTGATAGCTTCTCCTCGAGCCATTTATTGTGTCGGTTCCTGGTTGGTATTATTATCTCGTGTCCAGCACACCTTATCTCGCTTCCGACTTGTTTCAGGAAGTTCCATCCCAACATCCTTGGATCCTCGGGCACTAATGGATCCACTACTCCGGGTAAAACCAACAGGCTCATGGTCACTTGTTTGTGGTCCCGAATTTGACCTCCACCTCGAGCTGCGCATCAATTCCGCCGCACCTTCCATCTGCCAACCTAACTTGCCGTCTCGTCCTTGTAATCCTTCCTAGAGCAGCAATATTGTCCGCCAATTCTTCGCTGACGAAGCTTGCCGTTGCTCCGGTGTCGATTATGGCTTTGTAGCTGTTCCCACTAGTCATCACAGCTGCGGACAACTGCTGCTCCTCCTCGATTAGCTTGCCCGTTAGTTTGGAGTGGCATTGTGCGATCCCCGCTCGCCTCTCTGCGGCGGAGATCGCTGGCCATTTCCCGATCGTTGGCAGCAATCGACGCTCCTATCCAGCAAAACAGCAGCCGCTGGTTTCGACATCCTCTAGCCCAGTGTCCGTTCCCACCGCATTTCCGACAGGCCTCCTGCGGGTCTGTGATATGGGTGGCATCTTGTGGCCTCTGTGTGTTGCTTGGCGGCCTGCACAAGGTATTGTTTGGCTGTCTCTGTTGCTGTGGGGGTGGTGCACAATGGCCTCCGCGTGGTGCGTCTGTTGCCTGCTGTCGTCTGGCTTGGTGTGGTGGTGACCATTGGTCGTTTCCTCGTGTGTCCTGGTTATCTACCACCTCGCATCTCCTGCATGTCACCTGTGTTGGTGACGCCGACTTTGTCTTTGAGAACTTGTTCTCCTGTGCGAAGACTTCCCGTTCCTTTTCAAGTTCTTCGTACTCATCGGCTAGGATCATTAGAGTGTCCAGGTCCGACACTTTGTGTGCTCTTAAGAACATCCGTAGGCTTGGGGTGCAGTTCTCTTTAATGACCCTTAACGTCTCTTTCGTAGAATAGCTAAGTGGCCTCACCATCGTCTGCATGTCGATCATGTAGTCCTTGAACGACTCGCTCAAGCCTTGCTTCCTTTGCCGGACCTGGACCGCCAGCCTGGTGAAGAAATCTCTTGGCAGGAAGTAAGTGTGGAAACTTTCAATGAATTCTACCCAAGTTCTCCACTGCTTATTGTAGGCGATGAACCATTTCAAAGCCCTTCCTTTTAGCAACTCCGGCATCGCTCGAGGGATCATATCAAGCTCCAAACCGTACGTGTTGGCGGACCATTCTACCTGCTCCAGGAACTCGAATGGTTTTTCCGCCCCGTCGAACCTGAACGACCATTCGCGGACCTTCTTAGCGACCTTTGCATAGTCCGCCTGGCTTGGCCTCGGGGTCAGCGCTGCTGCTTTCTTTTCTTGGCTTGATTCTCTCCTGTGGGCCTCTTTTTGCATGTTGTCAATGCTCAGGCTTGCCACCAGGTTGTCCCCTTCGGCGGTTGTTAACGTAATGCTTGGGCCGGCTCTGTCGTAGTATGTCGCCTCCAGCTCGTCCCAGATGTCGACGAGTTGTGGATCGTTCTCTGTTTCGGAGTAGCATTCCGATAGCGCCTTCCTCATGTCGTCTAGCCTGCCCTCCAGGGCGACGTTGAGCCTCTGTGCGACATGGGCGAAGTCTTCCTTCTTGAGGCGGTAAATCCACTTCTTTCTCATTTTTATTGTGCTGTTCTCACTGTTGGGACAATCACGTTGGGCGCCAGATGTAACGAACTGATTTTTATGGTCTGCTCGCTACGAGATTCGTGCGGCTAGCTCAGTATATTGTTTGTTTGTCCCACCAAATTTATATTAACGTGACCGCCCAGTAGCTCATTGAGGAAGCACAGAATTCACGGGTTCGTATTGGGTTTATTGCGGGTATATTATTACAAGTGTCTTAGTCGCTTGGTTGGCCTGGACTCGTTGCTTGTGACCTTCGGTGCTTCCGACGGTCCTGATTGACTCGACGACCTCTCGCCTTGATGACTCGGTGCTCCTGTCCTGTAGCTCCCCGAAGATACTCGCAGCTCCCTGAAGATCCTCGCCGCTCCCTGAAGAGCCTCGCAGCTCCCTGAAGACGCTCGCTCGCTGATCGCTTCTCACGCGTGACTTGGTGACTGCTGGTACCGACTCGGACTCGCGAGGGGTATCGGCCGTACGGGCTTAGGGAAGCGTCACCATTCTCAGACTAGGGTGAACAGAAGCTGCGCTCTCCAGGATCGCTCCTTTCGACACACCGCCGCCTGACCCTTGCTCTGTTTCGGATGGTCCCACTGGGGTTTCTGCTCAGCCCGCGCGGACAGTCAAGGCGGAACGCCAGGAAGCTGCCTCGCGCCTTACTTCGCTTCCACGCCTAGTGTAAACGAACGTTCCACCCTAGCCTCACCCTTTTGCCTTTTGTCCGGGACGTTTCCGCGTGGCTTTTGGTACTCGGGGTTCGGGCACGCCGCTCCGGGACCTCGCAAGTCGAATCCGTAGGGCTCTCCTGGATAATTCCACTCGAGACCGTACCGATCGACCGCTCTCCCTTCTGGCTTGTTATACTCGGGGTTCGGGCACGCCGCTCCGGGACCTCGAAAGTCGAATCCGTAGGGCTCTCCTGGATAATTCCACTCGAGACCGTACCGATCGACCGCTCTCCCTTCTGGCTTGGTATACTCTTTCCAGGCGTAACTCCAGGACTTTGTGGACAGGGTTAATCGACCGCCTTGACCTAGCCGCGTGAAGCCCTCTGGATCTCAGCTACCTGCGTCTCAATTCGGAGATTCCTGGTATCCCAATCCCGAACGTCTCGACGTAGCAATCTCGCTCCTCGAAGGCTTGGCAATCGTCTGGGCAATCCGAAAGCTCAAACCGTATCTGGAAGGTTACCACTTTAAAGTAGTAACCGACCACATGGCGCTGAAGTGGCTCAACAGCATAGAGAGCCCTTCAGGGAGGATTGCCAGATGGGCCCTGGAGTTGCAGCAGTACGACTTCGAAATAGCGTACAGGAAAGGGCAACTCAACGTGGTGGCAGACGCTTTGTCAAGGCAGCCACTGCCGGAAACGTTTCGAGGGATCAAGGAGACGTCGGCGGCGGAAGCTTCTGCAGCATGCAGCTGGATTCTGGAAATGCGCGAAAAGATAAGGACACAGCCGCAAAAGTATCCGGACTACGTGATGGAGGGTAACACCCTGTACAGGAATATACCTCATAGAGCGGGCAGCGAAGATGTTGCAACATGGAAGATGTGCGTCCCGAAAGCTCTACGGGAAACGGTGCTGAAGGAGAACCACGACTCACCGGCGGCTGGCCATGTAGAAGGCCGAAAGACAATAGCACGTCTGGCAGCCCGGTACTACTGGCCAGGAATGCACAGGGACGCCCGAGCCCACGTGCGAGGATGAGAGACATGCATGAGATTCAAGCCGAATCAGATGCAAATGGCAGGGAAAACGCTTACGCAGGTGCCAGAGGAACCATGGGCTACGGTATGTGCGGACTTTGCGGACCCCTGCCGCGTTCGAAGCACGGTAACCAAATGCTGCTGGTATTGATAGACCGGTTCTCCAAGTGGACTGAGTTGGTGCCGCTGCGAAGCGCGACGGCCGAGTCCCTAAAGAAAGCTTTTAAAGAACGTATAATCGCGAGGTATGGGGTCCCCAAAATAGTCATAACGGACAACGGAGTCCAGTTTACCAGCAAAACTTTCAAGAGTTTCCTGGCCGAAATGGGAGCCAAGCAACAGTTCACAGCTCCATACACCCCACAGGAGAACCCGACTGAGACAGCCAATAGGACGGTGAAAACAATGATAGCGCAGTTCGCAGGACAGAACCAAAGAGACTGGGACGAAAAATGGCCAGAAATCATGCTGGCAGTAAACACGAGCGTTTCAGAATCCACAGGTTACACACCGTCGTTCATTACCCAAGGCAGGGAACCAAGACTACCGAGCGCCCTATACGACAGAGAAACCGTAGGGAACGGACGACCGACAGAGACCCCGGAAGAGAAAGCAAACAAACTCAGGGAAATCTTCGAGATTGTAAGGAACCTGGAGAAAGCATCCCAGGACCAGGCTAGGCATTATAACCTAAGGAGGAGGCAATGGACGCCAGAGGTGGGTGACGTCGTGTGGGCCAAGGAACACCACTTATCAAAAGTGGCCGAGGGGTTCGCAGCAAAATTGGCCTCTAGATACGAGGGACCTTACCAAGTCATAGGTTATGCGTCACCAGTAATCTGCAAAATACGACACATAAACACAAAGAAAGAGCGGACCATCCACGTAAGCGAGCTGAAACAGCAACAAACGGAAAACACAAGAGAGCGGCCACAGCAAGCAACCACAACAGACGCAAAACAACATTGAAAGTCCAAGATACTACAAAAGGATCCCAAGGATACCTCCAAGGATGGTCAAAGGATACTACGAAGGGAGTCCAAGGATACCTCCAAGGATGACCAAAGGACACTACGAAAGGATCCCAAGGATACCTCCAAGGATGCCCAAGGGTACTACGAAAGGAGTCCAAGGATACCCCCAAGGATGCCCCAAGGATACTACGAAAGGAGTCAAAGGATACGTCCAAGGATTCCCAAAGGGTACTACGGAAAGAGTCTAAGGATACCTGCAAGGATTCCCAAACGATACTACGAACAAATTCCAAGGAAGAACACAAAGGGAGCGAACCAGAGCGTCTAAGGTCTCGATTGGGACTGATCGGAGGAAAAGAAAAAACACGCATCAAAAGTCTGCCGAAGGAAGGGGGAAGACGGAAGAGCTGTACCGTAGATCTGGGTAGTAAGAAGGAGAGGCCGATGGAAATAGCGGGATTGAGCAAAGAGGAAGGCTCGGAACCGAGGTGTCGTTAACGGGAGCCCAGGCTCCAGCTGCACAATCAAAATCAACTAGCATAATGAGCACACGTGTGACGAGGAGCGAAGCGCGCAGGATGATGGCTGCCCACCAGCCGTCCGGAGGATCTAGCCCGGGGCAAGGATGGTCGGCAGCCCGGCCTACCCGAACCTCGCGGCGGATCTCCGGGCGGGGCGTCCCCGATCCGGTGATCAGCTCCGACAGCGCCGCAAGAAGTGGCAGACGATTGGGCGCCCTCGCCTCCGCGGTGGCTGCCCGAAATCCCGCCCACACCGCGGTACGAGGGGTCACCACAGTGGACGCCACCGCAGCAGCAGCCACCACCGCAGCAGCAGCCACCGCAGCAGCAGCCACCGCAGCAGCAGCAGCCACCGCAGCAGCAGCCACCGCAGCAGCAGCCACCACATCAGCAGCAGCCACCACAGCAGCAGCCACCACCGCAGCAGCAGCCACCACCGCAGCAGCATCACATCCGGACAGACATACCGGCGGCCCACGTGAGCCACTGCACCCGGTCGTTCGTGGCCGAAGGGGTAAGGTGGCGACAGCAGACGGTTGTCTGGACCTGCCCGGAGGGACCCGCGGAGGAGACGGCAGCGACGGAAGAACCCCGGATCTGGAAAGAATGTGGTCCCCGGGTGAGCCCGCTGGACCCCAGGACCCGTGGCAGACCGGAGCAGTGGGCACCACCGACGCCGAGCACCGGACCAACGACGCCAAGGACAGGGCCATCGACGCCAACGCCTACCGGGAGCGCAGTAACCGCGGAGCCTCTGGAGCGAGGACCCTGGGTGTGGCCTGAGCCCGTGGAAAACGGCCGTCCTCCGCTCAAGCGGCAGCACTCGGCGCCCGAAGTGTCCGAGGTGGTGGCCCGGCCGAAGTTGTCGCGGACGGTGTCGGCGCCGGAGGGCCAGCGATGGCGAGAGATCGCGGAGCCGGAGTGGCCCGAAGGGATCGCGGAGGCACCGGTGGTACAGGAGGCTCGCATCATGGGCGGCAGGCGCAGCGTGCGCGTCTGGAGAGAGGTTGGGGCTGGCGGGCACGAGAGTGTTCGAGGAGCGGCCGAAATAAAATTTGAATAAAATGAACAAAACGGAGTTTGAAAACCGGCATAAACGGGAAACGCGGCTGAAACAGGGGCCAGAAGTAAGGGGCATACATGGCAGCTCCAGCATCCTGAAATTCATACTGGGTTAATACAGGAAGCAGCCAAACGACACCAAAATACTCACCTGCAGCGAAGCAAATGCGAAGTCCTCTCCACACCAGCTCTCGAGTGTTGCCAGCGTGAAGCCAGGCTCAGCCGGCGGAGGACGATTGAAGGGCGAGAGAGAGAGAGACGAGAGGCGAGAGAGGTCGTCTGGAGAGAGAAAGGATGAAATAGAAAGGAGTGAGGAAATGCGAAAACTTACCTAGAAAGTTGCAAATCACCTTGGCCGGTGGGCAGCAGAGCGGGCATTTTGGAGATTGTTTCATCCACAAACAAGTTATGCACCGAATCTAAAAAAACGTAACGCTGCGTCCGAAATTCAACATAAAAACCGCTCGTGCTATTTGGAGCGTTGTGCAGTCCGATGTGAAGATAATGCTGGGCCCGAGCAGACCGACAGTTCCGATTCTATAACGTCTAAAAATGACCAGCCAACAGCAGTAGAAGAGTCCAAGCCAACCATGGATCCCAACTCCAGTCCCTGGTCCTACGCCTACAACCGCATCGTGCCCGCCAGCGCCGGCAGCTCTGGAGGAACAACAGGCCCAACAGCAACAGCAGCAGGCGCAGCAGCAACAGCTCAACCTGGTGGCCGACAAAGTGCAGATTAAGCAGGAAAAGCAATTAAAAGCCTACAACGACTCGATTTAACTGATCCAACTGCAACAACAACAGCAGGCAGCGCAGCAACAACAGCAGCAGCTCCAGCAGCAACTGCAACAGGAGATCGCCGAGGCGGAAACAGAGCCGGACACCGTTTACATGATCGATGGCCGGAAGGTCAAGGTGACGCGCAAGGATGGCCAGCCGTTCCGAGCGACAATAGTTGAGCAGCAGGATGGCAGTCCGGTGCCGCTGGCAGTGCCAGTTCCGGCGGGATCCTATCCGGCGCAATATGCGAGCCCGGCGTTGAGCTCCGCAGATGGATCGCCCATCACGAATTTACATGCCGTGGACGTGGTCAGCACACCGCAGGCCCAGGTGATCGTCCACAAGACGGCGTCCCCGGTACAAAGGCGGTCGGAGGCAGGCGCCCCTTACTGTGGCCTATTCATCTGTGATACAAAGCACCCTGCAGCAGCAGCAACAGCACCATCAGAACCTTTGTTGGACAAAGCTGGAGGACGATGGAGCGGGGCAGGAGGATATAAAGAACGTGCTGCAGCTGCAGGTGAAGCAGGAGCAGCGCCAGCTGGACTTTGCCAACGAGGCATCGACAGTAGATGTCAGCGGTGGTGGCGAAAATCTAGTGTTCAACCTGCCGCCTGGGCTCGAGATTAAGCAAACCTTCTATACCGCGGGCGTGGTCGATGGGGAGCAACTGCAGAGTCCGGAACGCCCAGCAAATGAAAAGGCAAGTTCCTCAATGGACACCACGCATGGAAGGGTTTATCACTGAAGCGCCTCAAGTTCTTAGAGCTATCTCTGTACGGTAACAACCTCACTATTTCGGAGACATCTATCTTCAGCGATACACTATTCCAGAGCCCTCATCAATGCTTCTCCCGCGAATACCGGGCCAGCTCCCATCAGCACGCCCAAGCGGGCACACAGTCCTTAGCAGGTTTCATCTGAGATAGACGATTGTAAGACCTTGTCAACGACGTCGAATAAGAGCGTCGAATTCACCAGGTAATCATCTTGCCTTGGCCACAAAAAGTACACCAGTCCGTCGGCTGTGAAGAGGAGACTAAAGCGCCTCTAGTTTTCCAAGCTGTCCCTCAGAGCAGATCAAGGATGTGAGTTTGCAATGCAACGGTATAGTCATGGAACTACAGCAGTTACAGGGGCGCGACCCTTACTCGAATCGGCAGGGAAAGAAAATAATTGTCAATGTAATTTGTGATTTACATATCTTCATACACTTATAGAATATTTAAAATTTTTACAGATTAAACAGTGAAGAATACCATATTTGAAATTACTAATTTCGTACTATCTTCTCATTCGATTTCAGGTCAAGAAGCTCCTCCTATCCCCTGTGGAGCCCAAGAACCCTACCGATCTGCCCAAGCTGGCGTAGGGTCTGAAGCGCCTGACCAAGTCCAATGATGCAGTGCATCATCGAGAAGTCCGGAGAGCACATTTTTGCCGGTACCGGTGAGCCGCATTTGGAGATCTGTCTGAAGGATACAGCATGACAACGATGTGACCAAGGCCTGTAAGATCTATTGGAAAGGCCTTCCCTCACTGCGTGTTCGACCATTGGCAGCAGAGTGCCGACATCCGGGTTAAGGATCTGTAGGTGGAGCGGTGGTAGCAGCAACGGGCTAGGGTGAACTTTACCCTGGTGACATCGAACTGGCGATTATTTATATATAGTTATAAATGCTGAGCCATTTACATACAACACTCGGTAGATTAAGCTTACATACTTATCGTAATCTTAAGTTAAATAACCATTGCTCCCAACCAGAGAAGACTGGGAACAAGGCCAGCCGGGCCCTACAGAGGCAGTCAATTTCTACACTGACGGCTCAAAACTAAATAATCAAGTCGGAGGAGGTATATACTCCGAACAACTTAATATCAGGAAATCCTTCAGACTTCCGGATCACTGTAGCGTCTTCCAGGCGGAAGTATTTGCCATAATTGAAGCTTTGATGCTTCTGAACGATGCAAACTGTCAGAATAAACTGGTTAACATCTATAGTGATAGTCAAGCGGCTATCAGGTCGATTATCTCGACCAATACAAACTCCCACACCATATCAAACTGCCGCAAATCTCTGCACGAGATGGCTCTGCAGTTTAAAATTTACCTGATTTGGGTCCCGGGTCACCGGAACATTACAGGCAACTGTATTGCAGATGAGCTGGCCAGGCATGGCACTACCGTACCTCTCCTTCCGGACAAGGAGAACATCGGTATGCCGATGGCCACCTGCAAGCTTAACATTAGAAATCAATACAAGAAACTTGCGAGCCTAGCATGGACACATGTTAAGCACTGTCGCATCTCTCGCCAGACATGGCCAATCATCGACGCGAAGAGAACTTCGGAACTATTAAGACTAAACCGTACCGAGTGCGGAATGGTAATACGAGTGTTAACAGGCCACTGGTTGGTTGGCACACACGCAAGCAGATTGGGCGCGCCCCGAAACGATTTCTGCAGAAGCTGCAGGGACGAGGAGGAAGAGGAAACGGTGGAACACCTGTTCTGTTCCTGCCCGGCCCTGTGCAGATCTAGACTGTACCACTTAGGGAATCCCTTCATGAACAGTCTATCCGAACTGGCGAACATAAGCCTAAAACGAATAATAAAATTCATTAAAGCAACCGGATGGGAATTATGCTAAGCCAGCTGCAATAATGGCAGCAGATTTTTAAGAAAGGGGATACAGATCCACGCGGTACCACAGTGGACCTTTTAAGGACTAAGTGTGTCAATGATTTGGCAGCCGCTCTAACCTAACCTAACCCTACCATTGTGTCTTTAACTTAAGCTCACCCACGCGCAAATACGGAAAAATCCTCACTAGTTTAGCAATTTGTAACACATCTAGTAATCGACTAACTTATATGAACGGAAAAACTATATACACACTTTTAAAGTATCTACTCTAAAATAATACATCTGCTCAGAAGTATATATATATAAATAATAAAATATAATTAGAACACCAGCTACGACTAGGTAGAACTAGAACACTTCCCAACACATGCCCATTCTGCCACCACTCCCCAATATCCAACATATCATTATACACTGTCCTTCCTTATCCCAACCCAGATAAGAATCCTTCCATTCGCTTAACCCCATCAACATTATCTCAAACCCAACCCCCGACCACGTCATGAAAATCATCACATTCCATAAAAAAACCAAAATTAAGTTTAAAATTGAAGTGTTCTTAATTTAGTTAGCCTATAGTTTTAAATTTCAGCTAGCTTTATATAAATAAATAAATAAATAATTACAACGAGTGAGGGTTCTCAGTATATTTACGTAAACATGTTGGTCCATGATCGCATCGATCAAACGTATGGGGCCCACACCACTGTACGAGAAACATGCCCATACCATGATTTTAAGCCCACCTGCTTAACGGTCTTGAGACCAAGAGCATTTCTAACAAAATCTCTTAACTCAATACTAGCCAATCCAACGGTTCTGTCGATATCAGCACACATTATTTTGGCATAGTGACTTGTGCAAAATTGAACGCATACACTAGGAAATATGTCACTATCTAGATCGTTAAATTCATTCAAAATGGCTTGAATAATAGCCATACTGACGTCGGTTATTATTCGTTTGCATATTGGCAGCTTTAACTTATACACTTTACAACACCTATTTAGCTCGCTTAAAAAGCGAACAATATCATATGTAAAGTGATTAGACAAAATGGCATGCGCCACAGGATATACCATATTATATTCTGGAACATGTGCAACCAATGAGTACAGGAGAATTCTTTTCTCCACATATTTCATTCGTTGCACAACACTCCCGTTGCATCTAAATGCAATGTATCCTTCTTGATGTTATTCACCAAAAGACTTATGTGTTCTCTGTACATACACTTCGAGTTTCGTCGATAGAAACTGAATGAAGTGTGAAAAATTCTTACATTTCATATCAAAGGTATCTTTAAAGGGATCTTTATCAAAATCCTCTTTTGCGTTTTCCTCTGATATAAAATTCCGGTAATAGGACAAATGTTTATTGGTCATTTGATCATTACCAATTAGCGCCCTGTTTGTGTTGGCCAAATTTATCAATTTATTTCTAAATTCAAATGCAGTGCTGCCTTTAATTTCTTTTTTGGAAAGGAATCTATTTACGGCCCTGCACTGAGCAGATTTTTTTAAGTTTATGGAATGCCTATATCCGATTCTATTTGAGAAGGGTAGCTTTTCGAGTGGTGTAGGTTTATTTTAGGATAGTTGTGTTGGATATAAGGTTACATATAGAAATTATAACTATAAGTGTTTTGCGCACGTTCTGCTCTTGAGTACGACTCTGTCTCGACTACCTTACATTTTCAGAGTCTGGTAACATTATAAAAAGGGACTTATTCTACACTAATATCGAAGGTTTGGTATATACTATATTAGGCGCTGTTCACAGTCGGCCTCTCCTGACAAATCTCTGCGTCCTCGCAGGATTCATGGGGTGGATCATCTTCAAAGTCGTCATCTTCATCGGGCTCCTCCGGTGGCAGCTCACACCAGCGCTTCATCTTGTCGGACGAATACACCGACTTGTAGTGTCTCTGCTTTCGTTGTGCGTGAGGGATATCTTCTACAAGATATCTGTCGTTCGGCAGGACCTTGTTGATTATAAAAGGTCCTTTATAGCGCGGCTCCAATTTGCGCGACCAGCACAAGGTCTCCAAGGCTGTAAACAGTTGGCTTCGCATGCTTGGCATCGTACCGTTTCTTGGCGGCAGCTCGGTGATCGTTGACAGTTGTCGCAGCATCTGCTCTAAGTTGATCCAATTGTCTTGGCTTTGAATGATGTTGGTTATCGCGTTCTTCAGGATATCTCGAGGTTCATACCCGTATAGGAGCTGAAAGGGAGAGCATTTAGTAGTACTATTTACCATGGTATTAATGCTCCACTGGATTGATCGGATATTGTCATCCCAACGCTTATCGATGTCATTGGAAGGCAACAACATTGACAAAATGATGCGATTTGTGCGCTCTGCGTGACCATTGGCTCTGGGTGTTCTTACAGCATTTAAAATGTGCTTAACATTGTTTGATTTGCAGTACTTATCGAAATATTTTGATGTAAATGCTGTACCACGATCTGTTACAATTCGAATTGGCATTCCCAGGTAGCTGGTTACATCTTGCAGGACATCCAGGACGTGTTTAGTGGCTGTACTTTTCACCGCTCGTACAATGGTGAACTTGGTGAATGCATCGACTATTACCAAAGTATACTCGTTTCTCTTGGAACTCTTCGGAAATGGCCCCAGGTGGTCCATGTGTATCGTGGAAAAGGGAATCGGCTTAATGTCATCGTAGTGGTATGACCTTCCTGACGTCCACCTGGTGTTTTATAAAACGCACAGCCCACACAGGATTTGATGTAGCTTTTGACATAGTTTCGCATTCGGGGAAACCAAAATAAGTTTAGAATTCTTGCCATAGTCTTATCCGTGCTCATATGTCCGGCCTTATCGTGACATTCATGTAAAATGTGGAATCTCAACTGCTTCGGCACAACCCATAATAAATTGTTGCCATGTTTTCGAAACAAGCGATCTTGCTCCATCACATACTCGACGCTCTCAGATTTCTTTTCCAATTTCATGTTTGCGACAATTTTCTGTATTTTCTCGTCCTGTAGTTGTATGGAAAATAGCCAGTCCTCTTCGTCGATTATCGTTTTTGCTATTTTCAGACTTGCGGTATCCATCTCTCGAGCATCTTCGAACGGAGCTCGACTGAGTGCGTCTACGTGGTTCATCTGTGTTCCTGCTCGATGAACGATATCTATGTCGAATTCTTGAATGCGTAACCACCATCTTGCAATCCGGGGTATCAGTTCTCGTTTCTCCATCGACGTCTTTAGAGCATTGCAGTCGGTGATAACCTTTATCTTTTTGCCATAAATGTAGTATTTGAATCGATCCAACGATTCCACGACGGCTAGAGCCTCAAGTTCGTAGCTGTGGTAATTTTTCTCCGGCTTAGAAGTAGCTCGGCTATAATAAGCGATTGGTTTCAGCTGGTCCTCCTCACGTTGTAGCAAAACTCCGGCTAAACCAACGGCGCTGGCATCGGTATGTAGTTTATGCTCTGCGTCTAGACGATAGCTGGTGACAACTGGATTTGATATTAGACATTTTTTTAATTCGTCGAAGGCTTCTTCTTGTGGCGCTTTCCTGATCCTTGCGCAATAGGATTCTTAATGGCGCTGAAATTATGGCATATCCAGCAACGAATTTTCGGAAATAACCAGTGAGACCCAAAAACTTTCTCACATCGGTAACATTGGCTGGTTTCGGGAACATTCTGATGGCGTTCGTCTTCCTTCTGCGTGTATCTGGTGACCAAGGAATGTTATTGACTGCTTATATAACTCACATTTGTCCAGGTTTAGCGGTAATCCGCACTCCTTTAAAACTTTTAGGATCCTCTCAAGCTTCTCGTACATCTCATCAAATGTTTGACTGCCAATAAGGATGTCGTCCATGTAGTGTATCATGTCGCCTTTCTGCACTCTCTTTTGTAACTCTGCCATGAGTCGATTAAAAACCGCAGGTGCGTTCTTCAATCCGAACGGAAGTCGCTTGAATTCGTATAATCCATCTGTGGTGATGGTAAACTTTCGGCTCTCTAGGACTATCTCTATCTGATAGTATCCACTGTTGAGGTCTAGGGATGAGAAGTACTTAAACCTTTTCGCCTGCTGCAGACGTTCTTCGATGTTCGGTACTGGAAAATTCTCCTTCCTGATCAGCTTGTTTAGGCGGCGGTAATCGACGCACATTCGATCGCTACCATTCGGCTTCTTGATGAGCACCACCGGGCTGGCGTACTCTGATGTTGACAACGTGATGATGTCCTGCTTTAGCAGCTCGTCGACCATGCTGCTTACGATTTCTTTCTTTGGCTCGGATACTCGGTATGGGGCTTGTGCTACTACCTGATTGCTTTCGACGGTGATGTCTGCTTTGACCACGCTTGTCTTTCCTATGCCTTCCAATCCTGCCGAGAAAACATCGGCGAAGTTCTCCAGTAAGCTGCGCATTTGTTTAAATTTTTTTTCGTTCTTAAAATTTTCTAGCAGCTTCCCGATGTTGGTGCTTACAGGGGTTGTTGGCTGATGGACTGCTCGTTCGATTTTAGAATCGCCTGACTCAAAGTATGGGGCTTGTGCTACTACCTGATTGCTTTCGACGGTGATGTCTGCTTTGACCACGCTTGTCTTTCCTATGCCTTCCAATCCTGCCGAGAAAACATCGGCGAAGTTCTCCAGTAAGCTGCGCATTTGTTTAATTTTTTTTTCGTTCTTAAAGTTTTCTAGCAGCTTCCCGATATTGGTGCTTACAGGGGTTGTTGGCTGATGGACTGCTCGTTCGATTTTAGAATCGCCTGACTCAAAGTTGAGCTCGAGATGAGCGGAGATGATGACGTCCTGTCCCAACAGAAAGTCCTCCTGCAATATATCGTTGTCTGCTATATACACTTTCGCTGTAATCGTCTTCCCATCGATATCCATATCCATATCGCTTCTGTGAGGATACATGAACCTCCGCAAATGCCTCTAATCTTGGCGTTTATTTGCTCGGCAACCGATTGTCGGATGAGACTGGCTTGACTACCCGTGTCGATGAAGGCGCTGTAATCGTGCGAGTGTACGCAGATTTTCCTTGTGAAAAGTTTGTCCTGATTTGCGGCTCCTACACGCATGACATTGGTGGCTTGGCAACTTCATTTGGTACAGCGTGACTTTTTCTTCTCCTTTGGACACGAATTGGCAAAGTGTCCTTTTTCTCCGCAGTTGTAGCATATAACGGATTCCTTTGTCCTTGGTAGTTTAACATCGCTGTCTGGTTTCTGCTCGAAGTTGCTGGCTTTCGGTGAATACTCTTTCTTGCTCGTATTTGGCCGACATCGATTAACGAAATACGATTCGGCTGCATCACGAACCTGTTTCATTGTGGCGAAATGAATTGCTGCAATACTGTTTTGCAATTCACGATGCTGTAGACCTGCGCGAACATATCTGATGATCGCTGCCTCGCTGAGCTTGTAGCGCACCCCAAGGGCTGACATCCTGAAACAGTACTCCTTTACCGTCTCCTTTGGTCGCCTGGTTGCATTGGCCATGTTGAAATGCACTTCTGCTTCGTCTGGATTTGCTCCGAACGCATCCTGTATAGCTTCGGCGAAGTTTTTCCACGTGGTGGGTAGAATGGGTGATGAATCAAGCCACATCTTGGCTGGACCTTTAAGCTTTGTATAAATGGCGAGTAACAGGAACTTCTCGTCCCACTGGTAGGCATCAACCACTTTGTTGACACGATCGATGAACTGATTGACTGAAATGGCGTTGTCGTCGTTGGGATCAAATTCTGGCAAGGTGTTAGCAATTTCCTTGACTGAAGCTTGCCTCACGTTGTTAGTAGCCTGTACAGGAATGCTCTCGTTGTTGATCTCGTTGATATCCAAATCGATTATTGGGTGCTGTTGCTGATTTCCTGCATGTGCTGCTGCTGCGTTTCCCATTTGAACGGTAACTAGTTGAGCTAACATGTCCTTTAGTTCCTTCATCTCGTTTTGCAATTGTGAAATTGCCGCCGACTGTGCTGACATCGTTTCTTCTCGCTGCATGTTGATACCCACTGCTGCTGGCAGTTCGACGTCCTCCGATTGTTCAAACTCTATTAGTCTTTTAACCAATTCGGCTCTGGTGCCCGAAACTGGCACGTTTCTAGATCTCAGCGAGAATCTTAATACGTCGCCTTTAAGATCTGCTATCTTTGGCAATGTATCCTTCTTGATGTTATTCACCAAAAGACTTATGTGTTCTCTGTACATACACTTCGAGTTTCGTCGATAGAAACTGAATGAAGTGTGAAAAATTCTTACATTTCATATCAAAGGTATCTTTAAAGGGATCTTTATCAAAATCCTCTTTTGTGTTTTCCTCTGATATAAAATTCCGGTAATAGGACAAATGTTTATTGATCATTTGATCATTACCAATTAGCGCCCTGTTTGTGTTGGCCAAATTTATCAATTTATTTCTAAATTCAAATGCAGTGCTGCCTTTAATTTCTTTTTTGGAAAGGAATCTATTTACGGCCCTGCACTGAGCAGATTTTTTTAAGTTTATGGAATGCCTATATCCGATTCTATTTGAGAAGGGTAGCTTTTCGAGTGGTGTAGGTTTATTTTAGGATAGTTGTGTTGGATATAAGGTTACATATAGAAATTATAACTATAAGTGTTTTGCGCACGTTCTGCTCTTGAGTACGACTCTGTCTCGACTACCTTACATTTTCAGAGTCTGGTAACATTATAAAAAGGGACTTATTCTACACTAATATCGAAGGTTTGGTATATACTATATTAGGCGCTGTTCACAGTCGGCCTCTCCTGACAAATCTCTGCGTCCTCGCAGGATTCATGGGGTGGATCATCTTCAAAGTCGTCATCTTCATCGGGCTCCTCCGGTGGCAGCTCACACCAGCGCTTCATCTTGTCGGACGAATACACCGACTTGTAGTGTCTCTGCTTTCGTTGTGCGTGAGGGATATCTTCTACAAGATATCTGTCGTTCGGCAGGACCTTGTTGATTATAAAAGGTCCTTTATAGCGCGGCTCCAATTTGCGCGACCAGCACAAGGTCTCCAAGGCTGTAAACAGTTGGCTTCGCATGCTTGGCATCGTACCGTTTCTTGGCGGCAGCTCGGTGATCGTTGACAGTTGTCGCAGCATCTGCTCTAAGTTGATCCAATTGTCTTGGCTTTGAATGATGTTGGTTATCGCGTTCTTCAGGATATCTCGAGGTTCATACCCGTACAGGAGCTGAAAGGGAGAGCATTTAGTAGTACTATTTACCATGGTATTAATGCTCCACTGGATTGATCGGATATTGTCATCCCAACGCTTATCGATGTCATTGGAAGGCAACAACATTGACAAAATGATGCGATGTGTGCGCTCTGCGTGACCATTGGCTCTGGGTGTTCTTACAGCATTTAAAATGTGCTTAACATTGTTTGATTTGCAGTACTTATCGAAATATTTTGATGTAAATGCTGTACCAAGATCTGTTACAATTCGAATTGGCATTCCCAGGTAGCTGGTTACATCTTGCAGGACATCCAGGACGTGTTTAGTGGCTGTACTTTTCACCGCTCGTACAATGGTGAACTTGGTGAATGCATCGACTATTACCAAAATATGCTCGTTTCTCTTGGAACTCTTTGGAAATGGCCCCAGGTGGTCCATGTGTATCGTGGAAAAGGGAATCGGCTTAATGTCATCGTAGTGGTATGACCTTCCTGACGTCCACCTGGTGTTTTATAAAACGCACAGCCCACACAGGATTTGATGTAGCTTTTGACATAGTTTCGCATTCGGGGAAACCAAAATAAGTTTAGAATTCTTGCCATAGTCTTATCCGTGCTCATATGTCCGGCCTTATCGTGACATTCATGTAAAATGTGGAATCTCAACTGCTTCGGCACAACCCATAATAAATTGTTGTCATGTTTTCGAAACAAGCGATCTTGCTCCATCACATACAATTTCATGTTTGCGACAATTTTCTGTATTTTCTCGTCCTGTAGTTGTATGGAAAATAGCCAGTCCTCTTCGTCGATTATCGTTTTTGCTATTTTCAGACTTGCGGTATCCATCTCTCGAGCATCTTCGAACGGAGCTCGACTGAGTGCGTCTACGTGGTTCATCTGTGTTCCTGCTCGATGAACGATATCTATGTCGAATTCTTGAATGCGTAACCACCATCTTGCAATCCGGGGTATCAGTTCTCGTTTCTCCATCGACGTCTTTAGAGCATTGCAGTCGGTGATAACCTTTATCTTTTTGCCATAAATGTAGTATTTGAATCGATCCAACGATTCCACGACGGCTAGAGCCTCAAGTTCGTAGCTGTGGTAATTTTTCTCCGGCTTAGAAGTAGCTCGGCTATAATAAGCGATTGGTTTCAGCTGGTCCTCCTCACGTTGTAGCAAAACTCCGGCTAAACCAACGGCGCTGGCATCGGTATGTAGTTTATGCTCTGCGTCTAGACGATAGCTGGTGACAACTGGATTTGATATTAGACATTTTTTTAATTCGTCGAAGGCTTCTTCTTGTGGCGCTTTCCTGATCCTTGCGCAATAGGATTCTTAATGGCGCTGAAATTATGGCATATCCAGCAACGAATTTTCGGAAATAACCAGTGAGACCCAAAAACTTTCTCACATCGGTAACATTGGCTGGTTTCGGGAACATTCTGATGGCGTTCGTCTTCCTTCTGCGTGTATCTGGTGACCAAGGAATGTTATTGACTGCTTATATAACTCACATTTGTCCAGGTTTAGCGTTAATCCGCACTCCTTTAAAACTTTTAGGATCCTCTCAAGCTTCTCGTACATCTCATCAAATGTTTGACTGCCAATAAGGATGTCGTCCATGTAGTGTATCATGTCGCCTTTCTGCACTCTCTTTTGTAACTCTGCCATGAGTCGATTAAAAACCGCAGGTGCGTTCTTCAATCCGAACGGAAGTCGCTTGAATTCGTATAATCCATCTGTGGTGATGGTAAACTTTCGGCTCTCTAGGACTATCTCTATCTGATAGTATCCACTGTTGAGGTCTAGGGATGAGAAGTACTTAAACCTTTTCGCCTGCTGCAGACGTTCTTCGATGTTCGGTACTGGAAAATTCTCCTTCTTGATCAGCTTGTTTAGGCGGCGGTAATCGACGCACATTCGATCGCTACCATTCGGCTTCTTGATGAGCACCACCGGGCTGGCGTACTCTGATGTTGACAACGTGATGATGTCCTGCTTTAGCAGCTCGTCGACCATGTTGCTTACGATTTCTTTCTTTGGCTCGGATACTCGGTATGGGGCTTGTGCTACTACCTGATTGCTTTCGACGGTGATGTCTGCTTTGACCACGCTTGTCTTTCCTATGCCTTCCAATCCTGCCGAGAAAACATCGGCGAAGTTCTCCAGTAAGCTGCGCATTTGTTTAAATTTTTTTTCGTTCTTAAAATTTTCTAGCAGCTTCCCGATATTGGTGCTTACAGGGGTTGTTGGCTGATGGACTGCTCGTTCAATTTTAGAATCGCCTGACTCAAAGTATGGGGCTTGTGCTACTTCCTGATTGCTTTCGACGGTGATGTCTGCTTTGACCACGCTTGTCTTTCCTATGCCTTCCAATCCTGCCGAGAAAACATCGGCGAAGTTCTCCAGTAAGCTGCGCATTTGTTTAAATTTTTTTTCGTTCTTAAAATTTTCTAGCAGCTTCCCGATATTGGTGCTTACAGGGGTTGTTGGCTGATGGACTGCTCGTTCGATTTTAGAATCGCCTGACTCAAAGTTGAGCTCGAGATGAGCGGAGATGATGACGTCCTGTCCCAACAGAAAGTCCTCCTGCAATATATCGTTGTCTGCTATATACACTTTCGCTGTAATCGTCTTTCCATCGATATCCATATCCACAGTCATCGCTTCTGTGAGGATACATGAACCTCCGCAAATGCCTCTAATCTTCATAGAGCACTTGTGGCGCTTGGCGTTTATTTGCTCGGCAACCGATTGTCGGATGAGACTGGCTTGACTACCCGTGTCGATGAAGGCGCTGTAATCGTGCGAGTGTACGCAGATTTTCCTTGTGAAAAGTTTGTCCTGATTTGCGGCTCCTACACGCATGACATTGGTGGCTTGGCAACTTCCGTTTGGCTCGTGGAACTTGTTGCATTTGGTACAGCGTGACTTTTTCTTCTCCTTTGGACACGAATTGGCAAAGTGTCCTTTTTCTCCGCAGTTGTAGCATATAACGGATTCCTTTGTCCTTGGTAGTTTAACATCGCTGTCTGGTTTTTGCTCGAAGTTGCTGGCTTTCGGTGAATACTCTTTCTTGCTCGTATTTGGCCGACATCGATCAACGAAATACGATTCGGCTGCATCACGAACCTGTTTCATTGTGGCGAAATGAATTGCTGCAATACTGTTTTGCAATTCACGATGCTGTAGACCTGCGCGAACATATCTGATGATCGCTGCCTCGCTGAGCTTGTAGCGCACCCCAAGGGCTGACATCCTGAAACAGTACTCATTTACCGTCGCCTTTGGTCGCCTGGTTGCATTGGCCATGTTGAAATGCACTTCTGCTTCGTCTGGATTTGCTCCGAACGCATCCTGTATAGCTTCGGCGAAGTTTTTCCACTTAGTGTGTAGAATGGGTGATGAATCAAGCCACATCTTGGCTGGACCTTTAAGCTTTGTATAAATGGCGAGTAACAGGAACTTCTCGTCCCACTGGTAGGCATCAACCACTTTGTTGACACGATCGATGAACTGATTGACTGAAATGGCGTTGTCGTCGTTGGGATCAAATTCTGGCAAGGTGTTAGCAATTTCCTTGACTGAAGCTTGCCTCACGTTGTTAGTAGCCTGTACAGGAATGCTCTCGTTGTTGATCTCGTTGATATCCAAATCGATTATTGGGTGCTGTTGCTGATTTCCTGCATGTGCTTTGAACGGTAACTAGTTGAGCTAACATGTCCTTTAGTTCCTTCATCTCGTTTTGCAATTGTGAAATTGCCGCTGACTGTGCTGACATCGTTTCTTCTCGCTGCATGTTGATACCCACTGCTGCTGGCAGTTCTACGTCCTCCGATTGTTCAAACTCTATTAGTCTTTTAACCAATTCGGCTCTGGTGCCCGAAACTGGCACGTTTCTAGATCTCAGCGAGAATCTTAATACGTCGCCTTTAAGATCTGCTATCTTTGGCATTTTAATGTTGTTTTAGCGACTAGGTTGGCAGTCCTCTTTGCGAGCGAGACAACTATATGTACCTCACAAAGTTCTGCATCCGCTTTCTCACTTGACCAATACACACAAACTCCTTGTATGCATGTATGTGCTCCGGCTTCTAGAAAATTCACAAATACTCACAACCGCTTTGTGTGTATGTGCTTTGGCTTCTCTTGAGACTTCTGCTGCTCTTGAGACTTCTGCGGCCACAGGTTCACTAAGAATCCTGATCTAACTGATGTGCTTGACTCCACGGGTTCACTAAGATTCCCGATCTGCTTTCCTTGAATCCGCCTGCCACGTAGAACTGGAACACATCCGTAATTTGCAATTTAAGCTGTCACATAGACCTGGGAACACATCCCATTGCAAACTTTCCACGCCGACGATTCTTGCTGCTTTCTTAGAGTTCTTGGCACAACTCCTCCGCTTCACACATATCCAACCACACTGATCCCACTTCTGAACTGAGAAGGGTAGCTTTTCGTGTGGTGTAGGTTTATTTTAGGATAGTTGTGTTGGATATAAGGTTACATATAGAAATTATAACTATAAGTGTTCTGCGCACGTTCTGCTCTTGAGTACGACTCTGCCTCGACTACCTTACATTTTCAGAGTCTGGTAACATTATAAAAAGGGACTTATTCTAAACTAATATCGAAGGTTTGGTATATACTATATTAGGCGGTGTTCACATTTTCGAAAACATTTTTACATTTCCATTAAAAGATCCCTGAAACTTGTAAAAGTTGCAAGCGGGACCTTGACAATATGCATAAGCACAAACCGATTCCTTATTCATTCGCAAACTTTTGAAGTTAATTTAACACGCATTATTAACAGAGATAAAGTTTTCTCTTATCACGTGCTCCATGCTTTTTTTTCTGAAAACTTTGTGCTGCATTTCAACACTATTTCCAGAAAATTCTGAATTTGCATTTCAGCTATTAAAATTTTACACGGCTGTGGTAAGCGAATGTGATTTGGGTCTAGATTCACCATTTCCACATCAACATTGAAACTTGTGTTGCCAAGCCGACAAGTTTTTCGAAGACATTTTAATGTAGCTTCGATATGACTTTCGTCAAACGGAATGGAAATCGAAGAAGAACTTAAAGTAATATTAAGATCTTCATTTAATTCGACTCCGTCTTTATTACCATTCAAATTTGGGATACTAACTTCAGGAAATTCATTTTCTGATTTCTCTGATTTATTTTCCAATAAAAAAGTCTTTCTTTTTAAATTCAACTTTTCTAAAACTCTTTTGTAATTTAGGAAAATTCGTTTCTGCCATTTTTTGGGAGCATTTTTTTTGCTTAAAATATCCACTAATGGCAATACAACAATTTTAACGTAAAGACGTAAGAATTATTTGGCACTCGTTTTCTGACAAACGGCCTGACGTCCCTATTAGTCCTAGCTCTAAAGCGGCTTCTATAGCCTTGGTCACGTTTAAATTTTTATTTCTGAAAATAACAAGAAAATATTCATGTAATTTTTTTAATTTTTAGGGGAGAGGTCGGAAAATTAGGAGGTCTGTAAGTTGGGACACTTTGAGCTTGTATGTTGAGTCGCCTTTGAAATTGGGGAAAATGTGATCGTTCAAGGATCGTATTGTTTCTCATTATTATCTGGTCTAAGTACTTTAAAAATGGACTGGAAACAAGTTAGGACGAACTAAACTTAATTAAACAAACATAAGTATATAGTTTATAAAAGTTTGGTGTACTTTTGGTATAAGTTTTAACTGCTTTTAAAATTCATTTCAACAAATGAGGTGTCATTCGACGCGTATTCCCAGTAAGAATAAAACTAGCTAAATAGCCGGGGGTTTTTAGCACCACCGTATCCAGCAGCTCCAATTTTCTAAAATTTTACTTTTACACTTTCACCGCCTTTTCTCCCAAACAAATCTATATTTCGAAAGTCTTGGTATGCAATCTTTTTGGTTTTTGCGATACCTTTCGATTGGTGTATCACTCGTTACGATCGTTATCAGGAGCGGTGGCCAAGGATTCGGAGGACCCGGACAAAGGTTTAAGGAAGGCGATGACCAATGTAAAAAGCAAATTAACGTAACACAAAATTAGGCTTACTAACAATAATTGTCCTTTAACAGAAAACCTAAATAACATTATTTAATTAATATATATTTAAAAATATATACAAATTTATGTATTTTAAATTCTATAAGTGAAAACTCACGGAAAAAAACTGATTTTCACATGTGATTTCACTTGGGACGTGTCACTTGCAAGTGATTTCATAAGTGAAAACTCATGGAAGAATTCTGATTTTCACAAGTGATTTCACTTGGGACGTGTGACTTGCAAGTGATTTAATAAGTGAAAACTCATGGAAAAAATTCACAAGTGATTTCACTTGGGACGTGTCACTTGCAAGTGATTTAATAAGTGAAAACTCATGGAAAAATTCTGATTTTTACAAGTGATTTCACTTGGGACGTGTCACTTGCAAGTGATTTAATAAGTGAAAACTCATGGAAAAATTCTGATTTTTACAAGTGATTTCACTTGGGACGTGTCACTTGCAAGTGATTTAATAAGTGAAAACGCATGGAAAAAATCTGATTTTCACAAGTGATTTGACTTGGGACGTGTCACTTGCAAGTGGTTTCATAAGTGAAAACTCATGGAAAAAATGTTATTTTCACAAGTGATTTCACTTGGGACGTGTCACCGGCACGTGACAGGCCATACGAAAAATGAGTATAGGTTAGGTTAGGTTAGGTTAGGTAGGAGTGGTTGGAGACTAAATATTAGTCCCCTCACTTAGGCCACAATGGGCCCCTTGTGATACCACATGATCTCCGAAAAGATCCGTTTCCCTAGCTCATGGGTTATCTGCTTTCGCGAAGTATTCTGTTTTTCTCAAGAAACATAGTAGTTTTTGAATGCTTACGTCCTGAATGGCCGCAAGGTTCGGAAGTGTGTAGCAACCTAGGGTTTGAAAGCGCTTTAGGCTATGCGCTGGGCAGAAGCATAGGAGGTGTTCGATGCTCTCCTCTTCGTCTATCAGTTTGCAGCTGCGGCAGAAGTCGTGGTTACTTAGACCCAGCCTTATCGCATGAGTCCCTATAAGACAGTGGCCCGTGAGGGCATTTAGGAGAGTGGAGATGTTCTCCCTGCTACATTGTAGGAGAGTTTTTGTTCTTTTCGTGTTGTAGTTTGGCCATGTGAGTCTAGAATTGTGACATGTTGAGATTGAGATCCAACGGTTGTTGGAAAGAGTATACAATCTCTGCCTGAGATGGAGCTTGCAGGTAGCCATGTGCATCCCTACCGTATCCTTATCGCGAAGGATATCGGCGGTTGTCCCCTGTCTTGCTAGCTCGTCTGCTATGCAGTTGCCCTCAATGTTGCGGTGTCCAGGCACCCAGATGAGGTTGATACTCAGATGAGTGGCCATCTCGTTAAGAGATTTGCGGCATTCAGAGATTGTTTTTGAGCTCGTTGTGTAGGAGTCGAGGGCCCTGAGGGCAGCTTGACTATCCGAGAAGATGAAGATATCTATGTCTTGATGTACAGACGTGTTCAGGTGGGTAGTGGCTTCCTGAATTGCAATCACTTCCGCTTGGAAAAACTACAGTGATCTGGTAGGCGGAATGAGACTTTTAAGTCTAGTTCGGGGGAAAAGACTGTAACGAACTGATTTTGTATGTCTGCTCGCTACGAGATTCGTGCGGCTAGCTCAGAAGATTGTGTGTTCGTCCCACCAAATTTATATGACGTGATTGCCCGTAGATCAGTGAGAAAACAAAGTGTTCAAATGGTAACAGTGGGATTTATTCTCGTGGTATTGGTACAGCGGGTGTGTGGCTATGCTGGTTTCTGTGTCTCCTTGTTCTGGTTCCGCCGGCTGCTGGTGCTCCTCCTTCTGGCTTCTCGACGCGTTGACTCGTCCTCCTCTGGATCCTGGGTCTCGGGACGCTCGTGGTGGCCGCCTCTGCTTGCTTGCCGACGCGTTGCCTCGGGGTCGCTTGTCGCGCCTTAGACCCGCAGAGAATTCGGCCTTGTGGGCTTAGGGAAGCGTCACCGTTCTCAGACTAGGGTGAACAAGCCTTGCTCTCCAGGCTGACGCCTTTCGAGGCAATACTGTCCCTTGCTCTGTCCCGGACGGTCCCGCTAGGTTCTTGCTCAGTTCGCGCTGACAGTCAAGACTGCCTAGCGGTTCACTTCGCTTTACGCCTAGCGCAGACGAACGTTCCACCCGGCTTCACCCCAATGCGTGACGTCCGCGACGCTCCTGCGCTCCCCAATGAGCTCCGCGCGGCGATGGTAACGTGGCTGCCGGAAATGTCTGCTGGCGTCGCTGTCGATGTCCTCTGCGCTGTCTTCTGGCTAGTATCTCGTTGTTCTGGCGCTCGGGGAGCTGTGCGGTCGCTGCTCGGGAACTTCGCCGGTAATCGCAGGGCTCTCCAGGCTGACGCCTTTCGAAACCACAAATCGATCTACCGCTCGTCCGTCACGCCAGGTCCTGCTTGGTCGGGCAAGGTACGCTGGGTCGCAGACAACTTTCCTCCCCAAGCTGACGGCTCTTCGTCGTAGGACTCTTTTGCTTGTCTCTGACAGACCCGCCGGGCGACTCGCCAGGGTGTGGTCGTGACAAAGTTAGAAAACAAACGCCTTGACTTAGCCGCGTGATGCCTTTCAGAACTCAGCCACCTGTGTCTCAATTCGGAGATTCCTGATGTCCTAATCCCGAACGTCTCGACGTGGCGATCTTGCTCCTTCTATGCTTCCCACGGCGCTGCTTCCGACGACTCGCTTGGTTGTAGCTCCCTCGTAGATTACTTGCTTGACTGATTGCTCACTTGGTACTTTGACTGATCTTGAAGGCTTGACTCCTCTTGATCGACTGATCCAGCTGCCAGCGCTCTGCGGCCTTATATAGGGCCTCCAAGCACCGTTATTTCCCTTTTGCGCACGGCCCGCTGGATCTCTCCACTCTGGGTCCAAAGTTCGTGCCTCCTGGATGACCCACTTGTCCTTTATGTACCGCTTCCAATAGATGTTCCGCCCACTGCTGCCGTTCCGCTGATTCCCGTGCCGCTTGTGGCACGCCTGTGTGCCGCTCCACTGCCGAGATGTGGCACTTCCTCTCCCGGTCCAAAGTTCACGGGAGAGTCCAAAGTCCAGTGGAGTTCCGTTATTCCCTTCTGCATACGGCACTCTTGCTCTGCCCGCGAAGTCTCCATTCTCTCTCGATCTCCATCCTTGGTCTCCAATCTCTCTCGCTCTCCTTCATTGGTCTCCAAACTCTCTCGCTCTCCATCCTTGGTCTCCAATCTCTCTCGCTCTTCTTCATTGGTCTCCAAACTCTCTCGCTCTCCTTCGTTGGTCTCCAAACTCTCTCGATCTCCCCGCCGCGCCGTTACTACGCGAATTCGCCGCGTATCTGGTAAGCGGCCGGCCATCTGCTGCTGCTTCTATTTGTGGGGAGTTATTCAACTCCTCACATTCCCCCCTTACTTCGGGAAACATTTAAGACTGGTTCCTACTCTCCGGCGTTTCCTTGCTTATCCTAGCCTTTGAGTCCTTGTGATTCCCGCGGCGCTCCCTCGTTGCTCCCTCGATGCTCCCTCGACGCTCTTAACTCCCTTGAGTTTCTACAGCGGGGGTCATCCTCCTCGTAGCAACTTTAAATCTCCCGTGCCGATATTTCCTGTGTTCCCACTGGGACATCGATACTCCTGGGCTATCGATCCCCAGCTCGCTGCTCATTGCTGCGTCTCACTCCTTTCCGTGTTTCCTCCGCCTGGTCACACCATTCGTGCGTGATCGATATTTATTCGCTATCGACGGTGCGGCGTTGCCACCTGCTCGTTGCGATACTTCCACCTTGGCCGATATTTCCATTGTCGTGTGCCCATCGATCGCACTATCGTCCAGTGCCAATCGATCGCCTATCGAGGCGCCCCCTTCCCTGGCTCGTGGTGATTTTGCAACTTTCATACTATGAAATTCATAGGTAAGTTTCTTTTGCATTTCCTTCACTCCTTTCTCATCCTTTCGTCCTCTCTCGCCCTTCACTCGTCCTCTGTTGGCAGCATCTGACTCCACATCGGCAGCTTTTGAGAGCGGTTGCGGAGAGGACTTCGCATTCGCTTCGCAACCAGGACAGCCCGTAAGTATTTATGATGTCTTTCTGCTTCCTGCATTAAGCCCCCTTTAAATTTCAGGTTGCTGGTGCGGCCCATGCATGCCCCGTTCGACTGTGTGTGGCGAATTTTGCAGATCACTGGAGAGACGAAATCTACAACCTGGTAAGGGCCCTCGTACCTCGGGGCTAGTTTTGCCGCGAATCCTTCGGCCGCTTTGGACAGGTGATGTTCCTTGGCCCACACTATGTCGCCCACCGCTGGTGACCATTGCCTCCTTCTCAGATTGTAGTGTCTGGCTTGGTCCTGGGACGCCTTTTCCATATTTCGCCGCACGATCTCGAATACCTCTTTTAGTTTGTTGGCATTTTCCTCAGGGGTCTCCGTAGCTCGTCCAGTGCCTAGGGTTTCCTTATCATATAGGCTGCTGGGTAGACGTGGTTCCCTTCCCTGGGTAAGAAACGCAGGTGTATGGCCAGTGGATTCCGATGTGCTCGTGTTCACTGCTAGCATAATCTCCGGCCACTTCTCGTCCCAGTTTCTCTGGTCCTGCCCTGCGAACTGCGCAATCATGGTCTTGACCGTTCTGTTCGCTCGTTCGGTCGGATTTTCTTGTGGTGTGTATGGTGCAGTGAACTGTTGTCTGATACCCATCTCGGCCAGAAAACTCTTGAAGATACGGCTTGTAAACTGCACTCCGTTGTCCGTTATGACCACCTTCGGGACCCCGTACCTTGCGATTATGCGCTCCCTAAACGCCTTCTTGAGCGACTCTGCCGTCGCACTGCGTAGGGGCACCAGTTCCGTCCATTTCGAAAACCTGTCTATCATGACCAGCAGCATTTGATTCCCGTGCTTAGATCTTGGTAGGGGTCCAACGAAGTCTGCACATACCGTGGCCCATGGTTCCTCCGGCACTTGGGTCAACATCTTCCCAGCCGCCTGCATCTGATTGGGCTTAAACCGCATGCAAATCTCGCATTTTCGTACGTGGGCTCGGGCGTCTCTATGCATGCCTGGCCAGTAGTATCGGGCTGCCAACCGTGCAATTGTCCTTCGGCTTCCTACGTGTCCCGCGGACGGTGCGTCGTGGTTTTCCCTCAACACTGTTTCTCGTAGTGACTTCGGGACGCACATCTTCCATGACGCGACGTCTTCACTGCCTGCTCGGTGAGGTATGTTTCTGTACAGTGTCTCACCATCCATAACATAGTCCGGGTACTTCTGCGGTTGGGTCCTTATCTTTTCACCCATGTCCTTGATCCAGCTGCACTCTCCTGAGGTTATTGTTGCCGATGCCTCTTTTACTCCTCGTAGCGTCTCTGGTAGTGGTTGTCTTGATAATGCGTCGGCCACCACGTTTAGCTGGCCCTTTCTGTACGCTATCTCAAAGTCGTACTGTTGTAGCTCCAGGGCCCATCTGGCGATCCTTCCTGAAGGGCTTTCGATGCTGTTGAGCCACTTCAGGGCCATGTGGTCGGTTACTACCTTAAAGTGGTAACCTTCCAGATATGGCCTGAGCTTCCGGATCGCCCAGACGATCGCCAAGCACTCCTTCTCCGTTGTCGAGTAGTTCTTCTCCGCGCCGTTCAGTGTTCGGCTCGAGTAGGAGATTACTCTTTCGCCCTTTTCGGTGTCCTGGGTCAGTATCGCTCCGATGCCGTAGTCGCTGGCGTCTGTTTGCAGGATGAAAGTTCTACTGAAGTCCGGGCATGCTAGCACTGGATCTGCCACGAGTCTTGCCTTAACCTCCTCAAACGCCATCTGGTGCTCTGGTGTCCACTCCCACTTACTGCCTTTGCGCAGCAGGTCGTTCAGGGGTTTGACGATTCTGGAAAAATCTGGTACAAACCGGCGGTACCACGACGCTACTCCTAGGTATTGCCGGAGCTCTTTGACAGTCGATGGCGGTTCTAGTTCGGCGATGGCGGCTACTTTTTCTGGATCTGTTCCTATTCCCTCGCTAGTCACTCGATGACCCAGGTACAGCAGCTCCTTTTTGAAGAATTGGCATTTTTCTGGATTCAGCCTCAGATTTGCCTCCTTTAGACGCCGGAACACTTCCTTCAGGTTTCTTTTGTGTTCTTCCAGCGTGCGACCGATCACTATTATGTCATCCTGGTAAGCGAACGCGTGAGGTGACATCTCGGGGCCGATTACTTGGTCCAAGACTCGCTGAAACGTTGCCGACGCCGAGTGAAGTCCGAACGGCATTACCCTCCACTGAAACAGACCTTTGCCTGGTACCGTAAATGCTGTATATTGCCTGCTACTTTCTTCTAGTGGGATCTGCCAGTATCCATCCTTCAGGTCCAAACTGCTGATGTACCGCGCTTCTCTTAGTTGATCTAGGATGTAGTTTATGCGGGGCATTGGGTAGGCATCCTTCACTGACTTCGCGTTGATCTGCCTGAAGTCGACACACAGTCTCCACTTGCCTGTCTTCTTTTTCACCATCACGATGGGGGAGCTGTATGGGCTCTTTGAATGCTCTATGAACCCCATTTGGAGAAGCTCGTCCACCTTTGCGTTGATTTCCCCTTGAATTTTTGGGTTCTTTGGGTAATATCTCTGCTTGATTGGCTTGTCGTCCTTCATTTTGATCTGGTGTTCTGCCATATTCGATGTTCCCGACATTGTGCTGAAGTCTGCCAGCTCTGTTTCAAGGAACGCTGTAGTATCGTCCAACTCGTTTACTTGTTGAACGACTGCTACTGATAGCTTTTCCTCGAGCCATCCATTGTGTCGGTTCCTGGCTGGTATTATTATTTCGTGTCCAGCACACCTTATCTCGGTTCCGACTTGTTTCAGGAAGTTCCATCCCAACACTAATGGATCCACTACCCCGGGTAAAATCAACAGGCTCATGGTCACTTGTTTGTTGCCGAATTTGACCTCCACCTCGAGCTGCGCATTAATTCCGCCGCACCTTCCATCTGCCAACCTAACTTGCCGTCTCGTCCTTGTAATCTTTCCTAGAGCAGCAATATTGTCCGCCAATTCTTCGCTAACGAAGCTTGCCGTTGCTCCGGTGTCGATTGTGGCTTTGTAGCTTTTCCCACCAATCATCACAGCTGCGGACAACTGCTGCTCCTCCTCGATTAGCTCGCCCGTTAGTTTGGAGAGGTGGCATTGTGCGATCCCCGCTCGCCTCTCTGCGGCTGAGATCGCTGGCCATTTCCCGATCGTTGGCAGCAATCGACGCTCCTAACACCCACCTTGCCGCATATCCAGCAAAACAGCAGCCGCTGGTTACGACATCCTCTAGCCCAGTGTCCGTTCCCACCGCATTTCCGACAGGCCTCCTGCGGGTCTGTGATATGGGTGGCCTCTTGTGGCCTCTGTGTGTTGCTTGGTGGCCTCCACAAGGTATTGTTTGGCTGTCTCTGTTGCTGTGGGGATGGTGCCCAATGGCCTCCGCGTGGTGCGTCTGTTGCCTGCTGTCGTCTGGCTTGGTGTGGTGGTGACCATTGGTCGTTTCCTCGTGTGTCCTGGTTATCTTCCTCCTCGCATCTCCTGCATGTCACCTGTGTTGGTGACGCCGACTTTGTCTTTGAGAAATTGTTCTCCTGTGCGAAGACTTCCCGTTCCTTTTCCAGTTCTTCGTACTCATCGGCTAGAATCATTAGCGTGTCCAGGTCCGACACTTTGTATGCCCTTAGGAAGATCCTTAGACTAGGGGTGCAGTTTTCCTTGATGGTCCTTAGGGTCTCTTTAGCGGAGTAATTAAGTGGCCTCACCATCGTCTGCATGTCGATCATGTAGTCCTTGAACGACTCGCTGAAGCCTTGCTTCCTTTGCCGGACCTGGTCCGCCAGCCTGGTGAAGAAATCTCTTGGCAGGAAATATGTGTGGAAACTTTCAATGAATTCTGCCCAAGTTCTCCACTGCTTATTGTTGGCGATGAACCATTTCAAAGCCCTTCCTTTTAGCAACTCCGGCATCGCTCGAGGGATCATATCGAGCTCCAAACCGTACGTGTTGGCGGACCATTCTACCTGCTCCAGGAACTCGAATGGTTTTTCCGCCCCGTCGAACCTGAACGACCATTCGCGGACCTGCTTAGCGACCTTTGCATAGTCCGACTGGCTTGGTCTCGGGATCAGCGCTGCTGCTTTCTTTTCTTGGCTTGACTCTCTCCTGTGGGCCTCTTTCTGTATGTTGTCAACGCTCAGGCTTGCCACCAGGTTGTCCCCTTCAGCGTTCGTTAACGTAATGCTTGGGCCGGCTCTGTCGTAGTATGTCGCCTCTAGCTCGGCCCAGATGTCGACGAGTTGTGGATCGTTCTCTGTTTCGGAGTAGAATTCCGATAGTGCCTTCCTCATGTCGTCTAGCCTGCCCTCCAGGGCGACGTTGAGCCTCTGTGCGACATGGGCGAAGTCTTCCTTCTTGAGGCGGTAAATCCACTTCTTTCCCATTTTTACTGTGCTGTTCTCACTGTTGGGACAATCACGTTGGGCGCCAGATGTAACGAACTGATTTTGTATGTCTGCTCGCTACGAGATTCGTGCGGCTAGCTCAGAAGATTGTGTGTTCGTCCCACCAAATTTATATGACGTGATTGCCCGTAGATCAGTGAGAAAACAAAGTGTTCAAATGGTAACAGTGGGATTTATTCTCGTGGTATTGGTACAGCGGGTGTGTGGCTATGCTGGTTTCTGTGTCTCCTTGTTCTGGTTCCGCCGGCTGCTGGTGCTCCTCCTTCTGGCTTCTCGACGCGTTGACTCGTCCTCCTCTGGATCCTGGGTCTCGGGACGCTCGTGGTGGCCGCCTCTGCTTGCTTGCCGACGCGTTGCCTCGGGGTCGCTTGTCGCGCCTTAGACCCGCAGAGAATTCGGCCTTGTGGGCTTAGGGAAGCGTCACCGTTCTCAGACTAGGGTGAACAAGCCTTGCTCTCCAGGCTGACGCCTTTCGAGGCAATACTGTCCCTTGCTCTGTCCCGGACGGTCCCGCTAGGTTCTTGCTCAGTTCGCGCTGACAGTCAAGACTGCCTAGCGGTTCACTTCGCTTTACGCCTAGCGCAGACGAACGTTCCACCCGGCTTCACCCCAATGCGTGACGTCCGCGACGCTCCTGCGCTCCCCAATGAGCTCCGCGCGGCGATGGTAACGTGGCTGCCGGAAATGTCTGCTGGCGTCGCTGTCGATGTCCTCTGCGCTGTCTTCTGGCTAGTATCTCGTTGTTCTGGCGCTCGGGGAGCTGTGCGGTCGCTGCTCGGGAACTTCGCCGGTAATCGCAGGGCTCTCCAGGCTGACGCCTTTCGAAACCACAAATCGATCTACCGCTCGTCCGTCACGCCAGGTCCTGCTTGGTCGGGCAAGGTACGCTGGGTCGCAGACAACTTTCCTCCCCAAGCTGACGGCTCTTCGTCGTAGGACTCTTTTGCTTGTCTCTGACAGACCCGCCGGGCGACTCGCCAGGGTGTGGTCGTGACAAAGTTAGAAAACAAACGCCTTGACTTAGCCGCGTGATGCCTTTCAGAACTCAGCCACCTGTGTCTCAATTCGGAGATTCCTGATGTCCTAATCCCGAACGTCTCGACGTGGCGATCTTGCTCCTTCTATGCTTCCCACGGCGCTGCTTCCGACGACTCGCTTGGTTGTAGCTCCCTCGTAGATTACTTGCTTGACTGATTGCTCACTTGGTACTTTGACTGATCTTGAAGGCTTGACTCCTCTTGATCGACTGATCCAGCTGCCAGCGCTCTGCGGCCTTATATAGGGCCTCCAAGCACCGTTATTTCCCTTTTGCGCACGGCCCGCTGGATCTCTCCACTCTGGGTCCAAAGTTCGTGCCTCCTGGATGACCCACTTGTCCTTTATGTACCGCTTCCAATAGATGTTCCGCCCACTGCTGCCGTTCCGCTGATTCCCGTGCCGCTTGTGGCACGCCTGTGTGCCGCTCCACTGCCGAGATGTGGCACTTCCTCTCCCGGTCCAAAGTTCACGGGAGAGTCCAAAGTCCAGTGGAGTTCCGTTATTCCCTTCTGCATACGGCACTCTTGCTCTGCCCGCGAAGTCTCCATTCTCTCTCGATCTCCATCCTTGGTCTCCAATCTCTCTCGCTCTCCTTCATTGGTCTCCAAACTCTCTCGCTCTCCATCCTTGGTCTCCAATCTCTCTCGCTCTTCTTCATTGGTCTCCAAACTCTCTCGCTCTCCTTCGTTGGTCTCCAAACTCTCTCGATCTCCCCGCCGCGCCGTTACTACGCGAATTCGCCGCGTATCTGGTAAGCGGCCGGCCATCTGCTGCTGCTTCTATTTGTGGGGAGTTATTCAACTCCTCACAAGACTCCCCCACCTGTTTGGGAGTTAAGCTTGGAGCCGTCAGTGTATATGTTGACGGCGTTTACGAATTTATGTGGGAGGTTGTCCCAGTCTGAACGGGTGGGTATATAAATTTTGTATCTTCTTTTGAAGTCGACTATGGGTGGGGCGTAGTCTGTATAACGTGGTAGGGGTGAATGCTTTGATAGGATATTGGAGTGACCCGTGGAGCCTGTTGTCCATGCCGCTGCTTCACGGAGCCTCAGCGCTGTGGCTGATGCCCAGCTTTTAAGAAGTAGGTCCAGGGGTTGGAGATCGAGAATTGTATTTAGTGCCTCAGTGGCGGTAGTGCGCAGCGCCCCACTGATGCAGAGCTCTGCGCTTCTTTGGATCTTGTGAAGGATCCGGAGGTTACAGTTTTTATCTAGGGAAGGCCACCAAACGATGTTTCCGTAGAGTAGAATGGGCCTGACTGTTGCAGTATATAGCCAGTGAACTATCATGGGGGAGAAACCCCACTTCCTCCCCATGGCTTTTTTACAAGCGAGGAGGGCTATGGCCGCTTTGCGTGTGCGATCTAGGATGTTATCAGTCCAGAGGAGCTTTTTGTCAAGAATGACACCTAGGTACTTTGCTTGGTTGCTAAAGGTTAGGCGCGTTTGGTGTAGTTTTGGGGGAACTAGAATTGGTACCTTGTACTTCCTTGTAAAGAGAACTAGTTCGGTTTTTTCCGGGTTAACTCACAGTCCACAGCCAGCTGTCCACCGGGAGAGGGTGGATAGGGCTGTCTCCATTAGATTGCAAAGAATTTGCGGGAATTTACCCTGCAGTAGGATAACCACGTCATCCGCGTAGGCTACCACTTTTGTGCCCGCCTCTTCTAGGAGTGAAAGCAGTTTGTTGACCACTAAAACCCATAGAAGAGGTGAGAGTACGCCCCCTTGTGGGGTTCCTCTACTGACGTTCCTGGTCGAGTGGGCCGGTCCCATAGTGTAGTGCACTACCCTGCTGGTTAGCATGGTGTGTATGAGTCCCACTATGGGCCACTCAATGCCCAGTTCAGTCAGAGCACAAGTAATCGCCGTTGGGGTGACGTTGTTAAAGGCGCCTTCTATGTCTAGAAACGCTACAAGAGAGTATTCCTTATTGCGGAAGCCTCGTTCTGTACTGTACACTAGAGAGTGGAGGGCGGTATCGGTTGACCTACCCTTACGGTACGCATGCTGTGCGTCAGAGAGTAGGCTATGGTCGATGGTTAGTCTGATATGGGTGTGGATTAGCCTTTCCAGGGTCTTCAACAAGAAGGAAGAGAGACTGATCGGGCGGAAGTCCTTTGGGTTGGTGTGGGAGGGCTTGCCGGCTTTCGGTATAAAAATTACCTTAACGTCCAGCCACCTTGTTGGAATATGGTTTAGAGCAAGGCAGACGTGGAAGATGGCTGTCAGCCAGGGAAGGGACATATCTAGTGTCCGTTGTAACTGGCCCGGGAAGAACCCATCTGGGCCAGGTGATTTGAAGGGCTTAAAAGAGTTGACAGCCCACTGAATGCGGCCAGGGTTTGAAATGTTGTCAATACTCTGGTCGTCTAAATTCTCCTCTATGTGGAGGTCCTCCACTACATGGGTGTTCTTAGGGAAGTGGGTGTCTAATAGTAGTTCAAGGGTTTCCTGAATGTTTTCCGTCCAGCTGTCAGCATTGGTTATAAGATAGCCAATGGTCGCTGGAGCTTTAGCTAGAATTTTTCTGAGTCTGGATGCCTCCGCAGTAGATTCTATACCACTGCAGAAGTTAGCCCAGGCTCTTCGTTTTGATATTCTAATTTCCTTTTTGTATAGGCTTAGTTTTGTATGATATAAATTCCAGGAGGATTCGCTATTGTTGTATTTAGCTTTATTGAAGTAAGTTCTACACTCTCTTTTAAGGTTCGCTAGGGTTGGGTTCCACAATGGGGGTTTGCTCTTTGTTTTGACTGTTCTACATTACATTGCCCTGGTACCACCCTGCATCTGTGCAATCGGGTGGCGGGCCTGGGTTTTCGTCCAGCACTTTCAAGGCCACTGATGCAAGGGCCCGTCTAACCAGACCCCATTGGTTTCTTGGGATCCTTCCGCCTTCAACGCTCTGGTCGATGACACCAATGATCTTCCGATCCTTTACCACTTCCGCAAAGGATCTCGACCATGTGCCGCGGTTGGTTACCTTAGCCTTCTTGCTCGCTGGTTGAGCTGACTCCATCGACCTCTCTCGCTTGTTGCTGTGGGTGGTGGTCATAGCGATGTCGAAGTCTGGGATAATTGCCTTTGCCCAGGCTATGTCCTCTTGGATTTTCAGGTAATCCAATTTCGATGTCTGATCCTCCCGTATCGGATTGGTGGCCAGCCGTTTGAGGATCCTAGAAGCCTTCCTTCTTTCAAGAGGTCCTGCCTGGTTAGGTGGTACCCTTTTAAACTCCTTTGCCCTGGTACTCACCACGAGACCGGCCTTAGCGCTACCCTCAGGTTGGAGTGGCTTGTTAGCCACACATACGCTGGTGGGAGGCTTGGGCTTGTCGCTATGGCGAGTTGGGCTTAGCCGGCTGCGTTGTTCGCTGGCCTTGGCAGGGTCGTCGTTGGTTACGACTTCCGACTTTATAAGAGTGTCGGGCTCTTGTCTTGTGCAGTCTTTTAGTTTTATATTTGTTAAATTCTTCATGTTAATTCCCACGAGCTGCGGAGAAAGGACAGGTCCACCCGGGCAGAGATCCGCCGTACCCGGGTAAGGCTGAATCAGAACAGGCGGTCGCCACTTGCCTGAGCTCACCGTTTGAGACTGAGTTGTTTGATGACTCGGGCTCCCAGCCAGATTGACTCTCGGCACGGTACGAGTGACACCTTAGTCCAGCCCGGGGTGAGATGAGTTGTGTGGGTAGGGAAGAGGTAGGTACAGAGCGTGTCGGCAGGGGTGTGTGTGAGCTATTTGTCGGAGGCGGCAGCACAAGCGCGACGTCGGTACTGCTAAGGCGCAGATACCCGCAGACTGTCCGGGGCTACTTATTTGCGCTTCGTGTTGGGGGCTTGGTGGTAGCCGGGCCGTGTCCAACTTCCACGCTTATTCGTAGCTACCCTGGAGAACAAGGGCGCTCGCTATCCGCAACCTGCGACCCGTTCGGTAGCCTTCAGCTCGGCGCCCTCAGAGCCATCCCACTAGCTCTTTGGCCGAAAAAAAAAGGAACAAGTGAAATCCCGTGGGACTTCGAAAAATTTTCATTTGAATTTTCACTTGTGAAAATGCGGACATCCCATACAATTTACTATATTGAGCGTCACTTGTTCTTCACTTGTGCAAGAGGACATGTCCCACGGGATTCATAAGGTGATTCACAAGTGAAACTTTTTTTTTTAACTGAACTGTAATCTGTAACTTTAGTTACCAACACCAATAACCAATCTTTCTATACCGTTCGTATTCGAGACATCCTCAACCGCCACCAACCAAAGATTATATTACTGTGGATTCCAGGTAACGACACATCAGACCTAGCAGCAAAAGAAGCTCACAACAAAAGAAGCCCACAGGTTATGGAATGCAACTATAACTTCACAGACACACAGTTATTCATTAAAAATACTTTCAAAAAACAAATGGAATCGATCTGGCAAAACGCATCTGACCACTACAAATATGTCAACGAAAAGAAATGATCAATTAAAGATTACACCATCCCATCCGAAGATAACATCAACCGCAGAGATCTCACAAAATTCTTAAGACTACGTTTTGGACACTCAAGATACACCCATGAGCATGTTCTCAATAAACAACCCCCACCCCAGTGCGAGCACTGCGGTACGCGAAACAACGTGCGGCACTTTTTCCTCTCCATAAAGTCACCTGATGCCCTATCCCCAAAATCCACCAATATTGCCAGCGCCAATGATTTCATCAAGGCCATACGCTTATATAACAATATCTAAATTTTGTTAATAACTATATATAAATAAACTTTTGCAGAAAATATGTAAATAGCTTAAGGCCCAGTAGCTATAGCTAAATTAAGTGGTTGGTGGCAATTTGCAATTGTCCCAAAACCAGAATATAAATAAATAAATAAAAATTATTTCCAAGCTTAGGAGGTTATATGTTATAAAACACCGAAGCTATAATTCAGCTGGCCTCCGTGCCCCGAAATATAAATACACCACCATTGGGGGCGATTTGAGTAATGTTTTGCGGACGCGGCCGCTCCACCCGGGGTCCCAGTCATGAACGCCACTGCACTTGAAATAATACCACCACTTGGCACATTGCCGCCACTTGAGAGCCAAATTTTTGTAGGGTGTCCGTGTGAGAAATTCAAAACTTTTAGGTTGAGCAATTTAATAAGGGCCGTTCCAGGAATTTCTTTTCCGAAAGGCAAATAGGGCTTTCCACCCGGCCATGCAATTGTTTAATCACACGCACCGAACTAAGCCCTGGGTCGGGGGGATGGCAACCCCGTCACCGGGACGGCTGTTGACCCACTGGAATCGATGGTGGTGATGCAATGTCATCTTGGTCCCGCCGAAGCAGAAGTGCAATGGTCGTGTTGACACGGCGCCTTTGACGGCTGGCAGATATGCTTTATGGCAGGTATGACACCATTCCGGAATGCAGCCAAAGCGCACTCGGGTTTAATCGAATGGGGCGACTAATTGGGGTCGCCATGCGGGGGGTCGCGACCACTAATTAGCTCACATGGCGGTACACAAAGTCAAATGTTATAATGTAGACATTATTATGTAGACATTAAATTATTGTTGCCAAATATTGCACTTGAGTGTTTCCAGGCGCCAACATTGTTTACTCGGGGTGGAGGATGTTTCCGCGCGTATGCCGGATAATGATAAGGATAACGAAGATAGCGATGCCGGGGAGGGAGGAAGTTGAAGAGTGCTCCTCGCTGTACCAGCTAAGCTCCGTGTGCTTCTGCGCGCTCCTTTTGTGTCGAGCGGATTTACTTTCAACCAGGATGGAGAAGTCACGAATCGAAACTCAAACAAAAGCCGGAGGAGACTTAGAAATGATGCAGCAGACTCTCTGTGGCACTGGGACATCAACATGTCGACACAGAAGGAAATCGATATGCACTTTGTGGAAGCTGGGATGTTGGGCGCGATGAAGCTGGGCCGCGGATGTGTTGTCTGTTAAGCGATTTTTAAATCGTTTGGCAACCGCGCTGCCAGCACTCACACTAATCGCATTAGCGAGCAGGAAAATAGTTTTAATACGAATAAATTACACATGATGTATCTATGTTTTAAGTTTTATTATAAATTTCAGCTTTTATTTTCTTTTCACTTTACTTCTCTGCACGAGCTTCTAATTCAAAGTAACGGGGATTCAATAAAATGTTAAATTCTACCAAACCACTGGCTCGATTTCGATGAATTATACATTAAAATAATAGGGAAATAAATACCAATTAGGGGGTGCATACATATCACAATGAAAATTTGAAACATAAAATATATATTTTTCAATACTTGGCGGCCAAAAGTATTCGATTGGCTCAATTAAGTGTTGTAGGTCGTAGCTTGGCACTTGGCGATTTATCGATAAATACCTTTTCGTGGTAAATGTCTTGGCTGAATTTGCTTTCTTGCTGGTCTGGACAGTGTGACCGCGTGGCAAAAGCCATAATTGAAAATACTTGAATTTCTCGAAAACTGTGGGTTTGACTTGCCTGTAAATAACTCCGAAATTAGCTATAATGATGCCCCTTCGAATGCGATACCGTGCAAGTTGGCACAACCTCTGTGAGAGTTGTATGAATTAATTAAAATTTGCATATATATTTTGATGGTTGATGTCACGGGTGCATACGATTTCTCGCTGGCCTGGACAGAGTGACCGCGTGGCAAAAGCCAGAATTGAAAATACTTGAATTTCTCGAAAACTGTGGGTTTGAATTGCCTGTAATTTATTCAGAAATTAGCTAAAATGTTGCCCCTTCGAATGCGATACCGTGCAAGTTGGCACAACCCCTGTGAGAGTTGTATGAATTAATTAAAGTTTGCATATATATTTTGATGGTTGATGTCACGGGTGCATACGATTTCTCGCTGGCCTGGACAGTGTGACCGCGTGGCAAAAGCCATAATTGAAAATACTTGAATTTCTCGAAAACTGTGGATTTGAATTGCCTGTAATTTATTCAGAAATTAGCTAAAATGATGCCCCTTCTAATGCGATACCGTGCAAGTTGGCACAACCTCTGTGAAAGTTGTATAAAGTTATAGAAAGTTAGCGTCGAATGATTGTCATGGCTAAGCTGTTTACATTGTGGTTCATGTCTTAGTATCTAAAGGTTCAGTTTCTGGATTAAACGGTCTTTTATTAACCTTTTTAGCACCCCCAACTGTAAAGCAGTTTTCTCAAAATCTGTGGGTTTGATTTTGATAAAATTTTCACAGAACACTCCTTAGATTATCCCCTATCTACCCATATACCGTGCATGTTGGCACAACTTCTAGGAGTGGAGCCGTAGGTAATTTCATTTTTGCCCCCTTTTTTGTATGGGGAAAATCCGAGGTTGCGTCACTGTTAGGCTATTTTCTCGAAAACTGTGGGTTTGATTTTAATGGAACTTTCAGAAAAGGAGCTTGAATTAACCCCCAATAGCTTGGCTTATCGTGCATATTGGCACAACCTCTGTGAGGGGAGCAGTTAAGAAAATTGTGGGGACACGATTTTTCAATTGCATTTTTGAAACATTAATAGACCTCGTATGTGTCTCAAACCTACCTAGATCGATAGATCTTTTCTTTCTTAACAATCTAGCATTTTAGATTTTTCGATTTGGTCCCCAAAAAGCGAGAAAATTTAAAAATAAAAAGAGCCCCCATGTTCCAAATTCCACCGTTCCACTTTCGTTGCTAACAGGCCGACGCTAATTTGACGGACATAATAAATCAGTTATCAACACACCTCTTAACTCCGCGGTTCTACTTCCTACATCTGGGAATAGGGCTCGTAATACACTATCTCAACTAACAGCTAACCACGTTAGCTCACCCTCGCGCAGCTCTAGCATCGCCTGTGGTCCGGCATCATAGTAACCATCGTTACCATTGCCGCGACGCGATCGTCCTGCCATCAAAGCGTCCCCGTGCCAGCGACAAGTGCTCATTACCCCCTTGTCCCGCGGTGTGACCCGGAAGTGTCTACTTCTGTTAGGCACAAACAATTATAAATTTCAGCTTTTATTTTCTTTTCACTTTACTTCTCTGCACGAGCTTCTAATTCAAAGTAACGGGGATTCTGTTCGGCTGTATGGCAACTCCACAATAGCAAATAGGTAATTTTTATATTTTTCTTAAATCAATAAAATGTTAAATTCTACCAAACCACTGGCTCGATTTCGATGAATTATACATATTATGCATACATATCACAATGAAAATTTGAAACATAAAATATATATTTTTCAATACTTGGCGGCCAAAAGTATTCGATTGGCTCAATTAAGTGTTGTAGGTCGTAGCTTGGCACTTGGCGATATATCGATAAATACCTTTTCGTGGTAAATGTCTTGGCTGAATTTGCTTTCTCGCTGGTCTGGACAGTGTGACCGCGTGGCAAAAGCCATAATTGAAAATACTTGAATTTCTCGAAAACTGTGGGTTTGAATTGCCTGTAATTAACTCAGAAATTAGCTATAATGATGCCCCTTCGAATGCGATACCGTGCAAGTTGGCACAACCTCTGTGAGAGTTGTATGAATTAATAAAAATTTGCATATATATTTTGATGGTTGATGTCACGGGTGCATACGATTTCTCGCTGGCCTGGACAGTGTGACTGGACTTGAATTTATGTCCTTCAAATTAGCGTCGGCCTGTTAGCAACGAAAGTGGAACGGTGGAATTTGGAACATGGGGGCTCTTTTTATTTTTAAATTTTCTCGCTTTTTGGGGACCAAATCGAAAATTCTAAAATGCTAGATTGTTAAGAAAGATAAGATCTATCGATCTAGGTAGGTTTGGGACACATCCGATGTCAACTCTTTCAAGCCCTTCAAATCACCTGGCCCAGATGGGTTCTTCCCGGCCCAGTTACAACGGACACTAGATATGTCCCTTCCCTGGCTGACAGCCATCTTCCACGGCTGCCTTGCTCTAAACCATATTCCAACAAGGTGGCTGGACGTTAAGGAAATTTTTACACCGAAAGCCGGCAAGCCCTCCCACACCAACCCAAAGGACTTCCGCCCGATCAGTCTCTCTTCCTTCTTGTTGAAGACCCTAGAAAGGCTAATCGACACCCATATCAGACTAACCATCGACCATAGCCTACTCTCTGACGCACAGCATGCGTACCGTAAGGGTAGGTCAACCGATACCGCCCTCCACTCTCTAGTGTACAGTATAGAACGAGGCTTCCGCAATAAGGAATACTCTCTTGTAGCGTTTCTAGACATAGAAGGCGCCTTTAACAACCTCACCCCAACGGCGACTACTTGTGGTCTGACTGAACTGGGCATTGAGCGGCCCATAGTGGGACTCATACACACCATGCTAACCAGCAGGGTAGTGCACTCCACTATGGGACCGGCCCACTCGACCAGGAACGTCAGTAGAGGAACCCCACAAGGGGGCGTACTCTCACCTCTTCTATGGGTTTTAGTGGTCAACAAACTGCTTTCACTCCTAGAAGGGGCGGGCACAAAAGTGGTAGCCTACGCGGATGATGTGGTTATCCTACTGCAGGGTAAATTCCCGCAAACCCTTTGCAATCTAATGGAGACAGCCCTATCCACCCTCTCCCGGTGGACAGCTGGCTGTGGACTGTGAGTTAACCCGGAAAAAACCGAACTAGTTCTCTTTACAAGGAAGTACAAGGTACCAATTCTAGTTCCCCCAAAACTACACCAAACGCGCCTAACCTTTAGCAACCAAGCAAAGTACCTAGGTGTCATTCTTGACAAAAAGCTCCTCTGGACTGATAACATCCTAGATCGCACACGCAAAGCGGCCATAGCCCTCTTCGCTTGTAAAAAAGCCATGGGGAGGAAGTGGGGTTTCTCCCCCATGATAGTTCACTGGCTATATACTGCAATAGTCAGGCCCATTCTACTCTACGGAAACATCGTTTGGTGGCCTTCTCTAGATAAAAACTGTAACCTCCGGATCCTCCACAAGATCCAAAGAAGAGCAGAGCTCTGCATCAGTGGGGCGCTGCGCACTACCGCCACTGAGGCACTAAATACAATTCTCGATCTCCAACCCCTGGACCTACTTGCCAAAAGCTGGGCATCAGCCACAGCGCTGAGGCTCCGTGAAGCAGCGGCATGGACAACAGGCTCCACGGGTCACTCCAATATCCTATCAAAGCATTCACCCCTACCACGTTCTGCAGACTACGCCCCACCCATAGTCGACTTCGAAAGAAGATACAAAATTTATATACCCACCCGTTCAGACTGGGACAACCTCCCACATCAATTCGTAAACGCCGTCAACATATACACTGACGGCTCCAAGCTTAACTCCCAAACAGGTGGGGGAGTCTTTTCCCCCGAACTAGACTTAAAAGTCTCATTCCGCCTACCAGACCACTGTAGTGTTTTCCAAGCGGAAGTGATTGCAATTCAGGAAGCCACTACCACTAACTTCAGGAAATTCATTTTCTGATTTCTCTGATTTATTTTCCAATAAAAAAGTCTTTCTTTTTAAATTCAACTTTTCTAAAACTCTTTTGTAATTTAGGAAAATTCGTTTCTGCCATTTTTTTGGAGCATTTTTTTGCTTAAAATATCCACTATTGGCAATACAAAAATTTTTACGTAAAGACGTAAGAATTATTTGGTACTCGTTTTCTGACAAACGGCCTGACGTCCCTATTAGTCCTAGCTCTAAAGCGGCTTCTATAGCCTTGGTCACGTTTACATTTTTATTTCTGAAAATAACAAGAAAATATTCATGTAATTTTTTTAATTTTTAGGGGAGAGGTCGGAAAATTAGGAGGTCTGTAAGTTGGGACACTTTGAGCTTGTATGTTGAGTCGCCTTTGAAATTGGGGAAAATGTGATCGTTCAAGGATCGTGTTGTCTCTCATTATTATCTGGTCTAAGTACTTTAAAAATGGACTGGAAACAAGTTAGGACGAACTAAACTTAATTTAACAAACATAAGTATATAGTTTATAAAAGTTTGGTGTACTTTTGGTATAAGTTTTAATTGCTTTTAAAATTCATTTCAACAAATGAGGTGTCATTCGACGCGTATTCCCAGTAAGAATAAAACTAGCTAAATAGCCGGGGGTTTTTAGCCCCACCGTATCCAGCAGCTCCAATTTTCTAAAATTTTACTTTTACACTTTCACCGCC